>NC_072415.2:46966977-47271039 GCF_028858775.2 Pan troglodytes | reverse complement strand
ACATGTAAGGCTCAGTCACACAAAGCTCTGAACTCTCAGGAGGGCCCCTCACTTGGCTTAATGCTCTGCAGTCATCATCTTGAAATTCTTAATCATTTCGAACTAGGGCCGCCACATTTCCAATTTGCATCTACAAATCACATTAGACCCTGTCCTCATGGAGAAGGTTCTCTAGGGACTTCTGTGCATTCATTGTGTCTTCTGGAAAAGGAGCTCCCTGAGGACAAGGGCTGTGTCTTCTCCTGTGTTCCCCCAGAGTGCAGGTCCACAGAGTGCTCAACAGAGAACTCAGGCATTTCAAATGGCTCTTACACATGGTACACCTTGCATTGTCTAAAACAAGGGTGCCCAATCTTTTGGCTTCCCTGGGCCACATTGGAAGAAGAATAATTGTCTTGGGCCACACCTAAAATACACTAACACTAATGATAGCTGATGAGCCAAAAGAAAAAATCGCAAAAAAAAAAACCTCATAATGTTTTAAGAAAGTTTGCAAATTTGTGCTGGGCCAGGGGTTGGACAAGTTTGAATAAGTCGAATCTTGTCTATCTATCATGCACACTGCCCTTTTACTTCCCTTCATGGCCCTAGCAAGCATCTTCCAACAACCCTACTCCCCTCTCCCAGCAAACATGAGGGCCCCAGCTCTCACTTCAACATAGAAGAGTAGATGTCAGCACCTACTGCAACAGCGACTCATGGATGCTGACAACCCCACTGTTGACTCCAATCTCTGGTGGCTAGGAGCCTGCCTAGCTGGCAGCTCAGAGATCTCAGGGTTCATCCACCAGGGAAGGATTGGGAGAAAAATCGGACAATGCCTGCAGGGCCTGTGGACAGATAGCCAGACAGAAAGGCCTCCGGAGGAGCAGACACAAGGGTGAGGAGAGGAGATGTGGCACCAGGAGTCACCAATGGGAAGCCCAGCTTGCTGCCTAAAGGGAAGCTGGACAAACTGCTCTCTGGAGGCTACTGAATATCCCCAGGAGACCGTGATGCTAGCTTCTCCTTTTCCCTGCTCGAGACCTCCAGGCAATGCCAGAGAGGCCTTTCTGGGTCAGGGGTGGGCAAATGGATACAGGGGCAACCCCCAGATCATCCTCCTACCTCTGCTGAGCTCTCAGGGTGCTCCAGGGAGTCAGCAGGGCTCACGGTGGGGTGAAGCTTATCACCTACTCTCCTCTGATCTGCCACCCATTTGCTGTAGACCAAGTATCAATTACTGTCTCTGTGCCACATTTCCCTCATGGGTAAGATGAACTTGGTCCTCCCAGGAGCTCTTTCAACAGTACCACTATGACCCTCCCATTTTCCCCCAATCATGCCTTGTCCTTCTCAGCATCCTCACCAACAGTCAGACATACGCAGCTTCTAATTCCAATCCAACCAGAGCACCCATGTGGCCTTGTAGCTAGTCTCCTACCTGCACTGGCCTCTACCTCCATATCTGCAAAATGAGCATGACAATACGGTCCTTTGCAGGGCTGCCAAGAGGAGGGGGTAATGGCAGCCACTCACTGAGCAGAAGCTACTGCTGGGACTCGGTGACCACTGACCATTCTGACGTACAGCCACATTGCTTAGCAGGACAGCTCTGGCTGTCTGAGATGCCGTGCCTCCTTTCACCAGCACTAAAATCCACTCCATCTGATATGGTTAGGCTTCGTGTCCCCACCCAAATCTCATCTCGAATTGTAGTTCCCATTATCCCCACCTGTTGTGGGAGGGACCTGGTGGGAGGTAATTTAATCATGGGGGCGGTTCCCCTCATGCTGTTCTTGTGATAGTGAATGAGTTCTCACAAGATCTGATGGTTTTATAAGGGGCTTTTCCCCCCTTCTGCTCAGCACTTCTTGCTGCTGACATTTGAAGAACGAGTTTGCTTCCCCTTCCACCATGATTATAAGTTTCCTGAGGCCTCCCCAGCCATGCTGAACTGCCAGTCAATTAAACCTCTTTCCTTTATAAATTACCCAGTCTTAGGTATGTCTTTATTAGCAGCATGAGCACAGACTAATACGGCACTCTTGACAGCAAATCTCAAGCCCTGCCTCCACCCTGGGGCTTGATAACTCCCATAGGACTCAATGGGGAATCAGCCTCCATACCTGTGGTGAACTAGTTGCTTCTGTGGGGTGGCTCCTGTCTTAGATACCTTCTCCTAAGCCTCTCATACCGCAGGCATGCAATAGACAGCAGGGAAGAGCTGTTGAGTGAAATGGACACACTGTGTGAATAACACTCTTGGCCACCCACACTAGCATGTGATGTATTATATGGCATTCCTTGTCTTTGATGCTGGTTTTTCCTTCCCTTGATGGAATCTCAGTGTCATTTTCCAGCAGGTTTTTTCCTTTCCCATAGCAAACCTTAAGAGACCCACCTCCCACATCCAATCAACCCACAGCTGTTACTTGGTGTTGATGCCAAGTTTCCAAGACTGCCAGAGAGGCAGGCCTCATGCTGAGCCATAGTGACCAGACTTCTGTGGGAACCAGTGTTGAGTAATGGTTCAAATGGTAACCAGCATTAGCAAATAGTTCCTGTGATAATTGCAGACTAATTTGTGTGTGTGCACATGAATTAGCATGCATCTGTATGCCATTAGCACTCTGAATTATCTCCTGAGCAGCAGTGCTTGCCTTGGGGCCCTGTGGACAAAGCCAACAGTGAGACATATCTAGAGCTCAGTTTCTTCTAAGAACAAAGGACAGGAATAGCAAGATTTCAAGGAGAGGAAAGAGTGCTTGCAGACCATTCTGTGTTCCACAAGCTGAACTTCTGGCCATTCCGTGGCACAGAAGCAGAGAAAGTCAGGAAAATCCAGACTTCATCACTGTTAGTAGTTGGGCTGCACGATGTCCTCAGCTGCAACCTCCTGGAAAAGAAACAAGGGTAATTCAGGAACCCCTCGCTCAGCATAAGAGCTGTGTTCCTAGTTGGACTACAGAGAGGACCGTGTTCCATTTTAAATGTGTCCAGGGAGTTATTTGAAGAACTCCTTATATAAAGTGGGTGATCATCTCTGGACTTGAGTTTTCATATCACAGACTTCCTAAGTACAGAAACTTTTAGGGTTAAGATCTCTACACAGACCCTCTCATGTTCAGACATGGCGAGCCCTGGGGCCATGGTGATTCTTAGGAAACTTCCCAAAGAAGCACCAGTGATATTGGGTCTATTCCTTCGACTTCCTCCCCCTTGGCCAATACTGCCCATCCATTCAGAATTTGAACTGCTAGGTTTTTGTAAAAAGTACCTGGGAATTGCTATTTGATTTTCCTTTTGGTTTTCTGAAAAGTCTTTCAATATGAAAAACTGCACATCATGCCATTCAAACTCTGCCTTCCAAGGACATATGTATTTAGAAGAAAGCATCTTCACACACACACAAAAAAAACAAGTTGGTGTGGTGTTAGGGACTGAGTGTCCAAAGTCTATGAGGATAGATTGGGGTGTTCCAGTAATGGCCAATGACAACCTTGCACAACAAATGCCAAGACCTCCACCCGCTCCCCACTGAGTGTGAGCACAGCCAACCCAAGGCAAAAGCTGCAAGACAGAGCTGCTGAAGATCGGCATGCAGATCTTCAGACTCTGCAGACTCTGAGGCCAAGGTCACATGGCCCACAGGCTCATGTGTGACAGGAGTTTGGGTCACACGTGAGCTTCATGGAGTTGAGCTCATGTGTGACCCAAACTGCTGTCCAGTCCTCATTCCTCCCACTTCCAGCACATCACATCCATGAATCCTGTGGATGACTGTGGTTATGAAAATGTGAGGTCTCCGTGCTAAGAAGAGAGTGAGTAGATGGAAGGACATAAGATCCTACTGAGACAGAGGTGAAGAGAATTCAGGAAACTGACTGGAAGTTCAAGAGCTCTGAGCAAAAGAGATGAGAGAGTTACCTACACAGACCATTAGCTCTGGGAGAGAGAGAACACAGAGCATTTTGGCTTTAGAGAGGTGACTGAGTCTAAGCATGGAGCCAGCGTCATGGGGACAAACTGGGACCAAAGAGAATGATGTGGAGCATGAACTCAGCAGCTCAATCCAAAAACCTATGAGTGCAAGAAAACACTTTAAAACCCTGTGGTATGGCTCCACATCCTTGAAAATTCACCACAAGGCAGGTAGTCCAGGCATAGGAGGTAGAACCAGAAAGTGTCCCAGGGCTCTGTCATCAGTGATGAGCCCAGAAAGCAATGTCAGACTCACAAGTAGCAGCAAGTTCTCTGACCAAGGCAAGCTTTGCAAGAAATGAAGGCTCTGCAAGCAGAGCCAAGCTCTCCAGATAGCAACAAGCTTTGTGGATACTGATGAGCTCAGCCTGCAAGCTTAGCGTCTACAAAAGACAATAGATTCTACAAAGAGTAACTGGTTCTAAAACCAGCGAAGAACTCTGCAAGCAAGGAGTAACTCTGCAAACAACAGGCTCCACAAACTGATATGGGCTCTGCAAACCTTAATGAGCTTTGTAAGCAGTATCAGGCTCTGCAAACCCCGAGAAACTTTATAAGTGGCAGCAAGCTTTGCAGATAGTGATGAGCTCTGCATGTGATGCCCGGTTCTGCAAACAACAGACTCTACAAACAGCATAGGCTCTAAAGCCAGTGACGAGCCCTTCAAGAAACAGCTGGCTCTGCAAACAGCAATAGGCTCTACAAATGTCAGCCGGCAGGGATGAGCTCTACAAGTTATAACAGAGATACTGCAAACTGTAACAAGGTCTCTTATGTGCTGGTCCCCAAAAATAGCAGGTTGAAGAACCTCATTCCATGCCAGGAGGTGAAATACCTGGCCATGCAGTACTCCTTCCACATAAGCCCAAAGGTAATAATGGAGCCCTCTCTTCAGCAACATTTGAATGGAAGGCCAGTCCCCACCATGGGGAAATCTCCACTAGTGGTACATCCTTACTAGGGCAAAGAAAACTCCCAGATGCAAGAGATCTAGTGTGCACCTGGAAAACTCAGGGGTGATGCTAGGGATGGCAGTGGAAGTGGCCAAAGCAGATACTCACATCTGCAGAGAAAAAGCAGAGCCCTAATGGGAAAAAGAGCTCCAGAGACAGGACAGCCTCAGCCACCAGCACAGAATGCTGCCACCCCCACTTCATGACCTTAGCCATCCCGGGAAAGGGCTCCTTGCTCAAAATATCCTGCTGTCTGGCCTGTCTTTGATGCTCGAAGTCCCATCATTAAAACTTATACTGTTAGAGTTCACGCATGACCCTTATTGGAATGAAATCACCACCCACCCACCCACTCTGCCAACACCCTCAGCCTGACACCTCGGTGTGAATCAGCTCGTCACATCCTCTCCCTGGTGATAGACATCCAGGAGCAGCATTTGAAGGTGTGTGGGAGCCAGATTGTGCTGGATCCTTGGAGCATCGGATATTATGCTAGAAAGGACTGGAGGAGGAGTGGGCAGGGATGGAGGACAGGGAAACAACTTGGGGGTCAGGCTTAAAAATGGAAGGGTCACATTTCACAGTCCTGCCAGGCCAGAGCCTCCTGGGAAAGCTGGGCTCAGAGGATGGAACAGGCCAGTGGGCACCAGTGAGTGGGAGAAAGGAAAGGAGGAGGAAGTGGAGATGGTCTTCGGGCTGCGGGATGTAAGGTCTTCTCCCAGGCTGAGCTCCCAGACCCTGTCAATAGCAGAAAGCCTTGCTCAGTTAATTAATGAGGTATTCAGGCTGACCCTTGATCTCTGGAGCAACTCAAGGGCTTTGTGTGGCTCCTATTAAGTCCCTGGATTTGTTCAGCAGCTGCCTGGGAAGTGGGTTGGTGGAAGACTCCTTTCCCCTCCTCTCTTCAAGTTCTGCATATTCCCAGATGCCCAGCGGCACTCTCAGCCCTGGATCTTGGGGTGTAAGGGTCCCAGAAAGAGCTGACTCTGTGTCTGGAGGGGGCTTTCAGGAGGACTGGGATATTTTCAGGGAGACCACTCTGAGGAGGAGGAAGGCCTGGTAGATTCAGCCATGGCCTAGCTGGCAGCGAGGGGCCACGATCAGCCGCTGGTGTCTCCTGAAGACAGCTCCAGTCAGGCTCTGGAGGCAACAAAGGCCACAGGGAGCCAGGGCCTCGTCCCAAGAGGAGAACCAGAGACACTCAGAGGCCCTCCTGCTCTATAGGAGGCACCCCGGCTTCTGCAAGCACCCAGTGATAGAAGCAGCCACCTCCTACTTCCACTGAACCTTCCAGATGGGGGCAGGTCTCAGAAGCCTCCTCAGGAAAGACATCACCAGGGAGGGAGCTTCTAGGAGGCCCAGTGACAGAAAGCCTGGGAGCGGAAGATCAGGCTCTCCCATCCAAAGATGAGGAAGGGAGTGGAGAAGTGGAATGAAGGCTGAATCTCTAAACATGCAGGCCTGGGGCTGGAGGAGTTCCCGAGGTGTGGTCTCAGGAAATGCCTCTGGCCTGGTAAAGATGATCACTAGACTGGCAGCCCAGAGAATGGCATGTGGATCTTTGCCTCTCACCTGGGCATGGCCACAGTGCATCAGGAATAGGCCCCAGATTGAGCATCCGCAGGAGGATACAGGCCTGGCTCTGTTATTCGTGGCTGTGTATCACCTGATCACCTGGGCCTCAGTTTCCCCAGCTATAAATGGGGGCTAAGAAGACCCATCCTAATTTCGACCCAAAAGAATTCAGTCAGAAGATGGCAGCAGAAGCCTTTTGGGAAAGATGTGGCCCTGCAGATAAGGGAGTCATGTTCATCATGGATCTGGGTGGCCCTGAGCCCTTTGACAGAGTCCCCTGACTACACGCTGTCAGATGTGCAGGGCTGGACGGAGCAGGACAAGGCAGGTTGTTAACCCAGGTCCTGCACACAGAGAAGCAAAGCCTCACTCCTCAATCCATATAGGGCAGGCAGAGTCCTGGGCCTGCAGAAGCAGGCTTGTCCTTTCAGGGGCTCAACAAGCCAGCACTACGGGCCACCCCACCGAGGCCACTTCCAGAGTCCTTACCAAGCCCCACAATGGAGGGTTCTTTTAAGGCACAGAGATGGAAACAAGGCCTCAGAAGCAAAAGGCCAGACCAGGGTGTCTGCCCTGGAGAAGGAGGAAAAGGCCCAGGGATAACTTGATGGGGAGAAACCAGGGGCAGCTGTGCAGCCAAAGAGGAAGGTGCCAGCCCTGAAGCAGGACCGAGGCTCTGGGGTTCCCTCTCCACAGGTGACCAAGGGTGGGTATGACACTCCAGAGGCCTCAGGAGGAGAACAGAAGCCACGGGGCCCAGATTCAGCAACAAGAAGTCACTCAGCGCATTTCATGCTGCTGGAGATGGGAGAGTGAATGAAGAGTGAGCCCAGCCCTCAGGGACCTTCCCGTCTGGGGGTGCAGACAGGCTCCAAAGGAAGGAGGTTGCGAGATTCTAGGGTGGAGGCTCCTCTGGCCCTCAGTGGCATCAGGGTGAGGAGACCTCTACAGAGCCCTGGGAGAGCCCGGGGGCCCAAACCTCGGCCTGTCCCAGCTGCGGGTATATGATCAGTCATTCTCTGTGGCAAGATTTCCTGCAGTGACCCAGCTCGTAGACCTTGTCTATGACCTAAAAGCGTGTGTCCTGCCGATCTGCTGCAGGGATCTGCCATCCACCTCCATCATCCTTCCCTGACTGCCCATGCTCACATTCTGTGTCCACAGCCCTGATGTCACAGGGCTGGGGCAGAGGCACTCTGGGCTCAGCCCTGTCAGCCCTGGCTCCCCAATTATGGGCCTGGAAAGAGAGGGGCTTCTCACTGGGGAGCCCCAAACCACATTCCTTCCTGCCCCCTACAGCCCAGGCCTTGGCTGTGCTATCCTACAAGGGTACAGTGATACCCTTGGTGGGAAGTGGACATGAGTTGGAAGAAGAGGAGAGAAGGGAGAAGAGGTAGAATAATAAAAAGCAGAGGAGGTCTCACTCACAAGAACCCTCTGAGCAAATTAAGCCTGAAGACAAAGGAAGAAAGAATTAACTTTGGCCCAAATATTGGATGCTCTGCACTTGGTATGGTTCATCCTTTAGAAGGTGTGAGCAGATAGGCCTGAGAAATTCTCTACTTCCCATCCGCTCCTCCCACCTCTCAATGCATTAAATCCTTAAAACAAAATGAAGGCACTGCTGTTTTAAGGAAATAAAAGGCTCTCGTATCCAAAAGCCCAGAGGTTTTGAGTGGAGAGGGAGAGAAATACATTTGAATGTGGATTTTTTTTTCCCTAAAGTGCCACTTAGCAATGCACAGCCTGGGCATCCCTGAGGGAGAAGGCTCTCACTAGGGAGATGGGATGGGACTTTGGCCACGGTAGAGCTGACTCTAGGGATAGGGACCCATGTCCTCGTGCTGGAGACACGTCACAGAGAGGAAAGGGCTGTAAGTTAACTGATGGCTGCTCTCCTCATTAGGGGCCGTAGCACATCCAGGGCTGGTTCCTGTGCCTGGTACAGTGAAAACAATGTGTTTAGTTGACTCTTTAATTCCCAAGGTTAATCATGTTATTTTTAAAAAATATATTTTATTGTGTTAACAACCGCCAGTGGAGATAGTTAATTAAACAAAGTGTGATGTTGGGAGTAAAATATGCTTTGCAGGCGGACTCTTTTTCCTGATGCCGGATGGACATTTCCATATTGATGGGTGGTCATAATACAGCCGTCACATATCAGCATGGTTGTCCTGAATACCTTGCTTATTGCGGGGGTGTGAACAAAGCTGTGGGTGAACACAGGGAAAATTAAGCTACATTCCTGCCTTCAAGGTGCTCACAACAGATAAGGTCACAAGATGCATGACAAGAACCATGTGGGGGCTACCTGTAAAGGAGGTCAGCAAAGGGTTGGCTGCCCCCCACCCAAGCAAGAGAGGGTCACTGGAGGAGCCTAAAGGTCTGACTTGGGTCATTTGAATGTGGCAAACTTCACTGGGCTCCCAGGCCTCCTTCATAGAACAGAGCCCACCTGCCTCCTGGCATGGAACACAGGAGATGCTCAGAGTTGAGATGCATCCTCTCGTACCTCCCAGCCCCTTTCAGGCAACGAGAAACTACTGCCCACCTGTTGGGATGCAAAGGGATATGATTTGCTTTTCTGCTTCCCAGTGCACAAATCTTTGCAAAGCTGTTTTTAGTAATTTTTTAACCTGAATTATAACTTCCTTTTTCCAAATATGATAGGTCTGTCTGGAGGCAAGGCAATAGGGGTTTTTTGCTAGAAAGACAGATGAGTGGAGAGGAATGCTGGCTCATTGGAGAAGGCAGCTCAGTCCAAATCCAGGCAAAACCCAAGGTCAGCCTGAGGAACAAGACTTGGGTTAGATCAAACAGGACGGGGGTGGAGGGAGCGGGGAGAAGGAAGAAGAAAACCAGCTGCTGCCTGTGGGGAGTTCATGAGTCCTGCTGGAAAAATAAGCTTCTTTATTTTACCTTATGTATTATTAGGTGCCAGGGTGGTACAGAGGCTCATATCGGCATTTTCTTTTCAGACTACCCCTGTTCCCAGGCTGCCAGCCATGCAGTGACTGCAGTCTGCATTTGAGGCCCTGATGGGTCCTCTGCACCCTGCCCTCAGCCTGAATTCCACCCCAGGCAGGCCAGCCTCCTCACCATTGACCCCCGATGCTCTGTGCTGAGTCCCACCTCCTTGCCATTGCTCCTGAGGTTCCCTTCACCTGAAAAGACCTCTCTCCATCGAAATCTTTCCCAGTTCAAGGGTCGGCTTTTTCTGTAACCCCCTTCTCTTAAATCCCGTAGCCCTTAAAGTCAGGACAGCAGCCTGCAGCCCCAGTGAAGGTTTGTGGCAGGGACCAGTTCCCCCAAGAGTGTCACACGGTCAGTACTCATAATCCCCTCCTTGGGAGCTTTGAAGAAATGTGACCGTGAGAGTTACTGGGGCTGGTTAGAGAATGTTCAAGAAAATTAGCATTGGGCTAAAGGTTAGGGAGTACCCCACAAACACAAGCTGTTTTTCCTGAACTGCCTTATCATATTCATTCATCCATTCAGCAAATGGCAAGAACACACACATAATGTGGTCAGTTTTGTAAAAAGAGGGTGGTGCCTTTGCAGGCCAGGAAGAGGTTTCCCAGAAGTATGAGCAAATATGTTGGACCATAAAAGGAATGGTATTGCTACAGGCAGAGAAAAGGAGGGGGCCATTCCAGGTAGAGGGAACCCGGAA
Organism: Pan troglodytes; assembly: GCF_028858775.2. Classification (NCBI taxonomy): domain Eukaryota; kingdom Metazoa; phylum Chordata; class Mammalia; order Primates; family Hominidae; genus Pan; species Pan troglodytes. The sequence goes on along the minus strand of NC_072415.2, from coordinate 47,260,872 downwards.
GCAAGGCAGAGGCCAGATGTAGAAGCATATTCAGGAAGTTGAGGCAGGTGTGTGAGGGGCAGCTGGGGGTGGTGCCTCATCTGGAGGGCCTGGAATGGCTGACAAAGCCAGGCAACATTTTTCTGCGGGCTGGAGGAGACTTTTGCATGGAGCAGTGAGGTACCAGCCCTGAGTTTCAACTCCCTTGGGGTGTGAGGGTTAAGAAGGGGTGGGGGCAGTGGGTACTTGGCTCAGGCTATGCTGGGATCTCAGCCAGAGATGTGGCTATGCAGAGGCGAAGGAGATGAATTCTGGAACCATTTGGGGGTTGAGAAAAGGGAGAAGTCAGAGTGATGAATTAAGATAAGAAGCACTCATATTTCACACCTTTACTTATTTACAAATATGTATGGAAAGCCTACTAACCAGGGTCTATAAGAGAAAGAGGATGATTCCTTGAGCCGTGTCCAGCAGACCTGGGGAATGGTGGGGTGGTGCTCTGATGCAGAGACACCGTGACACAGACTCTCAAGCAGAAATCCTTTCCCAGAGAGTTCTGCTTCCAAAACAATGCATGAGGTGACATTTTAGCCCCTCAAGCCTATGTCCCTACCCCAGGCAGGAGGTGCTGGCGTCTGACAACCCAGGGAAAGAGAAACTGCTTGCCAGGGCCTGGGGTAGGACAGCCACAGGCCTCTGGGTCCACCTTGGGGTTCCTTGAGCTTGGCCACCAAGAGCTGAGTTGCCTGGCTGGGCAGACACCGCCTGTTTCCCCATCTGTGCAGAAATGACAGTCCTGGCCTCAAGGGTTGTGAGAAGACACCACGGTGTGTTAGAGTTCTGCAGTTCTACCCACAGCACCTGGCATGTGGCAGCCACTTAATAAGCAGTAGCTGTTATTACTCCTGCTGCTATTATTGCCATTATTACATTACCAAGCGTGGCTCAGGGTGACGTGCATTCAGCCGACACCATTGCTGGCAGAGATGAATACCAGAGATGCTCCATTCTGGAAAATCTTGCCCCACATCCCACTGTCCCTGCCTCCTGGCTGATGGGTAGGCAGCACATGCCAGCCCAGAGAAGGGGCCCATGGAGGCAGGGAGCCTTGCCCAGGTGCTGGGCAGAGGAGGGCTCAGATCCCAAGAATGGAGGGGTGGGCAGAAAGTGCTGGGATCCCCCGCCCTGGGCTCATCTCTAGGTTTGCTGGTGGAGGAGGGAATTAAGCAGGCCCATCAGATCCAGGATATGAGAAGCCCACTCCATTCCAGGCCCCACTGGATGGATGGCTGGGGTTGGGCTGCTCAGAGGATGGAGTGGGTGATGTGAGGGAACAGCACCAGCAGCGGGGCTTCTTGGGCCGCTCAGCGCTGTCCCACGTCATGTCTGATGGCTCTTTAGGGTGTGCTGACTGGGTGCTAAGTATGACTGCCCTCCCGGAGACCCCTGTCAGGAGCCACTGAGCTGTGAACACGCGCTAGCTACTGTGTGGCCCAGCTCGGATGCCAGCAGAGGGTCCTGTGGAGGGAAGTGCAAGGCAGGGATGTGGACCAAACCACAGACACACACACACATACATACACACATGTGCATGCGCACACACGCGTGCACAATCATGCAGTGACACACATGCACACAGGTACATACCTGCATACACATACATACTGCACATGCACAGGCACACACACAAAAGACACATGCATACACAACCACATGCACAGAGACACATGCACACACACAGCATACACACACGCACAGATACAGACACACAGAAGCACACACGTATACACAGACACACTACGTTCGTACTCACAGACACACACAGCCCACACCACACTGTCCACCTCCCTTATCAGGCTCACATTCCTGGCCCACAATGGGCCTGTCCCCATTGGGATTTCCTCAGTGTCCCCCTCCTCCTCCCAAGGGAGCCACCACTCTGCCCCCTACTCTGCCCATGTCCTCTGCAGTGGGACGGGGGGCACCTGATCCTGCTGGTTGTCCCATTGCAGAGCCTGGTCTCTGCAGCCCTTCCCTCTACCAGGGCCACCACCATCTCCATGTCCCTGGGGCTCCTTCAGATAGAAACTGCAACATGTGGGCTGCTTTGCATTGACAAAGGCGCCCACAGCCACACTCAGGGCAGTGGGTGGGGCTTTGGCAGGTCCACAAGTGAAGTGATGAGGCCCAGAGCACAGCCTTCTGAGCCAGGTCCCCTCCTTCCCACTCCTGAAAAACCAGGCCAAGGCTAGTGACAGAGGAATGTGTTGTCCCTTGCTAGGAGCCTGTGCATTGTTACGCTGGACCCAGGAACGTCCCAAGGAGTGACAGGTACCACCGAGGCCCTGCAGGCAAAGAGATGGGCTGTGCACCATGGGGGAGGGGAAGGCGTCTGGGGAGCCCATGAGGTGAGGCGGGTGCCCCGTAGGGTCAGCGAGGCTGTGCTGCCCGGAGGCCCCAGCGGGAAGATAGGGAGGGCAACATTCCAGCCATGGAGATCATCAGGGATCGCCATGGCAACGGGGGTGCAATTAAGGCCCGTTTCAGCTGGGAGCAGCTGTGCGCACTTTATCTGCCTTGAATAAGGAGCAAGGGAAAAAACCTGGGGAGGGAAAGGGGGCGGGGAGACAGAGGGAAATGGCAGTCCTTTGCAGGCCTCTTCCTGTCCTGAGAGAAAGAAGGGGGTGCGGGGGAGAGGGAGGGAGGGAGGAGAGAGACGCCGAGAGAGACCTGGACGGGGAGACAGAGACACAGGTGCAGAGATCGACAGAGAGAGACGTATAGCACAAAGAGAGGGCGAGAGAGAACGCGTTTTTTTCCAGCCACAATGGGACCGCTCAGCCTGCTTCTTCCTCCCAACACTCACACGCATACACACATACATAACACACATACAAAAATATACCCACATGTACTCCCATACAAACTTGTACCCTCCCACACACACATATAAATACACACACACACCCTCTAGCCTCTGAGCCTTCCCTGCTCCCTTCCCCTCCCCAAGCCTGGAATTTTCTTCCCCCACCCTGGCCCCTCCATAGCATAGGCTTGCACTTCTGGGCTCTGGGAAAACCCTGTGTCCCTCAACTCCTGAAGCTGGGTTTTCTCCTTGTTAGTGCAGGGACTTCAGCACCCACTGCTCTCACTGCCTGTCCTGGGCTCATGGCGTCCTGGGTGTGGAAGAGTGAAAGGTGGGCAGGGGGTGGTAGCCAGAGCCAAGGGCCTCCAGCTAAATAAGGGACACACCTTGAGGTTACAAATTTTTGTCTGGTTCCCACATGCCCCAGGGCCTTTGCATGTGCTCTGCCTATGCCTGGAAAGCTCTGCTCTCAGATGCTCACTTGGCTCACTCTCTCACTTCCTTCCAGTTTCTTTTCAAATGTCACCTTATCAGAGAGGCCTTCCCTGGCCATTCTATCTAAAGTAGCTCTTCCCTCCCCCTTACTCTGCTTTACTGTTTCTGTGACCGTCCAACCAGTTACGCCCTGACTTGCACGTTCATTGTTGGTCTCCCTCCACTAGACCGTGTGCTTCAGGAGCAGGGAATTTGTTCACCGCTGTATCCCCGGATCTGGAACAGGGCCTGTCACTCAGTGGCATAGGGCTTCTCAAAGAACCCTGCAAGCTTAAATGAGTGGGTGGTAGAACTTCTCCCACCTCCCTAGAATCCCATAGCCAGCCTGGAAGCAGAGTTGAGATCAAGCTCCCAGCACTGTCATGCCCCTTTCCCTGGGCTGCACGCTTCTTCCTTTCCCTGTCCCCCATGATCCCGCTGTCCCAGTCACACTGGCCCAGTAACTCTCAGTCAAAGGCAACCCATGCTTCCCCATCCCTTAGGATGACATCCTTCCTCTTGCCTCAGGACCCAAATCGTTCTAAAGCATTCAGATGCCTCCTCCTCCTTGCAGCCCTCCCTGATCTCCAATCCTGAAGCCATCTCTTTCCTATGAACACCTAGGCTACTGAGCTGGGGCAACCAGCTGTGGGTTGGTGGTCCGGTTTTGCTACTGGCAAGCTGTGACTCAGCAAGTCATTTCATCTCCCTGGCATTGTTTCTTGGCCAAAAAGGCAAAGGAGCGTGATGCTGTCACCAAGGGTTTCCTGCTTGGACAAACCCATTGGGGGAGCTCATGAGGCTTGGGCCATGCTGGCATCAAGCAGTCAGCTGGCTCTGTGTCTGCGCCTGGCCAGTGGCTGTGGCGTGTGGGCCCAGAGGGTGGGCAGGATGGCATCTGCTGGGCCATGCCATGGGAGGGTGAGTAGACACATTCTGAAGAGCAAGGTCCCAGTACCAAACGGAACTTTCATCTCCAAGGAACCAGGCAGTGGGCTGAGCACTTCTTGGGAAGCGCAGAGTCTGGAGATGGGGCACTCGAGGCTGCCAGACCCATGCAGGCAGTGGGGTGGCCACATCTATTCCTGGCAGTGCCCTTGAAGGCGGTCAGAGCAGCTCACGGCAGTTCCCGCCAGCCTCCCAGATGCCAGGACGCTGTCAGGGGCCAGCACCTGCGCAAGACGGAAAGGGTGGGGATGGCTGCCACTCCCCATCCCCAGCCAGTCAGCAAATGCGTCAGAGCTGGACATGCCCTGCCGTGGCACTGAGGTCACAGCCGGGAGGGGACAGCATAGGGCCATACCGTGTGAAGGCAAGGCCTCGCCAGGGGGCTCAGCTGTCAGTGGGGCTGCAATCAGGGAGGCTTCTGTGCAGCCGTGGGCTGGAGGCACACCTCAGAGGACTGGTGACTGGTAGGGAAGGGAAGGACTTCCTCTGTCCTCTGCCAGCACCCAGGGCCCTGGCCCCGTCCTCCTCAGAGAACTCATTCCTGGAGAACTGCCCGGGCTTCAGGCTCCAGTCATCACGCACAAGCCTCAAGGCCTCAGTGACAAGAGACCCACTCCCTCCAGTTTGAACCAGGAAGCAAATTCCTGCTGATGTCAGCACCACTGAGCATCCAAAAGTTACCTGTAATGACTATGCGATGCTCTGCACAACTGGCCATTCGACTGCCTCATGGCTCTAGATCATTTTAATTTGGGAATCACTGAATGCCACCGTGTACTCAGACCTAGGCTTATACCAATGTGGCTCTGAGGAGAGATACGTCTCATTTGTGTCAGCAGGATGGAAGCAAGGGAGCTGCAGGGAGCCCTGGATGGCCCCGGAGGAGAGGTGGAGGTGCTTGGGGGATGGTCACCCAGTGGTGCTGGCCATCTGGCTGTTAGGGTTCTCCACTGGCTCATGTGGAATGAATGAACAAAGATGGGAAGAGGCACTGAATAAGTGAATGAATCTCCCACAAAAAGACAGGCAGTCAATAAAAACTCAGGAACATTGGCCCAAACCCGAACACCAGGGCAGGTACGAATCAGAAAATAAAGACATGCCCCAGATGGGTAGAGGGTGCAGACACCCACCTCTCAACCCAGGGCCCATGTGGCATTACAGCTGACCTGCAAAGAGGGCTCTGAGCCCTCCAGCAGCCAAGGATGTGCTGGGTGGGCCGGGGCCCCTGGGGAGCTCCTGGAGGCTGGGGAGCGAGCCTGCACAGAGAAAGAAAAACAGGTCGCTCCCTCCAGCTGCAGGAGAGGAAGGCCCAGTTCTGGTCAATGGGGATTGGAAGGGGTGGTAAAGGAGCACGGGGTGCAAGTGAGGCCCCGACTCTGACAGTGAGCACTGGGGAACTGTGGGAAGTCACCATCCTTCCCTGTGCAGTGTCTGTAGTGACACCTGAAGCCCTTCCCAGGGCTATGGGGAGGATGCAACAAGATAATGCACTCAAGCCGCTTCACAAACCAGCATGTGAGGGTGAGGCTTGTAATCAAGAGGGAGCCTCTCTGTGACGTGCTCTGGATCACATGAATTTGGATGCCAAGTGTTTGGTGATTGGCTTCTGGGCTCCAGAGCCCTTGGCCCGTTGGCTGCACAGGCACCCACTGTGGCATTTCATTGGCCTCACAATAATGAGACCCTGCCCTTTATCGGATTATTATTTTTTTCTTTTCTTACTCCACTTTTAGTGACTATGGCAGGATTTTATTGCATCTCCTCATTTCTGCAACTGATCACACACTGCTGGATAGTCAAGGAAGGATATTTTAATGGTGAATGAATGAGTGAGTGAATGAGTGAAATCACTCCTATACTTGCCAAGGATCTCCTATTTGGCAGAAGCTCCTTGAGGGAAAAAGAAAGGCCAGTGTGTCTTGTGCAAATTACAGGGCTTTGCACACAGAAAATGACCAGTAATGTGGTACTGACTTAATCGTGCTGCCCAGCAACACCATGGTCTTCTCGTGAGTGGCTCCTGACACCTGATAGACCCTCTGAAAACAGGCTTGACAGTGAGGGATGAGGGGAGAGGAGAGAGGGAGCTCAGGAGAAGGGAGAGGTAGAGAGAGGAGGAAGGGTGGGAACCAAAGAAGAATAAATGATTATTTGAATGATTAAAGAAATATTAGCTAATATTTACCGCATGCTTGCTGTGTGCCAGAAACTGTGTCCAGTGCATTACATGGACTCTCATTTAACCCTACACACTGGGGGCTGGGACCATCTTCCAGGTGGTGAAGCTGTCACAAAGAGACCAGGGACTTTAATCAAGGGTATACAGCTAATGAGTGGTAGAGCCAGGACTCAAATATGAACCTGTGAAATCTACAGTCCAAGCCTTTCCTGCCCTCCCTCACACAGGGAGCCCAACAGCACCCCCAGTTGAGGACCCTGGGGGGCTGCATTGGTCACCCAGGCCTGGCTCGACCCCTCCAGGCTGGGGCTGTGTCACTGGCCTGGGGAGCCCCTGGCCTACTATACAAGGTCCTTGATCTCCAAATCCATCCGTCTCTTGCACATGGGTAATGAGGGTTCAAAAGTGTGGCATGGCTGTAGCATTTATGCAGTCTGCAGACCCTCCTCATCACATGCACAATCCACCTGGACACAGCCCCACCACCCACATTAGTCCGCTCCTGCTGAGGCAAAGCATCCATGTCTGTGACCTTCTCTGGAGCAGCAACCACAAGCATGAGGGGAGGATGGCGCTAACAAAGCCTGGGTCAAAGTCCGGGCTCTCGCCACTCTGAGCCTCCTTCTCACTCTCTGTAAGGTGGAGATATTAATACCTGCCTTGAAGGGTTGTGAAGAGGATAAAAGCTGGGTCCACGTGGGGCCTGGCATAGCGTAGACACTCAAAGGGTAGATGATAAGGAGGAGGAGGATGGTGGTGGTGGGAGACAGAGAAAGAGACCTGCGGGCACACAGGCGACATGAGGCTTCCAGGCCTCCCGTGGCCATTTCCCTGTCTGCCTTCTCTGCCTCTTCTCCTCTTCAGCTTCTCAGGGGAAGCTCTATGGGAGACACGGAATGCATCGGACTCATGCCTCCCTTTCTCTTTTGGAAAGAGTTGCCTTCTTTCCAACTGCCCCATCCCTCTGCCCCTCCCTGGGCCTCTGCCTCCCTGCATCTGCCACCCCATCCTTGCGGGCATTGTCTTCATGCCTGCCTCTCTCTCCCTGCTCCCCCCTCCTCTGCTTAATCATCTTAATCATTGTGTCCTTGTAACTCAGCCCTGGGCTGTCTGGCGGCAGCACTACCCCACGAGGTGACAACTCTGAGTCACACACACATTTGGATGCCAGCACTGTGACTACCGACCCCAGACCCCAGCTGCAGGCCCCAGACACCCCTCAGGGACTCAGCAGCAGACCCCAAACCCAACTCAGGGACTCAGCCTACCGAAACACCGAGAAACCCTTCCAGGCTCCATTTCTGCTCCCCTGGGGGAGAATAGAGAAACAAGCCCCTGGCCGCGCTCTCTGGGGCAGGATGTCCACAAAGGGCTCAGACTGGCCCCTCTGCTCCCGCTTCTGCAGCCCAGGGTCTCTGAAGTGTGGTGGGGAGGGGAGGATGTAGGATCCTAGTCTCTCGCCAGCCTTTCTCAGCCTGTCCTCAGCACCAGGCCACCTAAATCAGCCAGAACTAGAGGTGCTGGTTAAAAGGTAGGTTCCTGGGTCCTGCCCTCAGGCTATGTCTTTAAAAAGTGCACCAAAGTTACAGTTACATGCCCCCTCCTCCTTTCCGAGCAGCCCCACCCAGCCTCTGTCTGCACCTGAAGCTGGCAGGCTGTGTGTGCCCTTCTGCAGGCCGCAAGCCCAGGAGCCCGCGTCACGCACACAGGATGTTCCAACAGCACCCTCTCCTGGAAACTCCCTTTATTTTCTGAGAGTCAACTCAAGTTCTTTTGGTGACCATACCTAGTGTCTCTCAGAATCTTACTCCGGGAGGGAAGTACGGGGAGGCAGAAGGGAATGGGGAGCCTCGTCTGGAGGGCCCCTCCTGAGCCTATCGGGGCCATGGACAGTGCAGAGAAACACCCCATACCCAGGAACTAGCCCACCCCTGCACCTCCCCACCTCCCTCCTTCCTCCTCTGAAACTGCATCGTTCGCGTGTGTGTGTGTGTGTGTGTGTGTGTGTGTGTGTGTGTGTATGCATGCTAGAGAGAGAGAGAGCATGTTTCTCTTGGAGAAGGGCAGCTTTGTTTATTATGGCTGTAACCTTGGCTTTTGGGTAGAGCAGGACAGTGGGAATCTTTGGAGCCTGGAGCAAAGAATTTAATATTCATAAGTGACCTCACCATAAATGGAGTCCAGCACCCCCGAAGGACTCACAGATGATGCCCGCTGCCTCCTCCCACGGTTGCCTCTCTCAGGGAGTTCGTCAAAGCGTCCAGACACAGCTCCTGCCCGGCTGCCCACAGTGTCTCCAGACCTATCTCGGGCTCTGGACTCCTGAGCTGCAGTCCAGGAGGGGGATGCTAGGGGGGATCCACCCCTACCCACACAGGGGGTCTATACAGGTGCCTGGATACCAAATGCAGGGTAAGCACCCTGGGGTCAAGAGAATGGGCTCAGGGTCAGGGTCTCACACATAGTAGGAACTTGGGACATCAGTATAGTAGGTTCTGATCCAGCATTTTGCATATGTTAACTCATTTAATCAGCACAGCAACCCAAATTACAGATGAGAACATTGAGGCAGGGAGAAGTTAGTAACTGGCCCCAGGTCACACAGCCAGTACGTAGCAGTGCTGAGATTCAAGGCCAAGGATTATAGAGCGTGAGGAGAATCTCACAGATACACGTCAGGCCCATATTCAGTTGCAGAAACCTCTAAATTTTTAGCATCTATTTTAGGGCTTGACACTCAGAATATGCACACTGAATATTTGTTGAATTGACTTCTCGCTGGGCAGAGTGAGCAGTAAATATCTGGCGAATGGAGGGCGGATGAATTGTGCCCAAAAGGGATTGAGCTTGTGAACACAGAAGGAGGCTCAGGATTCCATGTCAGTGACCACCCCCAGCCCCGACACAGAAAGGGAGAGGGAGAGGGAGCCGAGGAATCAGGGTCTGCTCCCCACCCTTTCATACCAATGAAGATGTGGGCAGGGAAGCCTGGACCCTCTTCCTGAGGCCTTCCAGGGAAGCCTTGGAGCCACTCTCCAGCCATTCAGGGATGAAAGCCTCCACTCACACTGATGATGTCATTGTCCTGCTTTGAGAAACGCTGGCTGAAGCCCCTCTGCCAAAACACTTCGGCACATGCACACACTTCGGTGGTGGGGAGCTCTCTCAAACCTTGCAGCAGGCCATAGGCCTCCTCTCCTGCCAGCCCAGGGCCTTTATGCAGAGGGAGTGTGCTAGAATCAGTATGGGGTAGCACAGGGCAGATGGTGCAGTTGGGAGACCCTCCCCCCACTCCCCTGTTTATCTAACCCAGAGCCTGCCTCTTGTGTTTATTTTTAACAAGCAGAATGATGGTCCAGGTCTTTTCTACTTTTCCACTTTTATAAGCAAAGGAAGGAGAAGAAATAAGTCTCAGGAGGCGGAGGGACAGAGACAGGCTAGGGCGTTGCCCCCTGTGAGGCTCTAGGGTTTAGCTCTAATCCGCAGAAGACACGTCCCCCTCCCAATCCCGTCCCCACTCCCGTCAGGTTCTCACCCTCCAGGAGCTCCCATTTGGGAAGACAAAAGCTACGCACTGGAAACAAGTTGCCCCTTGTTTGGCCACACGTGCAGAAGTCAGGGGAGGCTTAGGGATGGGTAGAATTTTGAAAGCAAAAGGTAGTGGGAAGTAAGGGTGCAGACAAGACTAGGAAGATAGGTGCAAACTAACCCAGAAGGCAGTGTGGTTGGTAGCAGTTGTGTAAGAAAAGGAAGGAGAGCTTAACAGGACGGAGAGGGGGAGATTATGGAGCCCTGCCCAGATGTTCCTTAGAGAATTCTACAATTGCAAGGCGCCTCCGTAAGACATCTTGTTCATTCCCATACAGGTGGCTCAGGGTTCCACAGCCCTTCTTGCAGACTGTGCTACCAGCGGCCGAGCCTCTTCTTAGCAACTGTCCAGAGACGAGGCACAGCACAATCTGTTTCCTTGTATTGGAAATGTGCCCGGTGGACTGAAAGCAACCTTCCCGGGAGTCGCCATGTGGACTTCCCATGGGCTCGCTGTGCTGTTTGGGCCAAGCCCCCTTCAGCAGTAGCATGCACTGTGATGACCCTCACCCCAGCCACCTTCCCTTCCTCAGCTATTGACAGCCATCCCTTCTCCCTTTCTAGAGGGTATCTTGGCCCACCCAGCCATTAATTTGCAAATGGGCCATTTCTGCTTCAAAGGGAAAAAAATTTTTTTTCTGAGATCTAGTTTTTAAATATTCTCAAATGACTAGTGAGAATCAATCTGAGATCTAAGAGTTTGGTGCATGTTGAGTGTGGATTCTCAACTTCCATCTTTATTTCTTTATGTCACGACTTGGCAAGCAGGTGGATGAATGTGGGCTTGGAGGCATGGGTCCCTACAGAAGCCATGTTTGTCATTTTTTAAATTTGTTCCTTCCACTGAGCTGCTGCTGCTGATTTTTATCCCTTTCTTCTCCTCCTCCATTCACCCTCCCAAAGCCCCTGGGTAATTCATCCTTTGTCCACAAGTCTGGCTAGGCCCAGCTTTGTGCCAGCAGGAGCCAGTGGGGCACCCAATAAAGGAAATGCCCCAGGTAAAGGGTGACACACCGTGTCATCTAGGGTCTTTGCAGTTTGGGTGACGCACGGTGTCATCTAGGGTCTTTGCAGTTTCAGTGACGCACCATGTCATCTAGGGTCTTTGCAGTTTAGGTGTGGAGATTCAGGGGAGTTCTGAGGAGGGGGAATGGGTGTGAGTTGCAGTCGTCAGGAGGACTTCCTGAGGGAGGAGGGCTGCACTGGGCCTTCAAGAATAGAACGCTCCCCAGGCCACAAGCCTAGTGGTGAGTGGGGAGGCAAGCTGGCTGCCACTCCTGAAACCCTGGGTGGATAGGTGTCCCCTTCTGTTTAATATGCACCTTCCCCAAAAGAGGGTGATCTTGCAAGATAGAGGGTGACCACAAAGCAGATGGTCTGACTCAAGATAATAGTCCCTGGCTGCCACCTCGTCCCCATGGGGGCTGGACTAGGCTGCCGCAGCCAAACCACCCTGACTCTTTCTACCCCTCCTACCTAATTGCCCCATTACTGTAAATAATATCTTCCCATCCGAACAATTAGCCTCCTCATTTTGAAACTCCTGGTTTGTTTTTTCTGGTTCTGAGGCCTTAACATTGGAAAATACAAACATATCCGGCATCTGTCTGCGGTCTCCCAGCAACCATCCCAGCCACTAATGCACTTACAGCCCCCACAGGCCTGCTCCCCAGTTCCCATCTCCCCCGTGTGTGTACACACACACACACACACACACACAGCATTGTTGAGTTCTGGGAGGTAGGGAGGAGCCAGCTCCCTGGCATCTGGAAAGCAGACAGGGAGCTGGCTGGCTGGAGCTTCCTTCAGGATCTGCCCCACCCTCCATGGCTGGGAGATCTTTAAAAACAAATCCCAAGCCTTCCTTCAGTGGATGTCCAGAGTCACTGGTCCAGCGGGGAGAGATAGTCTGAAAATGATCTCAAGGCAAGAACGGTCTAGGTATCAGCAGTGGCAGATACGGTTGTGGTGGTAGTAACGTTGACAACAAAAATAATGCATCCACTATCTAATATTCACATTCCTTGCACCACTTTATGGATCATCTTTAAGTCCATCCAATCCTTTAAACAAGCTCAGGAGATCAGGGGAGAATTGTTATCTCCATTTGCAACAGGGAAACCAAGGCCCAGAGGGTCTGTAGTTTGTCCAAGGTCCTTGGAGGATAAGCAGGGGAATGGCTAGTTAGACAGATGGGTAGTTAGGTAGGTAGATAGGTGGATGAGTAGGTGATTGCAAGGGGTAAATAGGTTGACAGAAAGACTAGATGACTGCAGCCAATATCCTTGCTCTCCCCTCCAGGCCACTCATTGCAATAATCACCTGCCCCACAGGATACAGTTAGTTGTATTTTAAATTGAACCGGTGCCATTTATTAATTATTCCCTGTGGGCCCCACCTCCTCCAAGGAAGGAGACACCAATTCTCCTCTGTGCCTCCCTTCCCTCCTGTGGTTGTATTTTTGGAGCTGAAGCTGAGGACATCTGGTCTGACATGGAGGAAATGCTCCTCAGATGGTAGAAGAAGTGAAATCAGGGCTGCCCTGGGACAGCGGGCTGAGCCTGGATGCTTCACACTGGGCCTGAGACAAACTGGGCACCCAGCCATGGCCAGCAAGGCCTGGTGGGGCTGAACGGGAGCAAGGACGTGCCTGCCCTTCCTCCTCAGTTCTCTAGGATGTCCTCGGAGCTCCAGGAGGAGAGCGCAGCCCAGCCTCCCCTCCTCCCCACCTGGTTGTTAGTTCCAGCACGTTCCCCCTCACCGAGGCCCCCCAGCCAAGGCTGCCTGAAAAACTCCACCGGGAGCGTGTACAGGACACCTTGGGTCTAATGTAACATTTAATGGCCAAATCTCCCCAGGTCCCTGCATTAATACAAAACTGCTTTACTCATTCTAACCAGACAGAGTCACATGGCTAATGGCTCCAAGGCTGAGCCTGGGCAAGAGGGAGGTGATGAAGGAAGCAGGAGCCATCAGCACCTTGCTGTGGCCTTGAGTGGCAGAGGTGGGCCATCCCCAGGACCAGAAGTCATTGTGTGACCTCTGAGGACAGGACCCTGTAGTGTTCACATCTACCTCCTAGGAGCCTAAGGCAGGGCTGTACTACACATCAGTCATCATTTAATACACATATAAATGTCTTGGGGACAAATGTTTCCCCAAATAAATGCAAGACAGGCATACACTAGCCCCTGCCCACCCTAAGCCAGAGATGACATGATGCTGTCCAGCCACACAAACTGAGCCCTGCCTCCCACACCGGCCTGAGGGGACTCAATTGGTTCCTACCTGGGAGCTCCAGGGATATGGGGGACAGGAGAGCTGGTGGGGGAGAGCTTCCCAGAGAAGAGCGACTAGGCCAAGTTGTGGAGGTCCCCAAGGGCTCCAACATGGTCCTAGCCCCCAAGGTCCTTGGAGTGGTCAGGAAGACAAGACTTCTTAGGAGAAGAAGGCACACAGTGTCAGAGGAAATAAGGTCATTTGGACACTGATAGCAGGGCTGTGGATGTCCAGGGGTGTGGCACAACCCTCATGAGCTCCTCAGTATTTCAGATGCACACATGCACACACACACATGCATGCATGCATATATGCACACACATGATCAGAAAAAAGCCCTCCAGAAATTGACCTAATTTGGTTGTACTTTCAATTTATGTAAACCCCACTTTCATGGACACTGAGGGACAAGAGAAACTGTCCCATGGCCATCCAAGTACTTCCAGATTGTATCCATGCCTCCCAAACCCACCACCTGCCCCTCTCAGGGTAAAGCAGAGCTACCCTCACTCCAGTACTAACTGCAGCCAGGCCTGCCTCTGGCCAGCTGCAAAACCTAGTGAGAGTCCCTTTGCTTCTCTGGGCCTCAGTTTTCTCATCTGTAAAATGAAGGGGTGGGCCTGGAGAGTCCCTGGGGCCCTCTGCAGTTCCAGCATCAGGACTGAGGAGGCTGCTGGGCTCTCAGGTGGAGGCAATTTCCCAGATCACTGAGCCCCACCTGGCCACCATTGTGTGAGGCCTCCCCTGGGCATTAGCCATCTGGAAATATTGCCATCCATCTTTCTGAATATCTGGTTAAAACACTTACCTAATCCTAACCTAATCCTTTCAATTTGGGGAGAGAATTGAAGAAAAAAAAATGCAAGCAGCCTGAAGCCTGAATGCTAACAGATGGGTAAAAAGTATGTATAAATTACACCCGTGGCTGTCAATTCAAGCTCTCTAGATAAAGTGATATGAAAGGTGTTTCATTTATAGGGGAAATTAATTGCCAGCTGTATGACTGGATGGTGTGAAGAAACCACAGCCACACGATGTGTCCCGTATATTTTTTCTGGCTGGATTCAGTACCTTCTGTGCCAACGGCTCCTGCACCACTCCAGACCTGGAAGGCACCAGGGTAAACATGACCCTGAACCACTATTCCAAAGTTAGGATGCAGCCAGGGAAGCTTCAAACATGGTAGGGTGCACGACATTGAGAGGTAGGGTGCCAGCCCCTCCTGCTACCAACCCTGGGTCTCAGTGTCCTCATCTGTCAGGACAGCTGCTTAAACTGCATCTACTCTATCTACTCTGTCAGCATCCTGGGCACAGGATCACATCCCAGTCTTCTACATACCTTCATCCTGCCTTGCCAAGCCCCTTGCCCCACCATGGATACTCGGTCCATTTCAAGGGGTAACACTGACATCTGGAACACCAGTCACATCATTTAGTCTGGAACCAACCCACTCTTCACTGACAGTCAATCACTTGACCTTTCAGGCTTCAGTCTCCACATCAGCATAGTGAGGTTGTCTTAGGCAACTTGGGCTGCCATACCAAAAACCACAGACTGAGGGGCATACAAACAAGACAATTATTTCTCACAGTTCTGGGGGCTGGGAAGTCCAAAATCAAGGTGCTAGCAGATTCAGTGTCTGGTGAGGGCCCTTTTCTGGGCTTGCAGACAGCCGCCTTCTTGCTATGTCCTTTCATGTTGGAGGGAGACTGAGCTCTGGTCTCTTTCTCTTCTGTTGAGGACACTAACTAATCCCATCATGAGGGCCTCACCTTCCTGACCTCATCTACACCTAATTAATCTCCGAAAGGCCCCACCTCCCAATACAGGTTTCAACATATGAATTTGGGTGGCAGGGGGACACAAACGTCAAGTCCTTAACAGAGGCACTTAGCTGGAAGGTCCACAGCTCCCAGTGCTGATGTGTATTCTGACTGTTAAAGTTCTCATTATCTCTGTCTCTGGCTGTGGAGATCAGGAGGCTGAGAAGACAACTCTACTGGGAAATAGAGGCAGCCAGGACAACTCCTCTGCCCACCTGCCTGGATGTGTCCTCGCCAGAGATCCTTTATGGGGAAGAAGTGTGCATCACAGGAAGAGACGGCAGCCACTCTAATGCCTTACCTTGGTCCTCCAGGACACAAGATGGGTGGGAGTGGGGAAGCAGAGTGCTGGCCAAGCCAAGACCATTTATGCCCCCATTCCCCCAGTTTCCATAGTATCTCCCCCACAACCAACCCCACCAAAAGTGCTCTCTGGATCGTTTGGTGAAGATATCTATATCCCCAGAACCATTTCTGAGAAGGGAAGACTGCAATGCTGAAAGGCTTCCCGGCTCTCAGACTGCAGGGCCCCTGACACTAGGACCTTGGCACCAGTGTGCTTGCCCATCCTCACCCAGTCCCCATCAGCCAGGAGGAGGGGTCTCCCAGCAGCCTCCAGCTTGGGAAATTGCTTCTGGTTCCTGCTTCTCCTGCCTTCTCATTCTTCTTTCTTGGGCACGGGGTGGGGCAGGCAGAGCTCAAGGTGGGGCCTGCATTGAGAGTCAATTTGGAGGTACACACTTGTAGCCACCTGCCACCCACTGGGGAGCCTGGCCCCCAGCTATGCTGCATGCAGCCATTCTGCCAGCTGCCTGACAAGCCCCTGGGGTCTTTCCATTCTGGCTGGGGAGGGGGTGAGTGAGAGGATTTCTATCCTGTGCTCCCCCCATTATCAGAACTATTAAGACAATGAGCTAATATTCTACTCAGATTTAAATAATAAATTAATCTGCATTATATTGAGGAGGCCTGAGAGAGACTTAATTATCTGGTGTACTTTTGGGTGGAAATGAAGGTTGGGAATCGTGCTGGGAATAGACAAGCTCCCTGTGATCACACTGATGTGGGAGTTTAGATTCTGGGGCTCCTGGGCAGAGGTACAGAAGTGCCCCGACTTCCCTCTAGCCCCAGCCATTCCCTCCAACATGGGGAGAAGGCACCTCTATTTCTGACCATCCCTTCAAGGGGCTGCAGGAACAGTTTCTGAATTGTGTGTTCTCCTGAGCAGGCAGCCTAGGAAGTGAAGAACCAAAGCCTCTGTATAGCCTGAGCTGCTTGCCAGGGAAGTGCTGGGGCCACCTGTCCCCCTAAGCAAACAGGAATAACAGAAACTTCCCCAGAGGGCAGAGGTCAGCCCTGGCTCTTGATCCCACCTCTGCAGCTTTTTGCTGTGTGACCCTAGGCAGCCTGCTTGATTTACCCCAGCCTCAGTTTCCACGTCTGTGTAATGAATGTGATACCAGCTCTGTCCAGGGTCTCTAGAGGATTAGACACTGCAAGGCGAGGAGCTTTTAGCACAGCACCCCGGGCAGGAAGCCCTCAGGAAATGGTAACCGGTGTGCTTGCAGATGCTGTCTGAATGAGGGAGCATTTGAGGGCATCTCGAACTGCTCCCGAGTTCGTGGTTACCGTCTTAAACAAACGTATCGGTATACAGTGCTGGAGAGTTGAGCCATGCTCTTCTCTTAAGCGAGCTAGCTCCAGGCCTGTGGTGAATTTTTCTCCCTGGCTGGTTCCTGCCGCTCCCTGGGAACGGAGCTTTTCACACCCTGAGCCAGCCTGCCCGAGAAAGGACTATTTTCAGCCCAGCAGCTACAGCAACAAAAATGTGAAGTCATTCCTGCTGCCTCCAGCTCACCCCTCCCTAGAGAGGTGAGCAGAGAGGTGCGGGCCCTGCAGCGGGGGTCCTGGAGTGCCCACCACCTGCTCCAATCTGTAACCCTAGGGAGACACCACTCTGTCCTGGGTTTATTCCTCATATCCACTAGTTCACCTCTTCTCCTCCCTATAGGCCCTCTCAAGGTCTGGGGTCTTGCCAGGCTCTGCCTGGGGATGTGGCATCGTACAGGGCTCTGACCCTCTGGAAGACACGCTAGGGTGGGCTACAGTGCTGAGGACTGGGGTGTCAACTGAGGCTGAACCGACAGGGTGCAGCCTCCCCTGCTGAGAGTCGCCTGGGAGCCAGTGCCTTGTTGGGACATGATGAGGTGGGGGCAGGAAGAAGGCACCTGAGTGATGAATCATTGCAGAGAATCCAGGGAAGTGGGTGTTGCTGAGATCCTGAGCTGAGAAGAGCTTGATCATTTGTTAAGTTCAAAACCTGGCAGTTGTCTCAGTCTGCTCTGCAAAGAAAACTGGGGATCAGAGACCCTAAGCAAGAGAGAGAAACTCAGTGGTCAAGAGAGCTGAAGCCTGAAGAGAGGTGCTAGGAGCCAAAAGGGGCAGCCCCACCCCAGACCCAGACTAGAACCATTGACAGCAGGGCAGCAACATGTCAGACACACCCAAGACACACGCGCACACACACACATGTGCACATGGACACCAGACAGGCTGGGGAATGGGCTGCAGGCTGGTCACAGGTCAGCCAAACAAGCCCTGGGCCTCCTGCAAGATATGTAATCTTTGTGGCTTCTAGATGCTCACAGAGAAAGTAGAACTGGAAAAATTCCACCTGTCTCAGCTGAGCTAAAAAAGGGGGTTTGTTCACAGTCAGGTCAGAGTAGTGAGTCCTAGGAAGTGGGATGTGGCAAGGATCACCTTTCCCTGGGTTCTCTACCCCCAAAGGGGAACCCAGGGAAGCCCAGACAGGGGCTGGAAGAGAACAGTTACTAGAGTGGGCAGGTGACCTCCCTACATCCCCTGGATCCCCCCCTCCTGTGGACTTGCCATTTTTCTCCCCCAAGAGTTTTGGAGGGGGTAGTCAAAAGATCTGAATTTCCCCCTGCAATAGGGAAGACAAGATGCCCATTTTCCCTGCTCAGGGCTTCAACTGGGAAAAGGAGGGGGTGCAGGAGGAAGGTGTTTGAGGGTGTACTTAGGAGCAACATCGCAAATCAAACACTGGGAGGACTTGGGGAGTTGGCGAGGAGACCAGATTCTCCTCCCTACTCCCTACACTGAAAGGGCCGTGGGACAGGCAGGCTGCCCTAGGTATTTACTGATCGCATCTGTGGCCTCCTGACATCAACAGAGTGGCTGCTGTAAGGCCAATCCCCATGCAACCCGAAAGGCCCTGGTTCCTGGTGCAGCTGCTCATTCACCCCACCAGGGAGGGGTGGCACAGCAAACCCCCGGCTCTCTTCCATCTCCTCGCTGCTCTTCGCTGGTGTAATAAGGTGGCTGCACCTCACTCCCAGAGGAGGTTGGGCGGGGGAAATGATGGCACAGCCCCCTGTTTTAGACAGGGGCCACTGAAGCGCTTTTGCCCCATGAAGGTGACTGGTACCAGCCCCTGACCAACAAGCCGCAGAATTAGCTCTGGGCTTCCGGTCCTTGGAAGTCAAATTTCAGTGGTCACAACAGCAGTTAATAGACCAAAAATGCCAGAAACCAGCCTCCGGGGCTTTCCATGAGCCCAGCAGCCTGAGGTGCGTGCTTTCTCCTCAGAGTAACCCAAACCCTCATTGTCTGTACTCCTCATTGGGCAGCTAATCGTGTATGGCCTTGAAACATTGCTTCTCTTTTTATTCTGAACTATTAGTTAACTCTTGGAGTATTAATTTACTTTTTATGGTTTCTGTTTCAGAGTTTATGTGCAGCTTCCCTTCTCCCCAACAAAGCGATCAGCTCACCAGCATCAGATACCAAGCCCTGTTAGTCCGGCCCTTGGCACCCAGATGCCTGTAGGGCCTTAGGTGTAGGGAGCACTCAACTAAGATTTCTCTGTTTAAAAACTTCTGCCACACAGGCCTGGGTGTGGGAAGAATAACTAAATAAATAAAAATAATCACTTCCAAACTCTGCCTCTTGTAGGGATTTTGAGGTCTAGGGAGCTAGCCAGTCTCAAAGACTGGTTGCCACAAGGCAAGCCATCTTCCCAGGCTCCAGACACTGCCACCCAGTCTACCTCCCCGCGTCTCCTTTCATTCTCCAAGTGACAGAATCATGAAGACTTAGAGACCACCTAAGAGGTGGTCCATCCTCAGACCCACTCTCAGAACCTTCTCCCCATCTGCTTACATACTCCTCCCCACAGGGAGCTCCTCACTTGCCAGGTGACCCCATTCCATGCTTGGCCAGTGACAAGATGCTCCAAGACAAGGACAATCGTGGCCCCGACCTGGCACTTTGAGATAACTCCCAAAAACAAAAGCTCAAACGAAAATGGTTCTCATGTTAATAGCACCATCATTTGCCTACCGTGTGCTCTGTGCTGTGTTGAACACCATAGGGGCACAGAGAGGCAGAGATAAAATCCTTGTCCTCAAGCAACATTCAGTGTAGTTGGGGGCCAGAAAAATGTACAATAAAAGAATGATGACCCCACAGAGAAGACATCAACTGCTGCATTGTATTGGCAAGAGCAGGGCATGGGACATCAGGCTGCAGTGTCCCAAGGCCACCTTTAACCATGGAGAGGTCTGAAACAGCTCCTTCCCTAGGCAGGCCCGTAGTCACTTTATCTGTGCAAAAAAAGGGGTGGGCCCAAATGATCCCATAAGTGCTTTCTGGCTCTCACGTTCCTAGGGACACAGTCACTTCTTGGGGAAGAGGGGGCCAGTGTAGGAGGCACTGAACTTAAGAGAGGTGAACGGGGCGGCACCCCACTCATGGGCACATCCTAGCCACACTTTCCCTCACTGCTCACCTCCCACAGGCGTTCAATCCACTCATTGGTTTTGTATCATGTTGGAGATAGGTGTGTGTGGCAATAAGATTCCTGTGTTGCGCATACCGTGGATTGGGACAGGAGACAGGCATTAGAAGCCTGCTGGTACTGCAAGCTCACTTCTGACCAGGAGCAAATCAAAAGAGCATGAAATAGAAAGAGGATGAAGGAGCTGAGAGAGCATAGTAAGAAAGTTATTCAAGGTAGGAGCTCAATCCAAGAAGGCTTCCTGAAAGAGGAGAATGTTGAGGAGGGTAGAAAACAGTAAATGTGAGGCACTGGCCAGGTCTCCAGGGCAGCAGTGCTGGTCTCTCCAGGTCCCTGCCTTGAATAATGCCACTAGCCCTGAAACAGGAAGCAGCTTCTCTGTTCTCAGCTATGAGATGGTCACATGATGAGGTCCTCGCAGACATTTTTGCCAAACCACATGAGTGAGAATATGTTGTATTCTCCTGCGCATCTTTCATTTCAAACATCTTTGCTTGGCATCTTACAGCTCTCCCCAATCTCTCTGCCCCCAGGATTTGCTTTGCTTGGTCCGGGTGCAGCGTTCGTTGTCTTTGTTGTTTATAAAGTTGAAGGATAGTGTGCCTACCATGATTTCTCCTATCTGTTGTTATCTTTTTTCTCTAATTTGGTCTTTTCAAATAAATCAGTAGAACAAATGTCCTCTTTCCCATCCCACCTCCAAGCTCTCCCTCTGGGCCCAGGTGGGATGTGCTGGGAGTTGGAGGCCTCCTCAGATGGAAATCAGTCTCCGGGCCTCTGGAGCCTGTGCCCCCACATTGGCGGGTGGCCCTCACAACAGCACCCCTTCTGCTGCACAGAAGAGAAGGTGGGATCCACCTGAGGGGCAGAGGCCATCAGTGCTGGCTGCTTCTCAGCCAGTGTGTTTGATCTGGAGGCTAAGGACCCAGCAGGAGTGAATCCAAAGAGAGGACCAGGTGGGACCCAAAGCTAGGCTGCCAGGGCTCCCAGCCTCACAGCCTCCCAGCTCAGGCCCAGAGACAGCAATAGACAGGCATCTTTCATGCCTCACACTCCTTGCAATCACTTGAAAATTAAGTGTTCAAGGTGGGGGGACCTATTTCACGCTTTTACAGCTTTTCCACAGAACGAAAGCCAAGGACTCAGGAGGCTTAATTATGTGGGCATAGACAAGCTGCCTCCTGGGACCTCAGTTTCCTTATCTGTAGATTGGGCATGCTGGTACCTGCCCAGACGGCCTTGCAGATGCATTTGGAGGATGAGATGAGAGATTAATACAGTGACATTTTGAAAAACCTAAAGTCCTGTGCTCAACTGCCAGGGAAGTTTAACAATTTAATTTTAATATGGTGACTGTGGCTTATTGAGTTTTCACATAACTTAGAAGGAGAGAAAGGGCCAGGTGCAGTGGCTCACGCCTGTAATCCCAGCACTTTGGGAGGCCGAGGCGGGCAGATCACGAGGTCAGGAGATCGAGACCATCCCGGCTAACATGGTGAAACCCCGTCTCTACTAAAAATATAAAAATAATTAGCTGGGCGTGGTGGCGGGCGCCTGTAGTCCCAGCTACTCAGGAGGCTGAGGCAGGACAATGGCGTGAACCTGGGAGGCGGAGCTTGCAGTGAGCTGAGATTGCGCCACTGTGCTCCAGCCTGGGCGACAGAACAAGACTCCATCTCAAAAAAAAAAAAAAAAAAAAAAAAAAAGGAAAGAAAGGAGAAAGTGGCTGTGTAATAGCAAAAGAACACAAAAATGAGGAGATGATAAGCCCACCAGGAAAAGAAGATGAGATGATAAGACCTCCAGGAAAAGAAGCAATTGTTTTTGGCATAATGACTTTTTAATCAGTCAGTTGGTCAGTTTTAATTAGGCACCTACTGTACGCCAGGGAGTGAACTAGATGGCACAGTCAAGGAACAGAGCTGTCCCCAGACAGAGGAGAGCAAGGAGGGCTCAGCGGCCCATCCTCATCTCTGGCTCACCCACAACACCCAACCACAGCAGCACCTAGAGTCCTTTCCTCCTTATACTTGCCCCAGGACCCAAGCCTAACCCAGCAGCCAGGCCTAAGGCCAAGTTCCCCAGACCAGGGTTGTGGGAGGGAAGAAGCAGGCAATGGATGGGAGTGTGGGGGAGGCGGCCTTACCCAGAGACACCTACAGCTATAAAAAGCACCAGCCCCACCTCCAGACCAAGTGAGACCTGCTAATGTGCCAGATCCCCATGGGGTAAGGAGAAGGAGCAAGCACTTCCCCTGGGGTGGGAGTGCACTTTGCTCAGCCCTGGGAGACACAACTAGAGGGGGCCTGACAGGCCACTTCCTTAGCTACCAGGGGGCCCAAGCCAGGAGAAGGCATCTGACAGCAACTTAGGGGTGCCCTGCTCAGTGCTCCCCCCATTCTGCTCAGAGGAAGCTAGATGCACACACTGCTTCTGCAGCCTGTCATTTGCAAAAACCAGGCCCTAAACCTCAGTTATCTGGTCGTTTCTGTGCTGGGTTGGGCTTGTGCCTGGCTTTAGGTTTTGTTTAAAGCCCCAGCAGGCTCTAGCCTGTTACTGCGCTACACACCATCCTTGCTGGCTTCACCCTCCCTGCCCCGAGGTTTGTGTGGAGTGGGGGTGGAGGGCCCACTGCAATGCTATTACAGTATTTGCATTTATATGAGGCACAGACCCCAAGTCTCCAGTCTCTGGGTGCTTTTACAACTCTGTGTATACATAATTTATTTTTGTTGCTATTTAATCAGTCTTCGTGTTGAGATGAAAAGTTTCCAAGGGGCCCCAGGTTATTATGCAACTTGCAATTCCACCAGCATTGACTGAGTGGATGGGGTCCCCAGTCCGTGCTCAGCTGCAAAGGTGGGAGGCATGGGACTGGGCAGGAGGCTGTGTGGTTCCTGCCCACAAAGCCAGCTCAGGCTGAGGTGGGGTGGCGGATGGCAGGGTACAGAGCCAAGGTCTACCTCCCCCAAGAGGGGAGGCCAGGAGAGAAGTGGGCAGTGAGAGCCGCACTGTTCCTAAGGAAAGATGCTGAAGGAGGAGGTGCCTGAGACAAAGGGCGTGGCCAGTAGGAGGAACTAGCTGGCCTGGACTTCCTGCTTCAGAGTCAGGAGACAGATTGGAGCTGAGCAGGGATTGGAGCAGCTAAGTGGGAGGCAGGAAGTGCAGGTGTGTGCCTGACACAGGAGTCAGGCAGGGCAGGATGAGGCCCAAGTGTGGGGTGTTCCGTAGGGATCAGTCCTAAGAAGAGATGATGAGGTTGTTCTATTTTCCTCAATAGGCTGTAGAGGAGAGCCCCTGCGCAAGGCCAAACGGAAGCCCCAGCCTCATCAAGATCTCCACTCAATTCATTTTTTAAATGGAGTGGGTTATAAATAAATAACCAAACAAAGAGGCAGTGGTGTGTGCTGAAGTTCTTGCCTGTGTCTGCTAGAGCTGAGGCCCAGGGAAGAAGCAGTCCCTGCATGAGGTAGCACTGCCCACTTGGAAACTCCAAGACCTCTGACATAGACATGCAGCAGATGCTGCATGAAACAGACACACCCAAACATACACAGAATGCATGCAAACACACAGGTATTCAAAGACGCTGGCACACATAGGCACACATACACACTCACAGACATGCACACACAATGAGACTATAGACACACACAGACACAGACACACCAGCAAACACAAAGAGGCAGATAAAATGCACGCAGACATACAGAGCACACACAGAGGCACATACACATGCTCCCCAACACACACACACACAGACTTACACATGCACCTTCCCAGCTTTCAGGCTCTCCTCTCCTGGCCACACCCATAGCGGGTCCTTGTAACCAGAGAAGGTAGGTTGTCAGGAGTCAAGGTAGAGAACTACATTTCAGAACAAGTACTCAGAGGAACACGTCCCACGTAGCCAGCGATGGCTCCAGCCCCTGTTATAAAGTAAGCAAGCACCCAGTGTTCCGATATTCCTTACCATGGCAGGAAGGAGGGCTCCCTCACCAAGATACGGCAGCAGAGACAAGGGGCATCCATGCCTCCTCTACGATGCAATTGCTCAGGCCCCTGCAAACATTATTGGGAACCACCACTCTAGATCCTGGGTGCCCAGGTGAATAAGACACAGTCCATGCCCTCAAAGGGTCACTGGGTTCAGCAAGCACTTGCTGTGTGCCCTCTGGATGTCAAAATGATGTTTGTGGAAGAGATACAGAAATAAAGAAGGCCTGTTCTCAGCCACTAGGGAGTGCGGGGTGTGGGCTGGAGGGATCAGGCACACTTCCTCCTGCAGGGCGGCTGCTGCTCAGAACACATGGGGGCCCTACTTCAGTAGTCTCCTTCAGGTCTTCCTGCCTCATACAACCCTACTGACAGTAAATCTTCCTCTGAGTGCTGATTTAAAGTTGGTACATAACTGAGATTCCCTAAAAGGGAATTCGATGATCCTGTTTGGGAAAACTGAAATCATAAGTCCTGTCAAAGGCTTTTGTGTCCCATTAGCTGTACTGGAGTAGGTGCAGCCCCTTTGGATGTGTGAGTTCTGATGCAGCTACTGTGGAGTGACTCCTTGTAGACGCCCTTGGAAACACAGCCACACCCTAAAGGATGCACTCCCATAGAAAAACCTCTCTGCTTAGCACCTCCTTCCTTACAGAGACCCAGAGCAGGAATGTGACTTCACCTTCCTCCCTCATCCCCTGCCTGCCCTGGATCATGACCCAAATGTCAGCCGGTCAGGTTCAAGCTCCAGTTCCACACCGCCCCCTCCTTCACCTCTCCATGCATTCCTGAGGACTCAGCCACTGGCCAAATCTTTTACTTTCCTCTCATCACCCTGATTATTCCCTGTTTAATTAAAATTTGCTTCAGCTAATAGGCCTTAAATTAGTATTTTCAAATATTGACATCTACAGGACCCTTATTCATTATTTTTGAAAGCTCTAGGGCTAATTGCTTTATCACCCACCAATTAATTACTCATTCAGTGGACAGGTAGCCGCTGCTCCCAGAACATGGACAGACATACTTGCAGGTAGGTGAAGCTACACATAGAACAGGTGCACACAAGCATGTATGCCGGGGTGTGCACATGCACGCACACATACACACACTGTAGACACTTTCTCCAGTAGAAGTCTGGCCTAGTAAAATCCAGTTGTGCATATATTTGGGAACCAGGAGGACAGCAAAACATTGTATGGGAGACCCAGGTCTTCGGTGCCAGGCCATCCCCTGTCTATCTATCAACCATGTGGAGAACTCTGCAGGACTGGAGGCCTCTTTGTTCTTCCTTCAGTGCAGAGAACAGCAGCACTGAGAGGAGGTGATCAAGGCCGAGGAAGGTCCCAAAGATGGCAGCTGGAGCTTGTAACCCAGGGCCTTCAGCAGGAAGGGAAGCCCTTGAAAGCCAAACAAAGAGAGTGATGTCTCCACATATAGCTGGGGAACCTGCAGGGAACCATGCAAGAGGAGATGAGGTCAGGTTGGGGGTCAGGGCTGGGGAGCCTGCAGAGAGGGACAGGCCAGGGCTGTAAGGGTCACCAGAGGCCACGGAAAGGACACTCGAGTCAGGCCCAAGTTGGCTTCCCCCACAGTTCCCCGAAAGAACCCAACTGTGGACATCAACAGATCCAGGAAAGGTCTAGAACAGTCCACAGAGCAAATCCCCCATGCAGCCCTGGGGAGAGCTGGGTTTGGCGAGTTGGGTGTTTTTGCCTATGGGAGTCCATTGGGAGGGGGCCCCTGTTGTTCACCACCATAGCCACCTGTGCTATTTCCTGCCTGGGCTATTGAAAACTTTACAGAAGAACAAGAATGTGTTCAGGAGGCCACCCCAGAACCCCTCCACCTCCTACCCCAGGCCAGCGATCCTGCACATCTGCTTTGGGTTGGAGGAGGCAAGCCCCACGTCCAGCTGATGAGAGGAGAAGCCTTCATTTGAACAAGGGCCTTCTTCCTCAGGCTCCCGCCAGACTGCGCTCTATGCTGCTGCCGTGGTGGGCTTCACCCAGGGTGCCCAGCTTCCCCCCCGTGTCCCTGCTGCTGCCAGCACCCGCCAAGTCTGAGCCTCAGCCCCCTTGACCGTCTTTTTTTTATTTTTATTTTTTACTCCTTGTAAACAGTCTGGAGTGATTGGGATTAAAGTCTCTGCAAGTCATTGGTATCGCTTTTCGGGAGAGCCAAGTAATCCATGGGGATTAAAGAAGCAGCCGTGCTCATCTCTCACAAATGCATATCTGTCAGAGGCATTGACCTGTTAAAATAATGAATTTAATGTGCAGCAAACCGCACATGGCAGCGGCGACGCAACATGGCCTGGCAAATTGTTTTCCACGTGTTCTAATGAGACTTTTAAGGGAACAGGGCCGTCTGGGCAGGCTGCCCCGCCCCCAGCCCTCCCGCACTGCACCCTCTGCAGTCCCACTCCTCAAGGAAGAAGGAGGCTGGTGCAGAAGCGATCAGCCCCGCCTGCGCCCACCCCACTTAGGAAATGCAATAATTCCACTCAATTTCTGCAGGTTTATTATTGGCTTTGTGGGTCCTGTGTGACCCTGGGCCTCTCTGTAAGGCTCTGTCACAGGACAGTCTGTGTCCCCTCCCCAGCCACTGGAAGAGTGGCCTAGCCACCAACTCCTAGGACCAAAGCTGGGGTCTGGCAAGGCAGGCACCCAGGTCAATGCTCTCTTTTTACATAAGGGGAAACTGAGGCTGATAGAGGAGACGTGACTTACCCTCAGTCACCTAGAGTGTCCGTGGCAGACAGAAGACCAGTGTCCCGATATTCTTCCCCCTGCCCAGTTCTTTGTCCACTTTCCCCTTCCCCCGTATCATCCTCCCCATGGCCAGGACCTGTGCTTGGGGTCAGGTCCAGCTGGAACCTGTGGAACCTGTCTAGTGCTACTGGGGGGAAAGGCCCATAGCCAGAGTTGGGACTACATTGATTGCAGGGCAAGGGCTGGGGCTGGGGCTATGTCCTGGTCTGATCCCAGTGGCCACTGTCCCTCACCACCAATGAGCCTGTTTCCCCTCCAGGCACTGTCCCTGGCAGACTTGGCAGAGAAACCTCTCCCTCCCTGGCTGATGTCCTCTCTGGGGAATGGAGGTGCCCATTCCTAACCCCCAGCATCTAACAGAGAACCAACTCTCTTGGGGACCAAAGGTCCCCTAATCAGGCAGGCCTTGATGGTAACATGTCCATCTTCCAAGGTGTCTTCAGATGGCAAGGACCATGGCCCAAGGGCTTTCGCCAAGCAGCTGTAGTTTCTGCAGATGTCAAAGGTCAAGTCTGTGCCAGGGGAGCTGGCTCCTGGCCCTAGAAGTCTCCAAAGGAACCTGCTTTTTTCTTTCTTGAATCTCTATGAGCTTTCTCCCTGGTGGACGAGTGCACAGTGTCTGCTCTAATGAGGTAATTACGAATGACTTAATAGAAAGGCAGTGCACTCTCCTTTTCCTTCGTTCTTTTATGTTTTTTAAAGAAATCATTTGATTACGATTTCTTTGGGTCTCAGGTATTCTGGCATGCATTAATAAACCCACAGTTAGGAGGCAGTCTGGGAGCCAGGAGGGCTTCCTGTAGTAGCTGCCTCTCAGAGACCCCTCAGGCACCCTCCCTGCAGCTGGCTTCCTGTCTGTGGTTGACTCATCAGGGAAGGGTTAGAGCCCCGGAGGGGCCTTGTCTTCTTTGTTCCAAAGCAGATACATTAATGGATACGTACACAGCATCCCTATTTCAACCTGCAGGACTACGATCCTGTCATCAGCCCACACACGAGGCTGGTAGCATCATGGTCAGATGATCTGTTTGTCCAGTCATGGCCGAGCACCTTCAGGTTGCCCAGTCCTGGGCCTGGCAGAACAGGAAACCCAGAGAGTTGTAATAGATTATTTCTGTCCTCCAGAATCCCAAAGTCCTGCTGGGAGTCACACATTCACAAATGACAATTGGGTCCCACAGCAAGATAGGATGTGACCAAATGCCCAGAGAGGGGCAGAGAGCTAAGAACCTGCCTTGGGGACCACAGTGGCCAGAGAGCACTGTGCGGGTGGGACGAGAGTGGAACAGGTGCAGGTTGAGGGTCAGATTCAGGAGAGAGGATGTGCTTAGGACTAAAAGAGCACAGGAAGGAATAGCAGGCAGGTAGCAAGAGTGTGGCAGGGTCAGGAGTGTGTGGAGCCCAATCCCCTGGACTTCGGAGCTTAGATGGGGAGGTTGGACTACTCATCTAGCCACAACACAGGATGAGTGAGAAGGGTAGGGGGAGGAGGCAGCCAAAGCTGGGCTGGGCTTAACACTGGTAACCACGTAGCTGCGGAACCTGCAGGGAAGGGCAGTGGTGCTCCCTCGGCCTCTGATCCTGTGTGACCACAGGCATTGCTGCTAGCAACTGGGAAGTCTTACCCCAGGCCACAGCATAACTGCACAAACCCAGTAACAGCATGCAAAATATTGCTTGTAAATGCTATCAGGTGCTCAGAGTGCCTGAGGGAAGAGGTGCTTGGTCCTGGAGCTAGGCCACAACCCTCCAAGGCAGGCTGTAAGGCCACACGGGGTGGAAGGCCAGAGCTCCTTCTCCTCCTTCTGCTCTCTGGGTATTGCCACCAAGCCCTGTACCTGTTCTGAATCCCTTAGCACCCCTTTCTCCTTGGCAAACCACTACCATTTCATCCCTTCTAGACTGCCCTCTGCCCCCAGCCTCCCGTGATAGCCCACCTCTCCTTGGCTCCATACGCCTGCATAGAGATCTTGTCATTCAGGGTAAAGTCTACCAGCATGTTAGATAAGCCCTCTTGGGATAAAGTCAAGAGCCTCTCGTTCCTAGGCCAAGGGAGCTAACAGCAAATCAGGCCCTTGCAGGAACCACATATTAGAGAAGGGAGCTATTAGGTTCGTGCAAAAGTAATTGCCATGATTTTCAACGGCAAAAACCACAATTTCTTTTGCACCAACCTGATAGATCATTCCAAGTGCATGGAGCAGGAAGTTGTCTCCAAAGGCCAGACAGCATGAGTCCTAGAAGGCTTCTCGGTGGCGGAGACCTCTCGCCAGGACTTAGAAGGGTGGATAAGGAAGAAACTCAGAGATGAGGAAGAGATGGCATGGTGTACAGCCAGTCTGGCCAAAAATCTGTTCCTTATGGAGCGAGAAGGTGGGAAAAGCATGATGAACCCCCAGTCAAAGATCTGTGAGCCTCTCAGCTATGGTGCATCTCCCTGAAGCCTCCCAAAGCCATTCTCCTGAAGGTTTCAAGTGGAGGCAAGGAGGAGAGGGAGCCTAGGGAGGCTTCCTCCCCTTTCCTAGAGGGCTTAGGGATGAGTGAGGTGATGGTCTCAGGAGACCAAGGCCATGGCTGTCACCAGGATTTTGGTACCTCCACTGTTTTTGCTTCTCACTAGAATAGCTTCGCCCACCTGCCATTGCTGGGTTGCCCTGGGGCCTGGAAGAAGAACACCAGGCCAGGGACCTGGGAGGAGTGGGAGGACAGTCACCCCTGCTCTCCACCAAGAATGACTTCAAGGGTGCCTCACTCAGGCCCCTCCTTCCACCAACAATGTCTCTGAGCTCCTCCTAAGCCCACCTTTGACCCCGCCTCCTCCAGGCAGTCTTCCCATCCCACTCTGGCCCCACAAGGACTCCTTTCCATGTGAAAGCCAGTTCCCCGAGGAGTCAGCACCACATAAGACCTGAGGAGCCTGGTCAAGCTCCCAGTGCTGTTTATTTCATGAGAAAGACCCTGGCAGCCTACCTGGACGTGGATGAGCCAAGGACAGGGCACACCTGCATCTGTGCCCCTTGTCCTCAACCCATCTTCCTGGAACACTCAGCACTGCATTAGGCATTTCATTGACTTGTCTGGAGCTCATGAGCCAGTCTCTCTGTCTCTCTGACTCTCTCTGTCTGTCTGTCTGTCTCTCTCTCTCTCTCTCTGTCTCTCTGTGTGTGTGTGTGTGCGCGCGTGCACGCGCGCGTGTCTATGTGTAGAACCTGCACAATGTTTAGGCACCGCTAGCTGCTCCCATATCCTACCCAGCCCCATGAAGAAGCAGAGAAAGTGGCTTTGGAAATGAGGTGGAGGGATGGGCACTGTACTGAAGAAAACAGGGAAATTTTGTGTTGTGCTCATGGCAGAAGCGAGAAGCATTCATGGGTCATTTCTGCTGGGGAAATAGGACGAGGGATGACTTCAGAGCCTTTTCATTGAGAAATCAGGAGTGGGGGTGGTCTCTGGCCAGCTTCCCTGGCATAAAATAACAAGGCATGGCTTCCCTATGGCCACGAATGTAACAGGGCAACTGTACAAAGGCAGCATGCCCTAAACCCAGGGCTCTCTCTCACTTTCATGCATGTGCTGGCACATGCATGCATGCACACATGTGTGCACACTCTGGCCTGCTCTTTCTCGGGCACACATTCACTCCCACATGCTTAACACACACATCCATCTCTCAGTTCTTCTTCAGGTACAGCTGCTCCCTCCTCCAGGCTCCCAGGCTCCTCTCCTGGTTCCCCCACTTATTCCTGACACTTGCAGGGCTGACTTTGCTTTTTGAGTGTTGCGTTAAGAAGTGCAGGGGCTTGGGGTCAAAGCTACAAGAAGTGTGCTGGGGGAGGGGAGCTGGGAGCTAATCAGCTCCTCCTTCCTCCCTGATAAATGTCTTGTTTGTTTCATTGACCACATGGCCAAAACAGGGAAATGCAGCTGTGTTTCTTATTCAGCCACAAGGGTGGCCCCTGACTGGCCATCATAGTTGGGAGGCAGCTGCCATTCTCCCTGCTCCCATCTCAGGGGGAGGAGAGGAGGCCGCAAGAGCTGCCTGGGGTCTGGAATCTGGTCCTTACACAGGCCCCACTCAGGCCCTGGCCTCTTCTGTGATCTCCTGGGAGAAGTCGCCTCCCTACCACATTCAGTTTCCTCACTTGTCTAGCCAGTGTTATAATTTGTTGCCCCAGCACACAACTGAGCGCCGTGTCTTCCAGCAAGAGGGATTTCAGTTAGACAGGAAGGACCAGCTTTTGAAAATGAGAGTTCTTAAGGGCAAGGCTCCAGGAATATCTTTTCTCCGTGTTTGCTCACATTCTGCTGCTTTCTAAAAAGACACCGCGTGGGTGACCAGAGGGAGGTGTGAGGATTGCCTTCCGAGGAGAGAATCAGGCCATGCTAATCCATGCTGACTGAGGAAGGCTTGAATTCACATCCGGTGTTTTACAGCTCACATTTCACAGGCTGCGCGTGACTGTCCTGGAATTGGCTTGGCCATTCTTTTGCTCCACAAGCCCACTCTCAAAAGAGAGAGCAATGACCGAACTCAGTCACCCTCATGCCTGAGCCTCCGATCTGTTTATCACTTGGTGGGCTCCCATGAGCCCCCACTGTGTGCTCAGGCCACAGGTACCCCAAAGAAGAGGGGCACGTGCCCATGGCAGCAGGCAGCAGGTCACTGTCTGGCTGGGAGACATGACTCACACGCATGACACAATCGAGGACAGGGGTGGCTGTTAATCAGGGCAGGAGGCTGGGGTTGGACTCCTAGGCTGCCTTCTTCATTGTAGGCAGAGATGCATTCAGCTGGCCTACCACAGCTAAAGAAGAAAGCTGTGCGGAGCCCAGGGTGTTAGTGATAAAACCGCCCTGTGTTTAAGGAGGCTGCACAGCCCCACAGCCCCTGTGGCCAGGCCAGCCAGTGCGCAAGGAGGGAGAGAAGGCAGCTGAGTAGGAAATGCTTTGGCCAGGGAGCTGGGAGCCCTGTGTTCTAATTCCAGCCCTACTCATAACATGCTTCGTGTTCAATCTCTCTGAACCTTAGTTTCCATCTCAACAGACTGAGAGTGTGGGGTTAGCCCTGCCCCATGACCCGGGCAGGGAACTGTGAGACACTTGGCAGTATGTGAATGGGCCTATGCCCGGAGAGGGATGTTGGGGAGGGGATGGGGAAGAGGCAGAAAGATCAGGACCAAAGACTCAGCAGCTCCTACACTTGAGTCAAGGAGTTGGAAAGGAAAGAAGAAGAGGAGGGAAGAACCTTGGCTACAGAGACTTGGAATGTCCTAGGTTCAAGCCAAGTTCTTACCTGAATTGGATGGGAACAGGACTACAAAATATGGCATGAGGCTCTTAATGGGAAAAGCAAGGTCATTTGGTCCCTCAAGGCTGCCAGGTAGACCATGAGGCAGGGCTTCCAAGAAGCTGGGAGTCTCTGATCCACGGGAAGGCAGGGCACTGGAGAGGTTGGTGGCTTGTGCCTGGCTTGCAGTTTGTGCTCAGAAAGCTCTCTTTGTGGGATGCAGGAAGCCTGTGGCTCCACCTTTGTGGTGAAGCAATGATTCCACTAGCCAGGTTCCAGGCCCCATGCTTGGAGAACGAGTCACCTGTTCTCTAGCAGAGGCTGGGCTATCCTGCAAGCACCTGCACCCTCTCCCTGCCACAGCCTGCCAGGCAGACATCCCCACAGCCAGGAGGTAGACAGAGTGCCCCTCCACCCAGTGCTCCCAGCACGGGTCCCACCCCCACACGTTGGCTCACACAGTTCCATGCATTTCCCTCTCTCGCCACCCAGTTCAAGTCCCACCTCCTACACAAAGCCTTTCCTGAGGATTCCCGTTCACAGCCATTCTCAGCACGCCACACTATTTCATTCACTCCTCATCGGAACTGTGAGCTAAGTGCTGTCATCCTCTTACCAGATAAGGAAACCAAGGTGCTGAGACATTCAGTAGCTGCCCAGTGTTCCATGGCTAGTGAGCAGTAGAGCCAGGTTTTGCAACCCGCAGGTTCTGGCTGCAGGGTCTGCACCCTAACCATGAGGCCACACTGCCTCTCCCAGCTGCTGCCTGCTATCAGACACTGGACCTGAATTAGCCCCTGCAGCTCCTTCTATTTTGAGGGTCAAGGTTCCTCCACCGCATAGCAGGCCACTTTTAGGCCAGGGCTTGGATGGCCTCGGTCCACCCTTCCCACCCCCAAGCCTCCCAGCAGGGTGTCAAAAGCATGTGGATCAATGTGTTGCTGGATACCAAGAGCAGATGGCTCACATGATGACTAGATGTAGCTGCCAGAACCCCGGAGTGGCCGTTTTGTGAGTCCTTCACAGAGGACACCCTTCCCGCCGACCTCGGGCCACCACAGGGCTAGATTCTTCCCCAAGATCCTCGCTGTCAGCCAGGCTGGCCTGAAGCTGAGGGTCTCCTGAGGAGCAGATGGGCTGTTAACCCAGACAGGACTGGTTCTCTCTTTGTCCTTAAAAAAATCCTGTAGGGACCCTCCAAGTGTGGAGCAAACCCTCATCATCCCCTGGGTCCTCTACTCTGGGTACCGGAGGGCGTCCCTGAGGGTTTTACAGTCTTCCCTAAGCTCTCTCCACCCTCTCAGGAGAGGAAGGCCAGGCTGACCACCTGACCAGCATAGGAGAACGTGTGTCCACATGGCCGCCTCCCTCCCTTCCCCCTGACCACACCCTGAGGCAGCTCCTCTCCCCATCCATCCAGGAATGCCACCATCCTTCCTGGTCCGATGCCAGTTCCCAAGCCTGACAACATTCCATCTCCCAACATTCCTAAAGCAGGTGCTCAGGGGGTGAGGTTTCCCTGCAGTCGCATACCTCAACTCTGGCCCCATCTCTCCTGCGTCTTTTCCTGACTCACAGAGCGCCAGTGGTTCTCCAAGTAGAACATTCCAGAAGGACTAACCTCCTCCTCAGTGCATCTTTCTTGAGTTGTGACCCTGAAGATACTTCTGGAATTATTTTAAAGAAATGCAGTTTCACCACTTAAAAGTCCAATTCATTTGTAAAATCCATGTAATCAAACAAAAGAGTAAAACTGATATTGAATAACAATCAGTCTGTAACATTGACTTAGCCCCTTCTGGGTGCTTGGCTCTGCACTAGGTGCTGAGGAAATAGAGAGGAACAGAACAGTGCCCCACTCTTGAGGAAGATGGGATCCTGTATCTATGAGTTCACTGTTGGACACCCCAGCTCCAGCCATACCAGAGGACACCAGCAGGTCTCCCACTCTTCATCCCCAGAAGTACACCTACCATGTGCACCTATGCTAGACTAGACACAGGCACAGCATGAAATGTCAGCTCAGTATTCCAGAAGAAATTATCAAGCACACCTAACCTTTGCTCAGACAGAAAGCCTGGCTCTCAGAGAATGCACACATCCCTGAGAGCAGGCACCCATTCAGTGATTTGAGAAGCTATGAGCCTTTGACAAGTTCCTGAATCTCTCTGAGCATTAGTTTCTCCTCTTAGAAAACTGATCAATGATCTTCCTCCTGTCTGACATGTGCTTTACAGTATTTTTTGATTAGCCTCAGCAATTCTACGAGACAGGCAGAGTATGTGTTATTATTTTGGAAATGAGGAAAATGTAAGCGAGGCCAAGTGACTTGACCTAGGTCACACTGTGGGAGGAACACAGCCAGAACCCAAACATTCTGGGTCCTTCTTCACTGCTTTTTCCAGGGTTGGGCTAGGTGATTTCCAAAGTGTCATTCACTGTGAAAATGCTATGACATTGAAAGGTTGAGGCAGCAGGGTGTGTATGAAGCCAAGTCTAGGAAGGCCCCAAAACTACAGACAGAGGCTCAGTGGGGGGCAGGTGGTCCTGAGAAGAGAGAGCAGAGCCACTGGGGAGACAAACACCAAGAGTGAGCAATGGGGATATGCTGACTGCTTGTGGTTTACAAGGGTACAGAAATCAGACCTGCCCGTGCTTGACCAAGTTTGAAACCTCCATGCTACAGTCATTAGATATTTTACCAATGTCCCCACTGCCCACCTCTGGTTTATGTATTCAAAAGCAATTGCCACCAGCAAAGCTCAGTAGTGGGACTGCTTACCTTCCCCAACCATGTGGATTTCCAACTTGGTGGGGAGAGGACAGAAAGAGAACTGGGGAGGAAAGACAATTGGGGCCTTTGATCAGATCACTTTTGCCTTGAAAGATAGGTGGATTTTCATGATGCCCCTCACTGGTAGTGCTTCCAGGAAAGCAAGCATACCAGGAAAGTAGGCAGGTTCCAGTCTTTAAACTGAGGGTTAAAAGCAAGTGTTCAGGAACTTGAAGCTCAGTTGACCCCAAACATCCTTCAGACCCATAAGCTATCAATCACATGACTCATTATGAGCAGGTGATGTTTCTTACCCCACCCCTCTGTGGGTCTTGGCTCTAAATGGTCTTTGCAGGGAGTCTAGGATATCCAGAGGGTCTAACAGCAGCTACAGGACATCTGGATGGGGTTGACATGGTCAGGATCTGGCCAAGATTAGAATCAGACTGGCCTTCATAGTCCTGGTGAGGATGGCATCTGCAGGATACTGTCCTACTGACCCCGTCTCTCTCCTATTTGACCTGATGGGCCCTGGAGCAGCACTTTTCCTGGGAGAGCTGGTGGTTCCAGCTACTGGCCAGTGCTGCAAGAAGCACCTCACTGGATCACTGCAGGACCTGCCCTACGGGCTTCCAAAGGGAGATAGCACCACTTGGCCAACAGAGGGGCTTCATTGAGTCTGCTGTATTCTGCTGGGCAGAGTCCTGAGAAGATGTGGGGAAGGATCCTGAACATAGGGAAAGGGAGACTTGCCCACAGGTTAAGTCGGAGAAATTGGTAGGCAGGAGAAGTGGAAAGGCAGGGGAAGCCCAGTGCTCTGTCTCTGGGCCATTGGCTGGAAAGGATCT
This sequence comes from Pan troglodytes, assembly GCF_028858775.2. Lineage (NCBI taxonomy): Eukaryota > Metazoa > Chordata > Mammalia > Primates > Hominidae > Pan > Pan troglodytes. The sequence goes on along the minus strand of NC_072415.2, from coordinate 47,225,233 downwards.
GTGGCTGGAAGAAGGAAGGGGTTAGAGGCAGCTACCTGCTCCCCAATGACTGCTCATTGCTGAACCATCCCTATGGATGGGCATGTTTACCCCCCAGACCCAGCTCCCAAGCAGCCCTATCTCTTGCACTTGGAGCCCAGTCAGCAAGTTCTCCCTGTCCATAAACTACACAGAGGTGCAATTGTGCAGGCCTGTCAGGATGCCTGGGCAGTTTCCCATCACAGGAAGACTTCATTCTTTATTTTCTTTTCCCTTTTTTTCTGTTTTCTTTTCTTCCTTCCTCTCTTTAATGATTTCCTTTCATTCCTTCTTCCTTCCTGCTTTCTCCTTTCCTTTCCTCTCTCTTCTATTCTCCCTTTTGCATTTCTTCTTGTCCTCCTTCCTTTCCTCCTCCTTTGTCTACTTCCCTTGCCCTCACTTCCTCTTCCCTTCTCTGTTCCCCAGAGAGATGCTACCACCTCTAGCATTTCCACCTGTCTTGCTTCTGAGCCTACCTGATTGCAGAAGTGCATTCCCACTTTCTCAACACAGGACAGATGCAACAGGGAGCGTGCAGCCCAAAGAGGGAGAGGAAGACCACAGCCTGTTCACAGGGCCAGGACACACTGGAGTCTCCCATCCCCTAGCTTCCTGAAGACCCAGCCCTGGGCTTGATGCATGAGAAGACAGAGAGGCCCCCCAGGCTGACTGAGCAGTGTGCCCAAGGATCCCCTGGGTCCTGTTTTTAAAGGCTGATTCCAAGGCCATGGTCCCAGGATACTGATTCCATATGTCTGTGGTGGGGCTCCAGCATCTTCCTTGTTAAAGTGCAGACCAGATGATGTGAAGCAGGTACCAAGATGCTTTGGGGAATCTTGGGCTAAAAAGACAAGACACCCATGTGAAAACCATATGCAGTCAAGCTAAGGACTAGAGATTTCCAGGATGGAAGCTAGAGGCTTAGAAAAGCTGGGGCTCCTGGAGGTGAAACCCAGGAGCTGGGTTCTGACAGGGGGAGGATCTGCATGGGTTGTCAAAGAAGGGAGGATTACAGGCAAGAGCAAATTATTTGAGTCAGATACTTCAAATGGCAGGCAATATATTGGATGGATGGATGGATGGATGGATAGATGAATGGGTGGATGGATGGATGGACGGACGGATGGATGGATGGATGGATGACTTCAAATGGCCCCAAGGGACCACTGGGCTCTGCCTTGCCCTGTGTATTTGGTGTCTATGGTTTCAGGCCAGGGCTCTAAGTGGCACGAGATGCTCCCCAAACCTCTCGCTCTTCCACTTTCCACCACCCTTTGCTGTTTTGCCACCTTCTGAAAGATACCAAAGAGAATGAAGGTTAAATCTGACCCTTCCTCCTCCCTGCCCCACCCTGGGCCCAACATTCAGAGAAGAGTTAAGTGACAGAGCCTCGTTCTCCTGTATGAATTAATAATTGATTCAGTAACAAATCACTAATATTGCAGTAGTCGTGGTGAATAAGATAATGAATGTGTTCTGTCCAGGGAGTGTCAAGTTGTGAGGATTCAGCTGAAATTATTCATAAATGTGCTACTTTTCCTCATCTCCAACTACTGCTAGTTTAGCTCCTCTTTTTAATCTTCCCAACCTGTCACATTCGATGGTAGAAATCGTCAGGCTCCATATACAGCAGAATATTAAGGGGGAACTGCCAAGGCATTATGTCAAATTTCAATAGGTAATAAAAACAAAGTGCTTGAAGACCATTTTCCACTTCTCTTAAAGTTAAAAAAAGAAGACTTCCAAAAACCTTTCTAGATGGGCACTTTCTCCCATCATTGGGGGGAAAAAAACCTGAGTTCAAGGTATTCACAAACTTGGGTATGATCCCCACTTTACCACAAAGTTGCTGCGTGACTTTGAGCCAGTACTCAACCATCCTGGGCTAAGTCTCCAATCTCTAAACAAGGGGTGCCTCCCTGCTTTTCTCCTGGGTGTCATGAGGTAATTGTGAGGTGATGGGAAGGAAAGTGTTCTAGGCCACTAATAGATAGCTAGGCTGGATTTTCTCCACTATCACACCCTACACCAGCCAGGTCAGCAGGTTCACTATTCTCTAAACATGCCTTCCATGTGGCCACCACAGAGAGGGCCCCTGCCCTCCTGTTCACCCTCCATGTCTCTTCCCTTCTCCATCTGACCCAACCAGCACTCTGGGCTCAGTTCAGCCACCACTTGCTTCATGAAACCTTTCCTGATCCTGCCTGACAGACATATTTTCTCCTACTCCACATCTCCCCAGAGCACCCTGGCCCACTCTTACACATACCTCTTACACTGCTTTCCACATACCATCTTCCCTAGTAGACTGCAAGCATCTCAAGAATGGAAGTTGTCTTCTACATCTTTGAGTACAATAAGAAAGGAGAAATATTTGTAGAATGAGTCCACTGGTGGATGAGTGGGGAGATGGATAGATAGATGAGTAGGTGGGTGGATCGGTGGTGGATGAGTGGATGGGTAGATGGATGAGTGGATGAATGCTGGATGGATGGATGAATTAGGGCCGGGCTTTGTGGCTCACACCTGTAATCCCAGCACTTTGGGAGGCCGAGGTGGGTGGATCACGAGGTCAGGAGATTGAGACCATCCTGGCTAACACGGTGAAACCCCATCTCTACTAAAAATGCAAAAAATTAGCCGGGCATGGTGGTGGCTGCCTGTAGTCCCAGCTACTCGGGAGGCTGAGGCAGGAGAATGGCATGTACCTGGGAGGCAGAGCTTGCAGCCGAGATCGCGCCACTGCACTCCAGCCTGGGTGACAGAGCAAGACTCCGTCTCAAAAAAAGAAAAAAGAAAAGAAAAAAAAAATGAGTAGATGGGTAGATGGATAGATAGAAGAATGGGTGAGTAGATAGTTGGATAGGTGGATGAATGGATGGGGTAAGTGGGTGTGAGTGAATGGGTGGGTGAAAGAGTATACATGCGTAGATGGATAGGTGGATGGGTAGATAGATGGATGGATGAAAGAATGAATGGGTAGGTGGGTAGATAGGTGAGTGGAAGAGTAAATGGGTAGATGGAGGCATGTATGCAAGTATGAATGGATGGATGGATAGATAGATAGATAGATAGATAGATAGATAGATAGATAGATAGATGAATGAATGGAAAAATAAGAAACTTGAAACTGGCATTATACTGTTTTCAGTCAATGAGCAAGTGTTTGCCGAATCCCTGCCCTGCCTTCGTGGTCATCTCTGCTATGTCAGGTTGGAAAGCAGAAAGGAAGTGTCAATGACTTGACACTGAGAGTGCTTAGAACAGGATGATGGTGATCAGACTGGGTTGGAGAGTGGAGATCATGACATCACAGTTGACAGACCCTTAAGATGGGCCTTTTGGAGGCCTTAATGTGGCCCCTCACCCTACAAAGGAGACTTATGGTACAGAGAGTATAGACATTTTGCTCAACTATACAGCAGGTTGGAAGGGCCAGATCCTGGGTCTCCAAACCACCATATTGCAGTTCTTCCTTCACACCAGAGGGCACTGCACATAAGGGAGGATGATAGGCTCCTTGGAGAGGAGGAATGGGGCTCTGGAAGGATGTGGGACTTGACCAAGTAAAAAGCACTGTCCCAAGTGGTTAATTCTGATTCTGCCAAGAAATGAAAGCGGATGAGGTGCCCTCTCAGGACTCAACCAGCTTCAGTTGACTGAGATTTTTTCCATAACTGGTCCATGGGGTCATCTGGATTAGGAGACCAGACTAAAGAGGAACTGTACAACAGGCGATGCCCAAAATACATGTCACAGGAGTGGAGGGCATGGAGGAGTGGGAACAAAAATTGTCTCATTTCCTGTGTGGCCTGTTTTCAGGCCCTCTGTACAAACACACCCCAATCAAATCAAAACCTTTCCAACATGCCCCACAACATACCCTTACACAGCCTTAACCATGGAGCTCCAGAGCAAATGCTGACATTCCACCACCCCCTACACACACAGATGCTCACCGACATAGGTGAACACACCTACAGGAACCCACATGAACAAACGCAGAAATGCACCCCTTAAAACACACATGTCCACCCACACGTGAACACACGCAGACACACAGACATGAAGAAACAGGCATACTCATCCAAGCCTTCATTCTGAGTAAGTTATTAAAAATGTAGACATCGCTGGCTCCCAGGGTCAATATGTTGTTTTTAAATTTAAACATGAATTTCCATTTCATTGAGCCTCCAGGGCTAACAAGATGTGCTGTGACAGGAGCAGCTAGCTGGAAAGGCATGATTGAAGAGCGAGCCAATAATGTGTGTGCACAGCCTGGGCGGGGAGGGGAGCCCCTCTGCCCAGCCCCCTCAGCCTTCTATAAGCCATGAGCAGGCAGTGAGTATCATTACTACTACTCAGCACTGAATTCTGACCCAATTCACCAACCAACCTCACACCGAGAACAACTGAGAACCTCAAACACATTGGCGTGGGGAGTGGCAGCCGCTCAGTCCAGTCAACACCTGAAAGTGGCCCTGAGGCCATCTCTGCCTCCATCATTCTCATTGGCCTTTCTCATCCCAATATTAGCAGCCAACCAAAATTTCCAAAGCTAAGAGAGCAGAGTGTGATGCAGAAGTAACATCCATTCATTCACCCGTCCATACACACATGCACCCATCTATCCATCCATCCACCCACCCGTCCATACACACATGCACTCATCTATCCATCCATTCACCCATTCATACACACATGCACCCATCCATCCACCCACCCATCCACACACACGTACCCATCCACTCAACCATTCACCCATTCATACACACATGCACCCATGCACCCACCCATCCATACACACATGCATGCATGCATGCATCCATCCATCCATCCATCTATCCACCCATGCATGCATCCATCTGTTCACCCATCCACCCATGCATGCATGCATCCATCCATCCATCTATATTCTGTGAAAATTCAGGCCTGGACTAAGGACTGTGGAGGTGAGGGCAAGAAGAAACATGCTGTCTCTGCCCCCTGGAATCTGCACTCTTATTGGGATAAGATGTGTTTCTCATTGAACCCCAGCTGTGCCCTCTGTATCCTCAGACAGCACCAGACACTCTGGTTTATAACATGCCATAAGCAGTCTCCCTCTCTGGGCTGGAAGTTCTGCAACAGAAGGTATCATATCTGTTTTGTCCAGCAATGGACTCTCGGCACCTAAGCCACAGCAGGTACTCTGTGAATGTTTGGCAAACTTGAATGGGTTAAATTCAAATCTGGACGGCTGACTCAGAGGTCTTATGTGGTTGTATTCTTCCTCATCCCCCAGCATGAAGGAGGGAAGAAAATAAAGAAAACACCACAGCAAAGAAAAGGGTGCTGAGTGGTCAGGATCTGCTCCATGGAAGAGGTGGATAGGGAGATGACCTTGCTTTTGGTATGCCAGGCGGCTGGAGGGCACAGTTACCCTCCTGCAGGAGAAACAGTGACTAGGAGCCCCTGGACACAGGTCCTGGCTGGGAGGGAGGCACAGCTGGCACAGCTGAACTAGGCCTTGAGAGGGCCTATCTAGGCTAGCAGGGAGCTGCACCACTTCCCCATGCAGCCCACCTCATCTCCTGCCTGCCACTGCCCTTCTCGATAAGCTGCTGAGCTGCCCATCTCTGAAGTCTGGGGAGAGCCCTGCCTGGTGCTGGCTGCTCTCTGGGTTTCAGGTAACTTTGATTAGGCTGGACTTGGTGGATTCTGTAGGATTTTAGGTATCTTGTGTGTTTTAAATGCCAGTTAATACCTAACGTTCTTCACCCATCAGAAAGTGAGAAGGAAGTAGCAGCAGTGCCCCTCATGAATAAGTCACCCCATGGCCTCACCTCCTGGAGATGGTTTGGCCAAAGCCAGACCCTATTTTTCTTGCCATGCACACACACATACACAGATACCCGTGGGACCAGGTGCCACTGGCTAATGTGGGACCATGTTCCCTCACCCTCACACAGCCTCAACAATGCAGCCACATGCCCACATAAACACACACGTCTCCCACACATTGGGATGGGCTTTCCCTCTCTTCGAGACTTCTGAACTCTGAATAAATTTCAAAACTCTTCCCTTAAAAATCAGGCTATTTGGGCTGGGTATAGTGGCTTATATCTGTAATCCCAACACTTTGGGAGGCCAAGGTGGGAGGATCACTTGAGCTCAGGAGTTTGAGGCCAGCTTGGGCACATAGTGAGACCCGTCTCTACAAAAAAATACAAAAATTACCCGGGCATGGTGGCACACACCTGTAGTCCCAGCTACTCAGGAGGCTGAGGTGGGAGGATCTCGTGAGCCCAGGAGTTTGAGGCTACAGTGAGCTATGATAGTGCCACTTCACTCCAGCCTGGGTGACAGAGTGAGATCTCGTCTCAAAAAAACTCTTGGTTTCTGCCTTTGGGAAGTAGTGCCTCTCCCCATCTCTGGATCTCATGGATGCAGAACTCCAGGATCAAGGGAGCAGTGCCCCTGCAGGGCAGCTGGACCATTCATTTCCACTTGAGGCCTTGAGGCCAACAGCAGCCCAGCCCTGGCAGGGGATTTTACAGGCACATGTCCACCTCAGGCTGCTTGTGTGCCCTCCTTGCATCTGCGGTGACGGGGGTGTGCAGGCTGACTCATGCACCCTAAGTCACTTGGTCATACATGCACACAGGCATACAATATGCGATTGCTGGGCACACTCTCACCTTCACATGCCACATCTGTCTACCCCAACACACACGCCAAAAGCATAGATGGCCTATGTGCAGAGACAGCTCTCACCAGCATGCACACTGAAGGTGGCTGGCACAGCGTGTGCAGGGATGCCCACACGCACACACGAACACACAGGCATGATGTCAAGCCCTATCGTCGGGTTTGCCAGCCCGAGGTTCTGGTAGCCCAGGTGTGGAGTGGGTGGGCCGGGGGACAGCGTGCCCACACTGGCCTGCAGCCCTGGACCTTCATGTGCCCAGGAGTGGAGGCCCAGGCCTCTGGCCCTTTAAACATCCATTTAAAGTCTCATCTCTCAAAAAATTCAGCAGAGGCATCAGCCAAAAGGGCACACTCTCCTTTCCTTGTCTTCAGGAGCAGAGAAGGAAGGAGACAGGGGAGAGAGTAGATTAATTGGGCCTGGAACAGGAGCCAGGGATTGTGTAAGCCTAGGCTGCCAGGGAGGCAGCGGCGGGGGTAGGGAGAGTCCAGCTTTGCTCTTCTCCTCTTTCTGTCCTTTTCCTGTCATGCTCTCCCGAGAACCTCACACACATCGGCACGGGGAGTGGCAGCCGCTCAGTCCAGTCAACACCTGAAAGTGGCCCTGAGGCCGTCTCCGCCTCCATCATTCCCACTGGCCTTTCTCATCCCAATATTAGCAGCCAACCAAAATTCCTGAGAGAGAAGAGCTTTCAGGCTGGGCCCAGTGGGTGTGCCTGGCCCTGAGGCGCTGCATGTGAAGGGTCACTTTGTAAAGCAAACTCTGTCTGCAGTGCCCCAGGGAGCCCAGAATGGCAGAATGGCAGGTGGTTGGGCCTGGGCAGGTAAAGCAAGAAACCCATCTGTAAACAGAGCCCTGTCCCCTTGCTAGGTTTCAAGTATAGACCCAGAGTCCTGACACTTCTGTCCCCTCCCTACCATGTCCCTCAGCTCCCCCTCCTGTCTTTGTCACCTGCCAGGTTCTGTCACCCATTCTCTTCACCCCCCGCCAGGGTCTCCCTCACTCTGGACACTCCCTTCCCTGATGCAGCCCCCCACACTTGGCTTTCTGGACCTCGACAACAGGGTGCAGGCTAGGGTCTGCCTAGCCCACTTTTCAGAATAGCTTAGAGTAAACCAGATACACAAGGGATGAGCAGACAGATTTCAGCTCAGTGAAGAGCGTGCTTACAGCAAGGGGTGTCCCAAAACACAGCAACCTCCTCTGCAGTAACTGTCTGCCCAACCCTCCCCCACAATGAGGCATCCTTGGGGGACTGCAATACCCCCAAGATTCCTCCTAGCTCGAACATGGTGAGTTTGCCCCTCAGTAGGAAGCAGTGCATCACATCCTGAGGGGGCCCTCCCCATTGGCTGCCCCCTGGCTCCTAGTTCTCAGGCCAGTCATCAAAAGGGCAAGAGGCGCCAAACCCATTCCAGGTTTTGGTCAGTCCTCCCAGAAAGCCGGTGGGAAAGTGTTTATTCATGTGGGAAATCAAATCGCCGGGGAGAGCCACATTTCCCAGCACATGAGTATGTAGGTCAGGCTCAGGGTTTCTTCCACATGGCCACCCTTTGGGTATCTGAGGACAGTCAGCAGTCCTGGCCCCTGCCCCCACCCCCTGAGCCTTCACTTGGAGTCATTCAGTCAACCCATACGTTCTAAGCACCCGGTGCGGGGGATCCCATGATGAATTGACAGACCTTTCTGCCTGCTGTCTGGAAAGGGACCCATGCAGGACTAGGACATGGCCTCTGTGCTTCCTAAGACCAGAGCTAGGAGAGAGGTGGGCAGGTGGAGAGGGAGACAAACACCCCCACACACCACGGAGCAGGTGGCGATACCTGTACCCTGAAGAGCTGGGTGGTGGGACAGGACCAAAAAGAGAAGCCCGTGTTCGGAGGAGGGTGCGCCGGGTGTCCCCAGCCTGAATCCAGACTCTCAGACTTAGGAGCTGTGGCTGGGACTCAACAAAGGGCAGCTGTGAAATTCTGAGAAGAGCCAAGGGGAAAGGAGCCGAGAGCTGGGTCTTCCCAACTCTGCCTCCAATTCTAGGAAACGGGAAGAATCATAAAGTGAAGTGTGATGAGGCCTTCAGATTTGCCAAACTTGTATGGAATCTCCAGGCTTCCTCCTCTCACATCCTCCTGCACCCCCCCACCCCCCAGCACCAACCAAAGGGGAAAAAAAAAAAAAAACCTTCTTGATTTTTCCATGTGTGTAGTCAGGGTAGCTGAGAAACAGCAGATTCTTACGTTCCTGGAAAGTTGGGTGCTTGGTCCCTTGCAGTCCTTTGAAAGATATGGTTCAGGGTCTTCCTAAGAGAAAGGCAGTAGCCTCAACTCAAAGAAGGAGGCTTCCTGAAGGATGGGTACCTTGCTCATAATTCCTATCATGGATATAGAATTTTAATAAATAATCCTGCTTACTAATAAGAACAAAGGAGCCACTTGTCTTCCCCAGCCCATCAGTCTAAGAGCAGGAGACCGTGGCGTGGGAGAGAGGAGGGCGGTGAGGTGGGAAAGAGGAAAGGTAGACAGAGCTAGCATCCAGTGATTCAGAGCTATTCCAGATTCCACTTTCTGCCTTCCAGCTGCATCCCAGCCGCTTCTCCTCACTAGTATTCTGTGCCAGCCAAATTTCGGTACACACAGTGTTGCGGTTTAACCAGTCCTTTTAAAAATCCTTTTTTTTTCCAAAATCAATGTAAAAATATTCTGTGGTACAGAGAAGATTTGATTAAAAAAGGAAAAGGTTGCCTGAAATATGCCCCCCAAAAATTGAGCTAATGGAAATCTCATTCATTATTTAATCTCCTGCTTATCCGAATAGGACCAGAATGGAATCCAATATGGCATGTGCAGTGTTGTCCTGGAGAGCAGACAGAAGGCAAGGAGCAGGGGAGGGAAGGACAGATGCAGACCTGCCATTTCACTTCGTATATTAAACCAGGCTGCAGGCTGTGAACCAGGTTAATAACAATATTTATTGTTATTAATGCCTGAACATCCTAACGTGTGCGTTTGTATGTATGTGTGTGGGTATGTGTATATATATATATATATATATGTCTACACACACATACACATATATATACATATATACATACATATATACACACACGTACACGCCTGTACACATGCACACACACATATTTATCTGGTATCCATTCTCTTGTGTTACACTGTGATTCATAAGCTACCACACTACTAGACTTTATTAAACACAGATAAAATTTGTCTCATCCAGCAACAGCCCATGAAGCGATGGGACCCAGGAACGGCCAGGCAGGTGCCATGTCTGCTCACTCATGCTGGGCTGGCAAAACCTGCCTCATTCTAAAAAGAGCCTGGCAGGAACTGGAGTAAATATCCAGCAGCCCTCTCCCTGGAGTGATGTTGTTGGGTAGGGACAATGTTTTCGGAGAGTTTCCCGTGTGCCCAACTTTATGTACACCGGTGCCTTTAACCCCCATAGCAGTTCTGCAGATAATATCATCCTCTCTGTCTTGTAAGGGAGGAAAGTGAGGCACAAAGATGTAAGGAAACTGGCCCAGGTCCAAAGAAGAGTAAGCAGTAGGTCTATTAGATCCTAAGGTTTGTTTTCTTTTTTCAATAAACCATGCTGTCTTTCCTGAGGTCTAACAAAGTGAGGTCTGACCTTCCACCTTTGCTTGGATAGATGACAGACACATCAGCAGCTCTCCCAGACATTCCATTTTGTTCAGACTGGTCTCCTTCACCCCCTCCTAGATAGGCCCACCTTGAATTCCTGGCTTTCCCCATTCCCCCACTTCCCCACAACCCCATAATACCTTTCCTGGCTTTCTTCCAAAGGTCCAATTCCTCTACCTGCCCTACCCAACTTCTATTCCCTGAGGTCTAGCTGCTGAGCACCTGATGAGTAGAGGGCCCTGCACTCAAAGGCTGCATATAACAGGCAACATTAGGGGTTTTCCTTTTCTTCAACCCTGGCCCACAATGGAGCAACCAGGAAAATATTTTCTTCTTTCAATGTGCTTTGTGCTTGGGTAACAAATGGGTCAGGTATATCGGGACAACAGTTGCTCAGCAAAAGGCCACCCTCCAAGTTGTCTATCTGTAGATGATTTATCATGCAGGTCCTCACTGGCCGCACTGCTCAGGTTCCCCCAAGGTCCAGCAGCCCATTCACCCTCTTTTCCATTCCAGCAAGCCCATAGCGCAGGACCGTCAGCCTAAACCAGATGGATAGGGACGTATGTGGGAGGCAGAGAGACCTTTCCCGTAGAAGGCATGTTTTTAGTGAGCTATCCTGTGGGCTTATGCTGGGGAATCTCTCCTCTCTCTTCTGCAGTCCCACTGACCGAACTGAACTGGGGTGCATGTGTGGGGCTCCGAGGATAGAGATGGGATGGGTGTGTCATCCCATCTCTGCTGACTGCTTTACCTCCTTTAAAGCCAACCAGGGACAGCTTTCCTTTACTCCTCATATTCTTTGAAATTCAGTTTGGGCTGCAGGGGAGTTTAAAAAAAAATAAAAATGGAGCAGGGCACCAAACACCCTATGAAACAACTCAGCGAGGCAGTTTCTCCAGCGAACCTGCGTCTTCTATCTTCTGTGACAAAAAGATTTATAGCAATTTTTTATTAAAAAAGAGAGAGAGAAAGAGAGCTGCAGATAATCAGATCTGAGGCTCAGAAATGGGAGCGTGGGGGTGTTATGCATGTAAGTTATTTTAAAATATATGTTAGGTTCGTGATGGATTTTTCCACTCCCGGCTGGAGGGGGGCCAGCCCAGCCCCCCACCACCACCCCATGCCTGGCCTGAAGTGATGGAAATGATGTGTGAAGGGGACAGACAGGGACAATGGGACCTCCCCCACTAATATCTCACAGGCACTCTCCCTCCACAGCCAAAGCCCACCGCCCTCTTCCCTCAACAGGTAGACAGGGGACTCCTGCTTTTAGCGGGAAGAACATAGCCACAGGTTCTTAAAACTGAAAGCAATCTTAGGGACCCTCTGGTGTTGAGCTAAAGGCCTATTTTATAAATGAATTAAATGATGGTTATAGAGAGAAGGCTTCCCCTGCATTTTGGAACACAAAGATGGGCCTTGCTGGCCTTGTTGGTAAGGTGTACACATCTCTCTGCTAGTTCTCTAAATCTTCTCAGTCTCCTGCATCCCGGGGCAGAGCCCCTCTTTGAAGGAAGGGTAGAGGCAGGAAGTGGCGTGTACACCACAGAGAAAGAACTGGGCAGAGGTGGCGGGATGGTTACCCAGTCCTGAGACTGAGCAGAGCACACCTTGGGTGCAGAGATCTGAACTAGCAGAGGAAGGGGCAAGGGCAGGAGGGTGGGGGAGATGTGATCATCCCTGTGGATCATGCCCCTGCCTGAGGAAATTCCTCCCACACAGGAAGGCCCAATTCCATGGGACCTGTGGACAACACTGCCAAATGACTAGACATTCAGCTGTTAGTGAAAATGACAGGATGACAACGTGGAAGAAGTGTCTGGAAAACATGTCCTATGAGGAATAGCTGGAGGAACCAGGAATCTGAAGGAAAGGACACGGGGAGGGGTTGGGGCCTGCTTTCAGACCCAAGCCCAGCCAGCTCAGAGCAGAGAGTGGCCCCATGGGTGAACGGCTGGGTGCAGGTGTATGATGGACTTTTTTTTGTTTTGTTTTGTTTTTTTACAAGGAATGTTTGTTTGGTGGGACAAATAGCAAAGACATTTTAGAGGGTGGGACAGAACTAATAAGAATGCTGAGGCAAGGAAAAGCATGCGACAAGGGATGGGCAGTGCTTAACCCCAAAATGAGTGCTAATGGTGGCATGCCAGCCTCCAGAGCAGATTAACAAGGAAGATGCTAGAAGGAGGGGCTTTCTGAGTGCCTTGGACCTCACTGTTAGGGCAGCCACACCTCCACACTGGTCTTGGTCACAAGGTGTACACTCTCCATCCTGGCTCTCTGCTTTCTTGGGGTGCCTCTGAATCCTCTGTGAGCCGAGCTCCCCAAGAACCAAAGTGTATGGGGTGAGAGTGCTGGAGCAGGTCGAGCCAGGTGGGCCTGGCTGGAGTGATGTCCAGGCCCAGGCACAGCCCCCATGTGAGATTCCCATGGCTTCGGGAGGGCCCTGGGCATCCAACTGTGCACGTGCCCCATCAGGCAGGGCCTGGACTCCTGTTTTCCAAGTTCCCTGCCCTGTGTCTATGCCCCAGATCCTACTCCACCTCTTTGCCAGTGAGTTAATAAGCTGAAAACAAACACTTAACTCCAGAGGTGCCCGGCATGAAGGCACTCCAGGATTTGGAAATGGGGGGCCTCCTCTTCTGTGGGGTGTAGTCTGGAGACCAGAGAACTCCTCCACTATGTGGCTGAGACCTTCTGCTTCCCTTTGGGTTCAAGAACCGGGCATGAGCTGAGCAGGAGCTTCAGGGGTTGGGGGATGTGCTCGAGGTCACGTGCCTCAACCTCTCCAAGTTGTAGCTGTCTTGTCTATAATGCAGGGTTAATGAACTTGCTGGCTCAGGCCTGCCCATGGGGCTGTTTGAGGAGTAACCGTGACAAGGCATGTGAAGGCCTGGCCGGGCCCCAGAGGGGAATCCGGGAATGGTGGTCAAAGCTCCCACTTCAGGTGGAAGATGCTGACTGTAAAGCACCCTGAGTGCCTCCTGGACAGATGGCCTCACAGCGGGGGGCAAAGCCACGCCAAAGCCAGCCATGGGCACTGAGAGCCCTGAGGTAAGGAAGTGGACCTCTGAGAATAGGAATGAGAATTAGGGCTAAATCCAGGGGAGTCTGTGTAGCTGAGACCATCTCAGAAGAGGGTATGAGCAGCACTAGCCCAGGAGGCCCAGTGGCTCTGTCCCAGCCACAGCATCTGCATGACCCTGCACACATCATTTCATGTGCGCTATGTAAACTCCGACACGTATCACTCACGCTTCTGCCTAGGGCCGCCCTTCTGCAAAGGGGAACACACACCTGCGCTGTCCTGCCTGTCCCACGCCCTCTCAGCCCCACCTCTAGAGGACTGCACACTGTCAGGCACAGCTGGGCCAGGCCACACAGCAACCCGGGCCCCTGCCAGCCCACACACCCACCACCCCCTCGCCACATGCTGTCACACGGAGTCACATGCAAACATGGAGTCACATGGCCCTGTCCCTCCACTCCAGCCATTTGTCCCCAGCCCTCCCTGTGGGCCTTGTGTGACTGGAGGAGGAGCACAGAGAGCCACAGGGGAGGGGTGGCCTCGCCTCCATGGAGGGTGACTCCTTGCGTTATTTTTAAACATTCCCCTCATTTGCTAAATGAGGCTTTCGCTCCCAGGCTCCCTTTGAAGCGGCTGCTCCTCTTATGGAGGGGGGCAGGGAGACAGTGGCCTGACAGATGCTTAAGAAATTATAGGCGAAACTTGCTGACTCAGGCCCGAATTATGTGCTGTCCCGGGACTGTGTTTAGTCCAATGAGGACTGCTGGCTGGCCCGCCCTCCCCCAACCCCAGCCCTCTTCCTTCTCTCTCTGCCTCTCTCCCCTCCTCGCCCCATCTCTCCCCTCACTCTCACTGTCTCAGATTAGGCATCTTTGCCACCTCCTCCTTCCCTTCCTCCCAGCCCTCCTTCCTGGGGCTGGAGAGCCTGCCCAGTGAGGGAAAAGATGCCACCCCCACGGAGCCACAAGAAGCCGCATGGGGCCCTGTGCATGCTAGGACTGGGGCCTGTTCAGGCCATGCATGGAGGGTGGGGAGGGCAGAGGAAGGCTGGGGGAGAAGGGCCCAGGGAAGGCTCCTCAGAAGAGGGGTCCTTGAGCTAGGCCTGCAGGAACCTTGAACTTGTTAGGCTGTGGAAGGGCACAGGGCTGCCCAGAAGAGAAGGAACAGCCCTGGCCAGTCCCCAGGGCAGAGTAAGCTAGGTGTGGACAAGGTGGGAAGCTCTGTTATGGGGGGAGAAAGATCTTTTTGAATTTCAGAAGTTCCTTTTGGCTTGAACTTTTACTTACTCTTTGGCTTACTTATTGTCTTTCTCTTTCACCTTTTCCACATTCAGACTCTGGCTCTTTGCTGGAATAAAGAATGACAAGGAGCTTCTACCCCCACCCTACCCCACACCCACTTTCCACCTGCCACCTCCAAGCTAGAAGGATTGAGAAGGGGCTCCCACTCAGAACACAAGGACAAGAAGAGGGGGGTCCACCCAGGCTCAAAGGGGTTAGAGAAGGGGCAGCTCCCTGGGGTCCCCCTGACCCTGGAACCCTGGAAACAGATAGGTCCATGGAGGTGAGCAGTGGTATATGTTCCAGGCAGGTGCAATAGGAGCGTTTAGGAGCAAGAGCAAGCATCCTTGGGGCCCCAATGCCTCTTCTCCCATGTGGGCAACCTGAAAGATGGATGGTAATTAAACTGGAATGCAAATTAAAGTGGTTCAGACCAAACACTTATGGATTCACCTCAGCAGCCTCCCTGCTCATCCCCAGCGGATCATGTGTTCACCGCCTCAGCATGAGAAGGGGCACATCCCCTCCAGGTGGCCTCAGAAATAAAAAAGGAAGGAAGCCCAGAGGTAGAGTCCAGATGCCTGGGTTTCAAGTGAGGGAGTTGGAGGCCCAGAGAGCTGCAGTGATTTGTCCCAACTCCCCAGCAAACTGATGGCATACTCAACGTTAGGTTTTAAAGGCAGACAGCCCCAAGGAGACAGTGGGCTATAACCAGAGAGTGATGCACCTGAATAGGCAGGAAGACCTGGGGTCTGGCCCAGGCCTCCTTATGGATCATGCCAGGCCCCAGGTCAAGCCAACTCAGGGCTTGAAATGCAATATCCCTTTCTTGAGCTGAGTAACCTTGCAGCCCCTAGGGAAGTGAGAGGCCAGCCCTGTGTAAGTATGCTTTGGTGGGAAGAACGCTGGATGGTGTCCTTGTCTATCTCCCCATTCAACTATTAGCTAAAGGCTGAAGGATTTCTGGCTCATGGCTGGTGTCAGGGAAGTCTCAGATCCATGTCATGGAGGGGTAGAACATTGCCTGAGCTGGGCTCTGTGGCTCACAGGCTGGGAAGTCTTAGGCAAGCTCCTGGATGTTTCTGTGTCTTGGTTGCACTCTCAAGAGAACTGGCTCATAAGGCTGTTCTGAGGACCAAATGATTTAATGCATGGACAGCCCTTGACCTGTGCTCAGTGACCTTCAGTTAGTATTGGTCTGTAAGATGGCCGGATCACACTCTGAAAGGCACTTTCCTGAGTCCTTGCCCCACAAATGCAGAGCTCACTGCCTCTTCCATGAAGCAGTGTTGCTCATCAGGAGCCCAGGACAGGGCCTCCACACAGTAGGTGCTTGCTGAGCTGCCAGACACAGCCAACCACATGAAAGGTTTCATCAGCTGGCCTTGCAGTTCAATTTTAAAGGAGAGGATGACCTGGTGGGAGAAGGGAAGTTGCAATGAACATCTCCATGTCCGTCGCTTTCTTTTCTGAGTGAAGAAGACCTACCTACAACCATCTGGGGGTCCAGCAGAGGAGTCACTGGAGCCTGAGCATTCATCCCAGCTGCCAGTCCAGGCCCCCATCTAGGCCCTGCCTCACAGCTCTCTGGGAACCAGTGGAGCCCAGCAGAAGCAGCCAAGGAAGGACCCCCACACCTACCCCCACACCTACTCTATTCTCAGAGCCAGCCCCCAGGGCCCCTGCCAGGCCCAACACCGCATCAGAAGGGCCCAGGCCCCGCTGGGATCAAGCTGTTCCCATAGTGACACACAAATCAGCCGCTCTCAGCCCTGTCATTTGCCAGAACCCAATTCATGAGCCTCTAATCAATAATTCAGGCGTCTCCATCTGTGGAAAACTCGGATTTGGCCTAATTTCTCTCATAAACAAAGAACATCATCTGCTCATAACAGTAAAATAGACACCAGTCAAATTTCTCAAAAACTAGAGATTCCCATGAACGGCATTCATTCTGGGTCTGGGATGATAGAATCCAGCTTGCCTTTGTGAATACCGTGGGCAGGCTGGGTTGAGAACACAAAGCCTGGTGTGGGAAGCTGGACTGGGCAGTTGGTTCAATGAAGAAGAAGAGAATGTATTTTAAGTGCTCCAAATATATGGTTTGAAGACCAACGGATGGACCTAACTACCAACGATTCTTCTCCATTTACTGGAATTGGCCCTCTGATCTGTTTCTAAGTAGCATTTGCTGAAAGAACATGAATGCAACAGACACATTTCTTTGGAGATATTCTTGAGTGTCACTCAGGCTTCTCCAGAGAAATAGAAGCTATATACACGTGTGTGTGTGCACATGTGTATGTATATGTGTGTACATGCATACATATATATACATACACACACGTATACATATATACACACATATATAAAGGTTTATTAGAAGGAATTGGCACATGTGATTGTGGGGGCACTGGCAAGTCTGAAATCTATAGGGCAGAGCAGCAAGCTAGAAACTCTCAGGCATGAGTTGAAGCTGCAGTCTTGAGGCAGAATTTCTTCTTCCTCAAAGAAACCTCAGTTTTGCTTTTAAGGCCTTTCAACTGATTGGATGAGGCCCACCCGTATACCCTCCTTCTACTTCAAGGCAAATACTGGTAGATGTAGACTGTACACCTAGATTTGTGTTTGATTAAATAAGATGCATGCTACAGCCTAGCCAAGGTAATACATAAAACCAACAATCTCATCAGTTTGCCTCCGGGATTTGCCTTTCCCTCAGCATCTATTCTCCCAGTGGACCTAAATCAGTGAGGCTCATCTGCATGGGTGAGAAGCGAAACATCAAGGAATGATTGAGCCAGAGCAGACCCTGGAAAGGATGTGCTTAGGGAAATTGGAGCCAAAATAACTGAATTGATTTGCCCAAGGTCACATAGCTAGTTAGATGGGCAAGCGTCTTACTGAATCAGGACCACAGTAGGCTCACCTGCCACGTGAACCAACCATTTTTGCCTGCCTGCCTCCAAGTCTAGGCAAGGTCCTGTACTACAGGTGTGCAGCTGTTACAAACCAACCCTGGTTAGTGGACAACTGGTGGGTGTATCTCAGGCACTTTGTGTTTCTGTTATTTGGACCCTTCTAGAGCAACTGTTGTTCAGCCTGTTAGTAAAAGCCCCCACAGGATACCAGGCATTGTGTTGGTGATTGTCGTAGTCCATTTTTTGCTGCTATAACAGAATACCTGAGAGTGGGTAATTTATAAATAATAGAGCCTTATTTGGCTTACAGTGGGGAGGCTGAGAAGTCCAAGGGCATGGAGCCAGCATCTGTTGAGGGCTTTCTTACTGCACCCAAGGAGGAAAAACAGAAGGGGACACAAGTGCATGAGGCAGAGAGAAAAAAGGGGGGCAAACTCATTCTTTTTATCAAGAACCCACTCTCACAGGAACATTCTAATGATAACGGCATCAATCCATTCACCATGACAGACCCCTCATGACCTAATCACCTCTTAAATGTCCCATCCCTTAATATCATCACAATGGCAATTAAATTTCCAGTATGAGTTTTGAAGGGGACAAACATTCAAACCACAGCAGTGATCAACAAGTATTTCTGAACAAAAAACGACTGTGAGCATCTCCTGTGCGTTATTCACCTTGGGTGCCCTATCATTTGGCACAGTGCCTACTACAATAGAAATGCTGACCTGAAAGGGGTTTCCTAGACTGAGAAGCAGTGGGCAGGCCTCACCCACAGGTGGGAAGACAATTGGCAGGACAAAGCAGTCACGTGTGAAGCATGGGCAGTTTGAAATCTATATGCACCCCCGGGATCTCTGTAAATCCTCTCAGCCACTCGAGGGGATGTAGCCACCTCCATCTTACAGTTGAAGAACCTAGGACTTGGCAGGAGAAGGGATTTGTCCAAGGTGGCTGGGTCCATGGTGCGATCTCGAGTGATCGCAACACAGTGCCCTGCCTGCTAAGCTCCACCACTCTCCGGAACCCCCATGCCTTGGAGAGAAACAAAGACCAGAGGCCTCAAGCAGTGTCAGTGGCTGGTACGTGTCCCTGGCCCTTTCACCAACAGGCCTCCTTGGGAGGACCTCTGTGGGCCAGGGAGGAGGGTGAGATGGAGGGATGGGCTGCAGCCATATGTCTCAGCAGAAGGCCCCTTTGACGGGCCAGTGGCCTCACTCCTGGGCCACAGCAGGAAGCCTCCTCCCACTGTCCCGAGGCTAGGATCTTCCTCAAGATCAGCAGGATGTCTGCTCCTCAAGGTCCCTCACCTGCCAGAACCACATCATGGAGCAGCTATGTCTGTGAGGCACAGTCCACGAAGGGAGATTCCTTCTCTCTAAAGGTCATTGTCCACAATAGAACAGTTCTGCTCCCGAAACCTACCCTCCCAGGACAGGACTTTCACTGTCATCCTGGCCCTCTTTTGCCCACTTTTCCAGCCCCCTCTCCCTTCTGACTCCAAACTCCAGAACTTTAGAGGAGGAAGTAATTTGGCCTGGACTATTATTGAAAGGGAATGGGGGAAGGGGTCACAGGCTGTAAAATCTCTTCTGCCTCCTTCACTCCCTCCCAACAGCAAGGGCCGGCAGCTCACTTGACACACCTGTCCTCCCTGAAGGACCTGCCCTTCACATTCCGGATGGGCTCAGGGCCCCTTTACAGCCCCACTGCCACAGCTGTTGCCACTGACCCAGGCCTGAGTGGGGAGAGACCAGAGGGAGGAGGCAGACCTATCGTCAGGATAGAGGGTGAGAGGAGCCCCTGCTGGAAAGAGCAGAGATGACCTTGTGTTGGAACAAAGCACATCCAAGGATCCGCACCCCCTTGCCCCCGCCCACTCCACCCAGGGTCTGGGGATGGAATTCCTGGGAGGTACAGAGCTCAGATTCAGAGATTTGGGTTCGAGCCCCAGCTCCACTCTACCCCAGCTGAGACTGGACTTCTCTGATAAAAAGCCAACATACCCACCTCACAAGCTTCATGTACAGCCAGTGCTATTTACAAATATACAGTGTGCCATAAGCCAGGAGCTGGTCATCCGTCAGGCATGGTTTGCCCACCCTGGGCCTGGTTTCTGGGCAGCATGACTTGTGCAGCTGTAGAGGAAGTGGCCAGGAGTAGCTCAGAGCCCAGCCTGCCCAGCCTCCATCCCTCCCCACCCATGGACTCCCCAGGACTCCTCCATGCAGTTTAGGGATCCCAACCAATCCCTTCAATCTGCAGATGAGAAAACCAAAGCCTGGAGCTACCCAGATGGTCCTGGGTACCCAGGGCAACCCAGATGGTCCTGCCCTTGCCCAGCCCAGCTGCAGTTTAGAATGGAAACTCCTGGGGGGCAGGGATCATGGCTTTGTCTAGCCTGGCCCCAAGCCCCAGGCCTACCACAGGGCCTGGCAAATCTCCCTGAATAAATGAGGTGTCTGCCAAGATGCCCTGTGCATGAAAGCACCCAGGCTCTTTAAATGGAGGGTGAGGGGCTGGTTGTGCAAGCACCACAAGGAGTTCAGAGAGTCGAGAGGCAGAACCAAGCACTGAACAGCTGCTTTGTGTCTGCAGAGAGGACAGCAGCAGTCCTTATAATGTCTGGGAGGCATGAGGGTTTGTGGGGAGCTGGGGGTGACAAAGGCAGTGACATGGGCTGAGCCGCCATCCGCTTACCTCCCCCCTGGGCTCTGGAGGCCCAGTGTCCAGCTGCCACACAGGCAGGCACACCAATAGCTTGGCCAAAATGAAGACATCCAGACACAAGCCTGCACCCTCAGAGACGAAATCCTGGCTCTTGCTCCTTTAATTAAGAAAAACAAAAGATATGAGCAGGGTGAGTTTGCCTCAAACATGCTGGGGAGGTACAAAGGATAGGTTCTTGGCTTCCTCTAGGAGGGCTGTCTGGGAGGAACACACGTGGTGGCTTGGCTGTGCGGTCACTGAGACTGAGGTCATGGGTTCACACTCTACAAGGTGTGGGGGAAAGAATCCAAATCTCCTATCCCAGACTGACCCCAATCATAGACTCAGAGTGATCCTAGTTTTCTCCAGTCACCCGCCTCATCCATGCTGTCTCTTATAAGGACACTGGCAAGACAGTGCAGCTGCATTCACTCAACCAGGGCTTACTGAACACCTACTATGTACCAAGCTTAGTGCAGAGGACACAGCTGTGAGCAATGGAAACACCTTGCTCTCACAGCGGCTCACCTTATCAGCCTTTATCCCTGACTCACTCACCCTGGTCTTTTATTTGTTTCTGTTTGTCTGTTTTTAATCCTTCTGAAAACCTATTCCCATCTACCATCTTGAGACATGTTTTCAATAGCCAAAAATTTACAGATGGAAAAAGGGCAGCACAGCTAGGACAAGAATTTGGATCTCCCATCTTGCAGCAACACATTGTTCAAGCTCTGTAGCATGTGCTGTGTGGTCACAGGCTGCACAAGAGCACTGAGGCCAGGGGCCACAGTGGCGTGTGGCTGTTGGCAAGGCAGGCAGAGGTACTTGCAACCTCACATCCACTAGCACATCCAAATGCATCTTTGCTGAGTCCTGAGAGAAATGTGAGAAGTCAGAGTCTTCTTGCAGTCTTGTACTTATGGACAGAGAGAAAGAACCCACAGACTAGACAGAATCCTTAATCTGGTCGGGGACCATGGGTTGGATTTACCTAGACAGGCAAGAATGGGGAGAGTATCAGAAGGGGGGACCTATGAAGACCAAAGATGCCAAGGAGGAGTGAGTGAGACAAAATTGCCAGGGTCCATGAAAGGAGCCGAGCAAGAAGAGAGCAGGTGTGGCTTGGATCACGGGAGTTAGATGGATCAGGCTAGCTGGATGGGGCTGGGAGGGCCTTGGATCCCAGGCTGGGGAGTTCACACCATGGGGAGCTGAGTGCCCAGAAGCCAGCCTCCTTTCTCCTCTGGCTGCCATGTCGGGGCCTCAGGACTGGGTCTGGTAATTGTGTGTGCTATTTGGAGTTCTCAGCACCTGGCAAGCCGGGCTGGCCCCCAACAACCAAGAGGTCAATTGGATTGGACTTCAGCGCCTCTACCACTTGACAGAGTCGTGCCCCCAGGCAAGAAACAAGATGACAGATTGTCTCTGTGAGATGGGGACCCTAGCATTCACCCCTCACTCACCTGACCCCTTAGGGGCTTAGTGTTTTACAAGAGGATCCCAGAGAGAACTACTGATCTCAAAATGACAAACTGCTATAGTGGACACCAAGATACTGTGGTTCCCTTCCCCTAAATCTCCAGTGAGCACCTTCTATGCATGAAGTGTGCGGCGCAGGAACGGGGAGGATACAGAGGGGTCAGCTCAGACTGCAGCTTGCAAGAGCCTGGAAGGGAGAGGAGGGAACGTGTCTGGCCTTTAACACACAGCCCAGCCCACCGTGGGAGCAGTCATCACCCACCAAATGAAGTAGTGCAGGAGGAAATGGTGGGGGAAGCACACAAAAAAAGCATTCTCACCAGGACCGTGGGTTGTAAGTGCCACAGGAGAAGTGCAACAGGACTGCAGGAGAAAGTGAGCCTCTGCCTCCCTGTCCACTAAGGCTCTGCCAGGGAGACAGTGAACGAGGTGACATGGTGAGGGGATATGTAGACAGAAATAGTGGTCGAAGCCCAGGAAGATATGGGAAACCCATGGCCATGGGCCTTGGACAGAATTTGAAGGTTGGCAGTGGACAGGTGAGACTTGGATCTGCAGGGGTGGGTGGCAGACTTACTCTGGGGACAGTGAGTGGAGGCCGGGTGGGGGGGGGGGGCGGGTCTTGGGCATGGCAGGAAGGCTGTGGAGTGATGGCCACCAGACAGGCCTGCCGGGGAGGGAGTGATGCTGGAGCACCCACACAGCCTAGGGCCTAGGAGGTGGCCCCAGTGGCCACTGCAAGAGCAGGTCAGGAGCTGCCCTGGTCTGGGGGGAGTGGGTGGCTGACACTTGCATCCTGGAGACAGCAGACTGCTGGGTGTGGCAGGCCTCCTTCTGGACCTTCAGTCCTCCCACCTTCTCACCCGTGTGACACCCCCCATGTCTGCAGTGGAGTGGAGGGGTGCTGGGGCTGTCGTGGGAGGGCCCTGGCATCGCCTTATGAAGACATCTGTGTCTCTAATGAAAAGTTACCCGTTGCCGGGCAGGGGAGAGACACAAATCATTAGGAATCAATTTAGCTCTGGCCAGCCATCTGCCTGGGCCTCACTTTGGGGGAGCCGGCCGCTGCCTCATCACACGCTCCACCTCCCAGCCCAGCCAGGAAGCACGCGCGGCCAGAAGGAGGCCCGGCTGCTGGACCGAGGGCAGCTCACGGCCTGCCTGGTCCCCGCATGGTATGCCCGTGGACGCCGGCCAGGTCTAAGGTCACGGCGGCTGCACGCGAGCAGGAGGGGAGAAGCCGCCCAATTCCGTCCCCCAGCTTCCTGCCTCCCGCCCCGCGTCCCTCTCCCTGCTCTGCGCTGCCCGCGCCCTCCGCCCCGCCCCTCGCGCCTGTCCAGAGTGGGAGGTGGCGGCTGCCGAGCCATCTCTCTGGCCATGGTCACAGCTCGGTTGCTATGGAGGCCGGAACCCCGCTGCCCCGCCCCTGTCGGGCCGGTCCCCGAGCATCTGCCGCGGGCCCCTCCCGCTGGTCTCGGAGCCCAGCGCCGCCCAGAGGAACGCGCCAGTTGTCTCGCGCGCCCTGCGGCCCCCGACAAGCTGGCAATTTGTTGTTGTTTGTAGAGTGCTTTTGTCATGCAAATCCCAGAGCCGACCTCTGGCGCTCCGCTCGGAGGAGGTGGGGTGTTTTTGCCTTTTTTTTTTTCCCTTGGCCTTTGCAGTTGGAATTGTTGGTGTGGCTTAAAGTTTAAAAAAAAAAAAAAGCCGCGTAAAGGAATATCACTTAATTTCATTTGAGTGTAGCATTTGTCGCTGTCAAGTGTGCTCCACACCTTCAGAGATTGCTCAGATTGGGGATGGGAATCTGCCTAGATGGGCACCTGTCACCAAGAGAGACTCAGGTGCCGGGGCTGGAGCACCAAGTCCCAACTCCAAAAGCCAGCCCCACCCAGTGTAGCCCACACCTCCTCTCCCCACCACATGCCTCTGTGGGACTTGGTCCCCTCGGGGGATGTGGGGCTGCAGGCTGCTGGCAGAGCCCTCCCTCTGTGAGCAATGAGTTCCCTGCAGGACTCCAGGCAGCCCAAACCCAGCTTTGCCCACCCAGACCTGGGCCCAAGTGTCCAAAGGGCTGCTTCTTGAAAACCTGAGCCACCCCGTCCACAAGTTCCTGAGCAGCCCCTCCTGAGGGTGAAAGTTGGGCCCCAGCCAGTGCCCTGGAGAACAACGAATGAATGACCCCTTTGTGTAAATTTACCCCATGCCCTGTTTCCATGGCTCTGAGTAGCTTTGAGCAAGTGCCAGGTACATCCCATCAGGAGGTCTGTGTCTGGGGTGGGTCTTCCCCACTGGGTGCCAGGCCAAGCTGGGCACCCCTTGACCAGGAGGTAGCAGGAGGGCATCAGGGTATCCCTGAGAGGAACCAAGCCATCTCCTCAAGCCTGTACCCTGTCCCTGCAATCCATGTGTGTGTCCAACACACCGCAGTCCCTGTGTCTCTCTAACACACCGCAGTCCCTGTGTCTCTCTAACACACCGCAGTCCCTGTGTCTCTCTAACACACCGCAGTCCCTGTGTCTCTCTAACACACCACAGTCCCTGTGTCTCTCTAACACACCGCAGTCCCTGTGTCTGTGCAACACACTATGCCTAGGCATATGCTGGTGTCAGGCCCCATGCTGGGCATGGGGCACCACAGGGAACAGACAAAAATAAAATCTGCCCCCTTGGAATGGAATGACATGGGAGAAGGGAGATAATCTACCAATAAACAATATCAATGTAGGCGCTGATAAGAGCTTTGAAGAGGATGAAGCAGATGATGGGGGAAAGGGAAGGGGCTGTTTGAGATGTGGTGTCAGGGAAGCCCCTACTGAGGTGACTTTGAGCTGAGACCTGAGGGACCACTGAAGCATGCTCAGTAGCACAACAGGCTAGTTTCTTTCTACAACAAACAAAATCCATCTGAGTTTGTGAATTGCAGAATGCTTTTTTAAGCATTTGGGTCCAGTGCTTTGGGGACCAGGAATTAAATGGCCTGCTAGGGAGTGCTGCCATACTGCACTAGGTAGCATCTCTACTTTGCTTGTGGGCACAAAGGAACTTCGGAGGTGACGGAAACAGCCTGTTGTTGGAGGGAAGGCAGAGCATGGCCTTGCAGTGAGCGCTGCCTCTTCCCCACTCCTCTCAGCTCTGGGTTTCTAGTTCATCCGAGTGGTCAGCGGTCAGATCCAGTGTGAGGAGCACTAAGCAAGAGGCTTCACCACATCTTCTTTCACAAGCTGTGCACCTAAACATGGAGGGTTCAACAGTGCTTTCGGGGGTTGCCCCTTATGCAAAACAGATGGCCCAGTGCAAGCACAGAGCAACACAAGCTAAAAATGGGGATGGCTGTGGGTGGCTTTCATGGAGGTACCCTGGGGTGCAACTAGGTCTTCTCTCCGTGACGGAGCCTGTCCTAGCCCCAGATCACCAGCTCACAGCTCTTCCCCAGAACTAGCTTGTTCTTGGGGGAAAACCTTTCTTTCTCCCACTTCCCCCACCACAGTGATGAGCAGATATGGGTGTGTGAAGCTGAGTCATCGTCACAGAAGTGGAGGGGAGCAGAGGCTCTCAGCCCCCGGGGTCTCCCTGAATTCGGTTCTGGTGACCCAGTTGCAGGCAGCATGGTTTACCCCTCTGGTTCTCAGCCTTGCACACTAAAAGCCACCCTGGGACCAATTGTGCCTTGGATCCAGGCTTTCAGGGTGGGGTAAGACAGGCGAAACTCCGCAGCTGAAAACGCCTGGTGCTGACTGCCTGCTCCTGTCTGCGCAGAGCACACTCACTGCAGCCTCTGAGCTGCTCGGAGCCTTATCCTAGCTGTGCCTCTCTTGTGTCCTGAATCTCCCCCCAGACCCTCAGTGTCCTGCCATCTGCCCTTGGTGGCATCCTCTCTGACAATCAGGAAACAAGCTCTATGCAAGGCCCTGAGGGGATTCAGGCGAGAATTCACTACGTGGACCAGCCAGCATTTATTGAGCATGGACCCTGACCTGGTCGCCATGCCATGGGTCAGGACATCAAGACAACCAAGGGAAGGCATGGTCTGATGGGGGAGATAGACACATGAACAGATCATGGCAATGACAGAGACATGGGGTGGAGGGTGCCCAGCCCGGAAGACAGGACCACTCCAGCACAAAGACTGTTCGACCACATGGGACCTTGGCAAGTGCTACCTTGAGCCAGGAGGGCCCAGCCTGCATTCAGACCCAGAAGAGCAGGCTGTCACTGCTGCAGAGCTTCAGAGAGCAGACAGCTGCTTAGGCAAGGGATGCCAGGGTCCATTCCTGCAGGCACGGGCAAGGGTGCTGCTCCTTAGAGAGGGGCAGCTTTGCCGGCGCATGTGTCCATGTGTCCTAGATGGTTAAGAAAAGGTTTGGGGTCCCTGACCCTCTGCCACCACAGGAGACAAATATGAACTAAAGGCAGGGGCCTTTCACCAAGAGGCTTCTCTCCCTGCCTGCTTCTTATGCTTGCCACCTGCAGGTTGTGATTTAGGGACCCCACCCCAGGGGGTCCATCCTTGTCCTCTCCTCCCTACGTCTCCTGTCTGGTGGCACCTCAGGCCGGCCAAACGAGACCAGACATGACTGAGGCAGGCAGCCTCCACATTCAGGGCTGCTGTGACAGCTGACAAAGTTACAAGGACGGGGACAGGAGGGAGGACGGGTGGCCCGCTCCCTGCAGCGGCTGCCCCTCTGCTCCATTCCATTAGGATTGATCAGGCTGGGTCAGGGGTCTGCTGGGCCTGCACCGGGCACCTGGAGCTTTCACGATGACTAATGGCAGTGCTGCCACTGCTGTGCCGGCCAGCAGCACTGCCCCCCCCCCCCCGCCCCCATCACCACCACCAGCCTTCCCGTCCACCCAGCTCTTCAGCAGGTAGTCCACCTTCAGGTGCCACCCATGCTTGGCTTTTGTTCTGGCTGCTGCTTTAATCATCCACCCATTCACTCAGTCAGCCAGTCAGTAAGTATTTACTGATTACTCCCCAGAGATTTCTGCCCAGCCCCCTGCCCCCAGCTTAATTCTGCTCACCAGCACTGTTGCCAAGCCCCCTCCACCCTAGCACATGACAGGTGCTCTCACCGTCACCTGGACAGTAAGATTGCCGCAGTCAACAGGCCATGCCTTAGCCAGCCCTGCATGCCCAGCAGAGGGAAAAAGAGGAGAAAATCCAGTAACTGCCCTGAAAGAGCTACCCTCCAGCCAGAGTGAGGAGACCCACATGCACAAAACTACTAGGAAATCCCAGCCAGGGCATGGCCAAGAGATGGCCGAAGTGACAGGCTGGGGGCTGCCACACGTGGCTCCCAGTTCTCTCATCCCCAGGGCTCTGGGAGCTGTCGGGGGCGTCCTGGAACCGAGAGGAAGAATCAAGTGGAGAAACTGACACGACACACAGCCACACTCCTTCAGGCGCCTCCATAACCCACGCTGCAGGCTCCCATGTGGCGCACGCTCATGGACATATGCCACCTACAGCATGTGGGGAGGGGGCGTGGACAAGGTGTCCTAGAAGCCATCCTGGAGCTAGCAGGGGCAGAGGGGCCATCCCAACAGGGCTGGCTGGCAGAGAGCTGCTGTGCCTTCTCTCCTGGGTGAGACAGAACAGGCTGAGGCCCCAAACCCTGCACAGAAGCAAGCCTGGAGCCCCAGAATGTTCCATGGGCCCATCCCTGAAGGATCTGTGCAGCGTGAGTGAGCGTGAGGAATCCAGACTGCTTCCTGACAGTGTCCCTGAGTGAGACAGTCGTGCGTGACTCTGTGCCTGTGTGTGTTTGTGACCAGGGTGGATTCGCTGTGCATGGCTTTATGTGCCAGATTCAGTGTGGGTGGGGGCAGCATTTTGCGGTATACTGGAGGCTGTGTCTATAAATTTCTGACTGTGTGCATGCTCACACTCCTGTACGTGTGACGCTCAGTGTGACAGTGAGGCTGCAGGGAGGGCAGGATGCGGTGACCATCCTCAGGGGTGTGTGTGGGTGCACGAGGGAGTGGACATCTGTCCTGCTTTCTATGCTTCCCACCTCCCCCAAGCATACCCAGAGGTCCAGCCATGGTGAGCAGACCACAGCCCAGCACCCCTCCCACACACATTTTAATCAATTTGGTGCTTTCTTGTCAAGAAGACAAGCTATTTGCTTCCTGAAGATCAGATGGTGATGGATGAAATATAGGGAATAATTAAATTAGCAGTGTAATGGTGGTGCAAGGCTCAATTAAAAAAATATTTCCATTGTCATAAAGTCTAGCCATAAATTTTAGGAGCCCTACATTCCGGTGGCCTGCAGTGCTTGGCAGCCCGACTGGCTGCCCTGTGGGTGTGGACTCTGATCTGATCTAGGGAGGCCCAGGGAAGGGCTGGGCTGCTTGAAGGAGATTGGTATCAGTAATTTGAATGTCTCACCGTGCCCCACCTGGTCCCCATCTCGTCACATCTGAGCAAGACAGCGACAGCCTGAGAGCAGCCTCTGGTGCCTGCTCCATGTTTCAGGTGCATCTCCAACTCTCAACCATAGTGACCCCTCATTTCTTCTGTGTTTCTTCTCACTTTAAGCCAACCATCAGGAACTTGGGGTGGGGGCTAACTCCCACCCTGTTTCACCAGGGCAGGACCCCAGTCTGTTCATGAGGTGCTGGGTGGTGCCTCCGAGAGCCTTCACTGGAAGCCTCAGGAAGAGCCATCAGGAGGTGCACAGGAGCACCCAGGAAGTCCCTGGTAACTAACCGATGGATGACATGGCCCAGGTCACCCTTCAGGGCACTGCAAAAGGTCTCCTGGACAAGAGGGTCCAGGGTGACAAGGGCTGAGGTGCTCCAGGCAGAAGCAGAGAGTGTGGGGGCTTAGACTGGAAGGGCATGCTCGGGAGGCATCCTCAGCATGT
Organism: Pan troglodytes; assembly: GCF_028858775.2. Lineage (NCBI taxonomy): Eukaryota > Metazoa > Chordata > Mammalia > Primates > Hominidae > Pan > Pan troglodytes. The sequence goes on along the minus strand of NC_072415.2, from coordinate 47,196,579 downwards.
TCTGTGGAGGCTCTGGGAGGCCCCCTACTCCCATGTAAGTTGGACTTTTTGGCTTCTCCCTCCCCACCACACTTATTGCAATAACCACTTCTCGTATGGCCCATTATGCTAATGAATGACAGCAGCAGACCTAGAAGGGTGTTTGCTGCTGTCTTGAGCTCATTAGTAACCGAGAAATGCAACAGGAAAGCTAGAGAGGGCATGACACCAGGTTTAACCAGGGCCAGGGCACCACTGGCCTAGGGGAGGGAGAGGAGGAAGAGGAGGAGGATGGGAGAGACTGGAGGAGGAAGACAGAGAAGAAGGAGAGAGAAGGAGGGGGGAAAGGAGGAGAAGGAGGAGGGAAGGGAGGGAAGAGGAGAAGCAAAGGGCAGAGGGAGACAGAGGAGGAGCTGGGAAAGGAGGAAGCGTCAGAGTGCAGTCAGAGGCCGCAGGTGGCCTGTTTGGGGAGAAGGGACAGTATTCCCTACCCCATCTCTTCACGCAATGGTGCATGACTTCTGGCACCATTAGGACCAAGCCTGACAGATGTGCTGAGCTTGGCATTGAACCCTCAGTCTCACCTTTCTTTTTCCCTTTAGAGAAGCCCCTCTCACACCTCAGGTGATCCCTCCTCTCTCCCCTCAATGAAACCTGCCCCAAAGGACTTACCCAAATCACACTGCGCTGTACAGTACCCTCCCCCCTCCCCCCACTCCTGCCTTCCACCGAGTGTGGCGTTAAAGCAGGGACAATGACAATAAAGGCCACAGAGGGCCACAGAACCTCATCAGCTGATGGGAAGGAGGAGGGTCTGGATGAATACTAGGGAGAAAGCTGGCTTCCCCCAGCCCCAGGCCAGGTGAGATGAGGCCCTACTTTGCTCTGTTCTGATGAGAGAGTGCAGGGGGCTCCCTGCCCTTGGCTCCTTCGCCAGGATTGGGGATGCTGTGGGCCAGCACCAAGATCTACTGGGATTACAGCTGGAAGGAGCAAAGGGTCAGACTGGAAAGCAGGACATGAAGATCTGCTCAGGATGCTGCAAAACAAAGTCCCACCCGCAGAAGGGCTGCTAGGGTACAAGGAAAAACCTGCAGCTTCAGCCAGCCCTGGACTCTTCCACCAGCCTCCTGAGGCCAGAAAAAGCCCCAGACCAGAGTCCTCAACTTTACATCGAGACTTTGGGTTTGTCCAAAGGAGTTGGAAGAAGCAACTGAATTCAGTCCTCTCGGGGTGGAGACTGGCAAGCCAGACTCAGCTGGGCCCAGCACGAGGTGGGCCCTGGATCCTGAATCTCCGGGATTGAACAAGAGCCTCCCATGAGAAGAGGGGCTCTGGAGGTCAAGGAAGCAGTTGGCTGCGTGTGGTTCTGGGTATCCAGGCCTCATCCCACCAAGGCAGAAGCCAGCCAGGGTCCCAGGGCAGGTTGTGAGGGCCCCTTGCCGCTCTGCTGGTTTGGGGAGGGAGCAAGGCCTGGCCCAGAGGCATGGGTTCAGCTTCACCATGGGGTTCAGTTGGCCCAGCCCCCCACTCGGGATGGCCCTGGTTGCCGGGAGAAGGCAGGGAGGAAGGGGCAGCACAAAGTAATGCCCAGGACAAGGAACCAGGGGAACTTGGGGGCCATCTGTCTCTTCTTACTGCTAGAATCTGTACCATGGGCAAGGATCAAAGCAAAAGCCCCACATCCTCCACTGAGGCCAGCCGGGGCTGGGGAGCCGCCTCCACAGCGCAGCAGGCTCAGCCCCGTGCGTGCCGTCTCTCTATCGCCAAGAGAGCCCCAGGACCAGTGAGAGGCACAGTCCATCATTTCTGCCTGCCAGTGGCTTCTTCTTCAGGTCACTGAGAGAGAGTACAAACTTGTCCTACAGAAGACAATAACACCTTTTTAATGCTAAGAGAATTCACAGAGCCCCACTCTGTACATACCCTGAGGTATGAGAACAAAGTGAAGAGGTGAACATGCAGTCAAGGGCTTCTTCTTTGAAACCCTAGAGAGGAAACTATTTAGGAAAAGAGAGACTATTTAGGACCATAACAGTTAAAGATTATTGAGAAAGGGACTGAATTGTACCTAGGTGTTTTTTCTTTATAGGCTTGTTTTATAAGACTTTCCAATCTCGTTTAATGGCACCATGTTCAAGTTAATTTAATTCAATCAAAAGTTCTATTTTGACTTTTTCTAAGGATAATTAGTGGGGAAGCGTGTGTTCTCACTCTCAGTTAATGGCACCATCATCTAGACAGTCTTTGAATCAGTACGGCTCTCCGCCTCACTCTCCTCATTCCCATCAGCTGGTTCTCCCTCAAGCTGGTTCTCCCTCAAGCTGGCCTCTCCACACAGCACTGCCTTCCCGTCTCTCCCCATGATCGCAAGGTATCCTCGCTCAGCCTCCTACCACTGTAAGCCACCACTCTTGCCTTATTTCCTCCTTACTTACCTCATTCTGATGTTGCCACCTCTGTAAAGGCTTCCTCTTCATTGAGTTAATTATTCCTTTCTCTAAGCTTCCAGAACACTGTTTATTTCAACACATCACGTAATAATTGTCATCCTCTTTGTACATCTGCAGGTCCGCAGAGCAGACATTCTTTAGGGGGACAGTGGGGTATGTGCCTGGAATATAAGAGTAGGCAAATTAAGATGGCAGAAGAGTGAGAAAAATCAATACATTCATTCATCATCTCCAGGTAATATGCCCAAAGCAAAAAGAATATACCAAGGTAGATACCACCACCTGGTGGCCATATTTAGAATTGCAAGTTTAGTTTATTTGGATTAAATTAATTCTTAAATCTAAACTTTTGAAGTTTCAATAAATGTCACACTTGAGCACTATGAGTGTAGTATCTGAAAATAACAGCCTTGTCATTTCACAGACTTATATGAAGGTAAAATATGTTAACTGATGAAAGTACTTTGGAAAATCAATAAATACATATTGAAAATAGTCCACATGTGGGGTCTCTGCCAGGTACTGTGGAGCAGAGAGCTCCCATGTAGATGGGAAAACAGGATTCGCACTTGAAACCACTAGAGAAACAAAACTGTAGGTGTGTGGCACAATATCATAGAAAAAGCATTCTGGACAGGATGTCAGGGAGGGCTGGCTCCATGCCCAAGGCAGGGTTTGCAGAATGAATCAGGTTAGAATAAAGCCAGTAGGCAAGAGGGTGTTGTGGGCTGGGGGAGGTGGAGGGGAGGGGAGACATTGGCTCAGTTAACTACTGGCCTAATTGACTACTGACTAATTGATTAACCAGGTGGCATGGACAAGCTAAGATGGGGAGAAACTACAGCCAGTAGCAACCCCTACTTCCCTTGACATGCCTATCATTGCCACCACCACGGCATTAATCTAGTTAGAGGTGATCACATTTTCTTTCTTTTCTTTTTTTTTTTTTTTTCTTTTTGAGATGGAGTCTTGCACTGTTGCCCAGGCTATAGTGCAGCAGTTTGATCTCCACTCACTGCAACCTCCGCCTCCCGAGTTCAAGCGATTCGCGATTCTCCTGCTTCAGCCTCCGGAGTAGCTGGGATTACAGGCACACGCCACCACGCCCGGCTAATTTTTTATATTTTTGGTAGAGATAGGGTTTCACCATGTTGGCCAGGCTGGTCTCGAACTCCTGACCTCAAGTGATCCACCCACCTCAGCCTCCCAAAGTGCTGGGATTACAGGCGTGAGCCACCACGCCCAGCCTAGTGATCACATTTCCTTAACAAAAAAATCAGACACACAGCCTGACAAATATAAGTGTGTATTTATGAGGACAAAGGGAGAAAAGGCTTGGAATGAGGACTGACCCAGCAAATCAGAGACGTATGGTTCCGTACTCATTAGTAAGTTTAATGAGGGATATGAGTCCACTGAGGAGGGCAGGTGGCTCTGGGACAGGCAGGACTGGCCACCTCACTGGGTGACCTGTGTGAAGAATGGGTCCTGGTCCAAGAAGGAGCAGATAAAGCAGGAGGGGCTCCTTACCCATTCTGCTGATGAGTAAAGGAGCTCATGATGGCAAGCGGGATGACAGTAGCCACTCTGGCCAGCTGAAGTGACCCGTGATGTTCCCCATTTATTTCTCCTACCACCTTCACTTTGCTCTGCTTCCTGACACCACCACCCTCCATAGGCTAAGGCTTCTGCAGAGTCCCTTTCCTGGCAAGGCTCCCAACATGGCCCAGGGGACCTCCAGGCCAGTGTCCCAGGCCTGTGTCTACATTACATTCTGAACCTGCTGAGTCTCGGTGCTTTCCAGTTCCTCCGCTGCAGGCTGGCTTCAGTCCCTGCCCGCCCCTGTCTGGACAAGCCACAGGCCCCCAACAGGGCCCCTCTACACCCTGCCCCACCTATGTGTCCTCCCTCCCCTGTCCTCATCCCCAGTCCCTCTGCCTCCCTCCCTAGAGCGGAGGCCGGCCTGAAGACAGATATTAATGTGCAAATTAGCACAACCCGGCTGGGTCCAGATTGCCACTTAGAATTTGCATATTAATAAATGTTTTTGTGACAGCATTTAGCAGCTCAGGAAGGACAGAGCGTCTCCCCTCCCCCAGCCCCATAAATGAGATAACAAGCCTGGGGAAGCCAAGTTTGTCCCCCTCCCACTAGCCAACCTGTACGACTTCCTCTCGTCAATCAATCAATCAATGTATCTATCTCTCTGTCACCCCCGCATTGAGCATCTCTGCCCAGTCTCCCAATTAGCCATGCAGGAGGCAGGACAAGCTCAGCACCGTGGGGAGCAGTGGAGGAGCCGTGAGTGCAGCAGGGTGTCTGGAAGGAGGAGGAAGAACCAGCCTCCATGCACTGCCCCCCCCCACCCCCTCACCGCCACAACCCACAGGGCAGACATGGTGGATTTAGGGAGAATTCCTGCTTTTCCAATCGCTGAGGGTCTGCCACCTTCCTAGCCAGCAAGGAGAGGAGCTCAGGAGTTGGCAGGGTACCTGGACTAGCCCACCAGAGCCCTGGCCCTGTGGCTGGTCCCAGTTGTAACTTGTACAAGACACAGCACCCCTTTGGGTCTCTATTTCCTCTTCTGTAAAATAGGGTTAATACCCGACTTCCCTGCCTCACAAGACTATCATGGGAATCAAACGAGATGTGGACGTGCTTGGAAAAGAAAGGAGTGGTTTACAGATGCCACATGGCATTTGGCATGGGAGGAAAAATTCCTGGGGCTGCATATTACAGACTTCTGTATTATACATGAACCATCTGGAAATTAAGTATTATGTATAATAGAGTTTTCAGCTGGCTGAGGATTGCCTCCTTCAAGCATCAAAACTTTTAAACTTTCATTTTAACTGCTTGAAGGAAACATCCTTCTAAAATGCACCCCAAGCTCTCGGTTTCCTTATTCAGTATAAAACCAAGTTTTCCTCCTGCCCCCAGTTTGTCTCCATGCAGGGTGGCGCTGTCAGGATGCCCAGGACAGGGACAGGGCCATTTCCTGCTGCAGCACCACCCACATCTCCCTGCTACCTTCCTGAGCCTCCTGCTTCCCCCAGTGGCCGCTGCTCTGCCTGGTCTGCCAGGCCTCAGCCTTTCTCAGCGCCTCCTGGCCTGTATGATTAAATCAGTGGCTGGGTGCAGTGGCTTATGCCTATAAGTAATTCCAGCACTTTGCAAGGCCAGAGGATGGCTTGAGCCCAGGAGTTGAAGACTAGCCTGGACAACATAGTGAGATCCTATCTCTACAAAAAATAATACATACATACATACATACATGTATGTACTATTACATACATAATATTGTTATGTATATAATAAAATTGTTAGAGCTGGCAAATCAGCTCTAACGATGGGAACTGGAATGACCAGGCCACCCAGGAGTAGGAGTGGGCCACACTCTATCCAGGGTCAGGGTCAGGGCGCTTACATTTCTGTGGAGGGGGGCAGGTGAGCAGCTTGTCAACATTGTTTGTAAACTGGCAGTTAATAGCCCTAGAGTGGGCTTTCTATGAGCAAAGTGCACAAGAGTTTTAATACACGGACTGTAAATATTTTACGTTTGTTGAATCAATGAAGGGATTAATAAACCCTAAGGGCCTTCATGACCTACTTCTCAGTTCTGTGTTCATTTGTGTTCTAGAGAAAAAGGCAGCCTGCTTGCTAGTTTTGTTCTGGATAGAAAAGGCATGACTCAGGCATGTGTGTACACATGCACCCATGTGTGAATTCACCACCTTTGCCTGGTGAAAGGGGTAAACAGGGGCTCTGGAAGCAGTGGGCCAGCAGGTCTGCATTCTCCAGTGCCCAGGATACATGGTGAAGAGGGAGGAGCCCCTAGTCTGGGATCATCGTACCTAAGACAGAGCCTGGTTTGGTTATGGACCTGCTGTGTGTGTGTCAGGAGGGCAGGTCTGAACCTCTCTGGACCTGTGTTTCCCATTCTCTGAAAGAGCTCCTGCTAAGAGAGGCAGAGAAGGAGAGTGGTTAGAACATGCTCAAGAGCCAAACTGCACATGCTGACTGCTGATGCCAGCTCTGTGGGCCTGGGCTAGCTGCCTATCCTCTCTGTGCCTCAGCTTTTCCATCTGTAAAATGGGATGGTAACATTCCCTGCCTCATAGTGAAGTGGACTTCTGTCAACAGAAGTCAAGCACTTAGAACAGTCAGTGCCAGCACATGATAAGCTCTAAGTAAATGTTTGCTGTTTTTACTTTTGCTTTAACTTCCCTACCAGGTCAATTTAAGGACCACCAGGTTTAACATAAAGAGTGAGCCTTTAACTCTAGTTACAACTTTCAGGCCACCTTCCCAGTCCAAGGTTCCTCCTCCCAGGCCTAGAGCACATGAAGGCCCCCTTTACAATCCCTGGGTTGTGTCTTCTTCCCTGCTTGGCTCCACTGGGCCCATCAGTAAATATTCAGTAAGACTTGCCAGTGGTAAAGCACTCAGGGTGAGACTGGGACCGCACAGGAACTTGCTAGGAATTCTCATAGATGCAGGTAGTGGGCCAAGCCGGAGGGAGAGCTGGGGCCGACAGGAATCTGAGCCTTGACCCAGAGGGCAGCAGTGAGGCATGGAGGTCTCCTTAATCAGCAAAGCAGCTAAAGACATCCTTCAATCACAGTCTAAAAACTCCAGCATCCGAGTCCTGGCCTGGGTAGTGGGAAAGATGAGGACAAATAGAGAAAACCATCCCTGCCATCAGAGAGACCCCATTCAAATGGGGGTTTTGCCTCCTCTATCTCCCATTCTAAAGGAATGTTCACGTGAAGGAGTGTTCAGTCCCTACCCTAGGGTGCCTGCAAGGCTCCCACCTCAAGGAGCTTCCTGCCTTCCAGAGCCCCCATATAATGTGATACAAGCATCAGCATTCTGGGAGTTCAGAACTCAGAGCCAGGGGGCCTAAGTCAAGCAGAAACAGAACATGAGGGCCTCCTCCATTGCCCTTTAGAGCCCAACTTAGAGAGTACCTCCTACAGGAAGCCTTCTCTGATTTTGTGACATAATTGCCTAATAGATTGCTTACATTCTTTACTCCTACCTGGCCTCCTGCAGTCTATGACTAGACCTTATTCTAGTACTAGTGTACGGCCTGGCATCAAGCATGCCCTTGATACTTATTGTTGAGTGGATGAATGGTAGGTGGATGGATGGATGGATGGATGGATGAATGGATGATGGTGGATGGCTGATGTTAGACGGAGGGATGATGGATGTATGCATAGAGGAATGGATGGATGGATGGTAGATGATGGATGATAGAGTAATCGATAGATGGATGGATGGTGGATGGTTGATGAATGGATACATAAGGATATATGGTGGGTAGATGATGGATGCATGGATAGAGGAATTCATGGATGAATGGAGGAATAGGTGGATGGATGGATGAATGATGGATAGTGGATTGATTGATAGATGGATGGATGGATAAATGGATGGAGGAATGGATAGAAGGATAGATGATGGATGGATGGATGGATGGATGGATTCATGGAGAAATGGATAGAAGGAGAGATGTTGAATGGATGGATGGATGGATGACTGGATGGATAAATGGATAGAGGAATGGATAGAAGACTAGACGATGGATGGATGGATGGATGACTAAATCAGGGGATGGATGGATAGATGGATGGATGGATAAATGGATGAAGAAATGAATAGATGGATGAATGGTGGATGAATGGATGGATGGATAGATGGATAAATAAATGGATGGAAGAATGGATAGATGGATGGAGAATGGATGGAAGATGAATGGTGGATGGATGCTGGATTAATAATGGATGCTAGGTGGAAGAATGACCGATGGTTTACTTGTAGATGGGTGGCAGGAGTACCAGAGGCCAGAGTACAGAGAAGGACGTGAGTGGGCAATTGGGCAAAGACATGAGAATCGGTTTGGGAGGAGTAGTTGGGAGAGAGAGCTTGAACATAGACCTTCAACCTGAGGCATAGGAGAGAAGACTCAGTACCACATAAGCACTGGGGAAGTTTCCCCAGAGGGACAGTGACAGATAAAGTGGGGAGTTGGGGGAGTGGTGCTTGTCAAGAAGTGGGAGGGATGGCAGCTGGTCCAAGAGGGAGGTGAGAGCAGGTGAACTTCTCTCTGCATCTGAGAAATCACAACAGCATTGGGAGTGCCAGCCTGGCACCAGTAATTCAACCTTGGTTTCAATTCAAATACAGGACAACTGGACGGGAGAGTGGAGGCACCAGCCACAAGCTGAAAGGGCCTGGCTCTGGTTCAGTGAAGAACATGGACAGAAGGTCTGGTCCTGAACACATGAGTCCCTGAAACCCATCCACCCTCTGAGTGGAAGGGTGGGTCTAAGGGTGAGGGACCCCGAAGCAGGAAAGCATCTTGGCCTCCCTCACTGAGGTTCCCTGAATATCAGATGTTTAATCCACCCCTCTGCCTCTCTCCAACACCATGCTCCATGCACACAAAATGGGGAGCTGAAGGGAGAGCAGGAGTGTGTCACCAGATCTCTCAAGCACTCTCAGGAGAACCTCTCCAGCTCTGCTCATGTTTCAGCACAAGCAGTAAGTCCTGCCCTGAGTCTGACCTTTATTCCTCTTGGTGCATTTGTGAGCAAGGAAGCAGAGGGAGCCCAGTTTGAGGTCCCAAAAGACAGTTCTCAGAATTTCTTAGAATTTCTCTAGGCTAGGGAGATATCAAAGGATTTCTCTGGCTTCCATGGGACCCCAGATCTTGCTGGCATATACAGGAGCAAAGGATAGTACCTTTTTTTTTTTTTTTTTTTTTTTTTTTTGCTCATGGCCTCTTATTTGTGATGCCAGAGCTGGCCATTATGAAGATGATTAAATTTAAAGACACTGCAGTAAACTCCAGCCTACAAAAGGCAGCCAGCATCATTAACACGTAATTGGAAGCTAAGCTTAATGAGGTAAGACAGAAAAAAATAATACTCCCAATCCCTTTTAGGATGGCAGCCCACCTGAGCTTCCACACTAGCACCTCAATAGCATCCCCACGCCAGGGCCAAAGGGGAAAAACAGAGTGAAGACAGCCTCTGCCTTAGGGAGTTCACCGTTTATCCCTGCTCTCATCCAATCCTCCATTCAACTAAGTGTTTCACAGCACCCACTAGGTGCCTGCCTAGGCCAGGCCCCGGGGGAGGCAGGTGAACAACTGGATGAGGCCCCAGACACCTTGCTAAGGTCTGCAGGGAGGCTCATCTCCTAGCCTAAGCAGGACAAGCAGCGCAAGCCCCCAGGTGAGGAAGAGCCAGCAGCATGGTCAGACACAGACAGGAAGACCAGGGAGGGTGGGAGCTCCTGGGAGACCTTCTGGTGAAGGGGATGTATCAGCCTTGCAGAGAACAAAAGGCTGGTTGATACCATGAAATTAGATGCTCAGGGATGCTGGCTGGCTGGAGCCCAGCCCGGCCTTCCTGCCCCCTCCCATGCTGCCCCATCCATGCTGTCCCCAGGGCCTGCTTTTGACTCGTGGGGCAGTGCACCCCCACAGCTACTCCTTCCTCTGTGAGCCTGGGCAAGCCCCACTCTGGTTGCACATGAGCCAATCAGCTCAGACCGGCTTTCCCAGCATTTGTGGGTTTTAATAAGACCCTAAAAAATAAAAGCATGGCTTACCCCCAAGTGCTCTTTCCCTTTAATTTGGGGTTTCTAATATATATGTGTTTATTTCATGGCAATGAATGCTTCCACGGGACTTGCCCGTTGCTAGTGTTGTCTGATTTATTTCCTCTCGACGCTCTAAGAAGGATGCGGTTGTTAATAACAATACTGCCGCCCATCTTACAGCACTCTCTGCTTTTCGGGGCATTTTAAAATCCATTATCCTATTTAATAGAATTGTAGACTCACAGGGAAATTGTAAAGTCGGGGGAATTTGTCCTTGGCCACCCCTATGGCCCTCTCTGTGCCTGCCCCCTCCCTAGGCTCCCTGGCCTCCCTTCTGTGGGGGTGGCCCAGCCCTGCGGAGCCACTGTCGGGCCATATCCCACCTCCTGCGACCCAAGCAACAGGCAAGGGGTGGCAGAGAAAGCACCTTCCGCTCCTGGGGTGGGCGTGGGGCGAGCAGTCCTCTCGTAGCCTCTGTCCAGGGAGTGCTGCTCTCCAGAGGAGGGGGTCCACCATGGGGAAAGAACTGGGGAGAGGGTCAACCTGTGGGCAAGGTGAGTGGGAGCTGCTCTCTTTCGTGTCTTACAGTGAGGACCAGAGGTGTGACTATCTTCCCCTACCCAGCACGAGGCTCCTGGAAGCCCAGCCAGCTCTGACGTAGGGGCGCAGGGAGGAGGAGAAGGTCCCCGCTGGACTCAGGACCTCTGCTTTCCACTGCCTTAGAGGTTCTCTCCTGTTGCCTCCTCTGTGGCTCTCCTGTTCCCCTTAGTCCCCCATCTCCTTCTGAGAGCACTGCCTATCTTCCCTTTCCACCCTTGCCCTTCCATATCCCAGAAACCCACTTTCCTCCAGTGGCATCAGCCCTGCCCCAGAACGAATGCATCCTTCCCAGCAGGGTCCAAGGGGAACCAAGCACACTCTAGAGAAGGGTCCTGCCTCTGGCCCCAACCCCAAAGGCAGAGTTCGACTTGAGTAACTCAAGACATGTCCCCAGGAACACACCCGTCTTCCTGAAAGCCCAGTCGCAAGCTCCTGGTCAGAAGCCAGATCTGTGCGCATTCATTTCATGTTCTCCATGTTCTCTCATCACCGTGTTCCCAGCTTCCCTCTCATTTCTAAGCCTCAGGAACGACCCCTCAGCTGGCACTAGCCCAGCCTGCCCTGCATCTGGGGCCAGAGCATTACAGTCACCCAGGGAGCTCGTGAGAAGCATCCCATGCCTGGGTCCCACAGACTGGTCTGGTTGGATTTGTCTGGGAAGGGGGATTTTCTTCCTTCTTTTTCTTTTTTCTTGTTTTTCCTTGAAGCTCCCGGGAGGTTCTAAAATGCAGCCAGGGTTGGACTCCACTGAGGCAGTTTTTTGGGACATGTAGACCTCAGGGTCCTGCAGAAGCAGGAGGCCATCCTCAGGCAGTCTTACCAGGCAGTGGACAGCCCCTGCACCTGCCAGCCCTGCTCCACCAGCCCAACCACTGCCTTCCTGCATCTCAGGATGCCTTTGTTTCCCTGGCCGCTCCCTTCTCCCTTTTTTCTCCTCACATCTCCTTTTTCTCTCTCTCCTTCTCCATTTCTTTCCACTTTTGTCTTGCCTTTTCTCTTCCTTTTTTATTTCTCCTCCTTGCTTTAGTTATGTTCCTCTGTCCTCCCTCCTCCACCTCCCCTTCCCCTCTCCCCTCCACCCTCCCCTGTGCCCACTCCCCCATCCCTGGATGCTCCCTGCTGTGCCCCCTGCTGAAAGCAGACTCATTATTAACCCAGGTGTACCCAGAGGTAGGGAGGGGCTCTCCTCTGCTCTGCTTTCAAATTGAGCAGAGCTTCTCTAACGGAGCACATTGCAGAATTCATCCACTAGCATGAACTGAACTCCAGTTTATGATCCCAACCCTTGCCAGGCCAGAGGAAAACAGGACCTACCCTCCCTTGCACCCTGAAAGGTGAGCCTGGCAAGCACTGCAGGCTGCTTTGTGGGGGCCCCAGGGCCTTGCCTATTTTCCACCAAGGTGAGGCCAGACCCCAAGATTCCTGCGTTCACCCAGAGCCCCACACTCCTGAGGATGATGGATTATGGCAGAACAGAAATGGAGGGGGGCCTTCCTGGGGTTCTCAAGCCCTCAGCACTGCAGACACGGAAGCCTTGAAGGCCAGAGGAAGACTGAGCTAGGACCAGAAGAGTAGGGGAGCACACCCAGGAGAGAGCAGAATTGCAGAAGAAAGCAAGAGGTGGGAATGGATGCAGGGTTTGCAGGGGCAGAGAAGTGGTCTGGCTGGGCTGCAGTGTCCCGGCTAGGGAGAGAAGAACACCAAGCCAGGCAGGGGCTTGGAGCGGATTACAGAAGCCTCATGTGCCAGGAGGGAGGACTAAGCTTGATCTCCTGGGGGATAGGAAGCCAGAGGAAGGTAGTTGGCCTCTTGAAAGGTAGATGGCCCAAAAGGGACATGGCCTGAAGAGGTGGGAGGCTGCCATTTGGGAAAGGGCTGGCCAGGCACTGCCCTTATTGAGAAAGGGTGAGGGCTGGTCAGGAAGAAAGAAGGTGAAGGCAGCCTGGGATGGATACTTCCAGTGCCCTCCTCATTAAGAAGCCTGGCTCTGCTCCTGACAAACCTGCCCAGGAGCCTGTGCTCAGTAAAAGAAATTGATTACTTTCCATTGCAATTAACATCTGGTCCCGGGTCACATCGTTAGGATAATTTGTTACAGGAAAAGCAAAGGAACTAGTTACCCAGTAATAAAGTTCTTGTGGACCCAATTAAAAAGGCCTCCTCCAGCCCATGGGGAGGGGCTGGAATGGGGAAGCCTCCCCAGGCCAGGGTCTGGGACCGGGGAGGACGGAGAGGGCAGTCATTAGAAGTAGATGCTTGGGGGTGGAAGAGTAGAGGAGTTGGCTGTAGCCCTAAAGGAGTTGGCTGTAGGCCGGCTGCATCCCACACACTCAGGCCTCGAGCTCCCAGAGGCCAGGTGGTCAGTGATACAGGATACTGGTAGGAGCCAGGGCTCTAGCTCAGACTCAGTTTCACATCCTGCCTCTGCCATCTAGGGAAGCCTCTTCCTTCTCTGGGCCTCAGTTTCCCTCTCTGCAGTCTGGGAATGTTAAGTTTCCATCTCACAGGGGTGGGGAGGGTTAAATAAGCTATAGGGACCAAGCTCTTTGGACAGCATCAGCATCGGAGGTCAGGAAAAGCTGACTTTGGTGGGGTGGTTCAGGCATTTATCCCATACCAGTGGGGGGCTCCCTAGGATGTGTCCCTGCCCCCTTGCTGAAGGAACCAGCCCTGAAGGCCCTGTGGTGACCTAGCTGCTGCCCTGGTACTGGCCCTGAGAGCCGTCCAGCCGGCGTCATCGCTGACTTCCTTTGGTGTTCTTCAACCCCATCACTGAGCACTTTTGTAAATGCCCCCCTCCCAACACACAAAGTTACCTTTGCAATTCATTTGTTTGCCAGGCAGGCAGATTTATGGCAGGTATCTGTATAAATATTTATACTCTGCGGCAAGGAGGTTTTGGAGGACGCATGAGCACACACACATGCACCCACGGGCTCTCATGCCCCCACCCCAACCTAGACACAGCTTCCCCTGCCTAGGCCAGCTGCAGCCAATGGAAAAGTGATTCTCACCCTATACACACACCCAACCTGAGGACACACATCACAGGCCAGACAGGCCGACACACCACAGGCAGACCGCACGACACAGACAGAAACACACTCATGCACACACCATGCTCCAACTGCAAGAGTGCCTGCTCACCTGGGCCCTGTCCCAGTATTGGCCCTGAACTACATGACCTCATAACCTCCTCCCACCATTTAGAGGATTGGAGGATGGGGCTGCAGCTCAAAGAGGCAGGGCCACTGGCTGGGAGTAGGAAGCCGGTAAGAAGCAGAGGGGAGATTTGAACTCAGTGCTGGGTAAGGACAATGCTTATCCACTCTGTGCCTCCCTTCCACGGGAGAAGGAACCGGGCAAGAAGGGACACGATGGTCTTCCTAAGGCTTTTCCATCAGAGACTGACTCAGAACAATGCCCCCACGTCTTCCGGAGTGCCTGGGAGTGCTCACCCTCTGTACACATGGTGGCCAGACCAGGGGAGCCCCTGCTTCTGCACACTGGCATGTCATTGTCAGTCTGCATATTGTCATTGTCAATATGCAGACCTGGCCACCCACAACAGGCAGTGAGCCTCTCAGTTGCCAGTGAAGTTACGGATCAGAGAGGAGTGGGCTCCTCAGGCGGCTTCCAGAAGGGTAGGGAATATGGATATCCCGGCCCCAGCTGTGGAAGTTCGGAGCCAGATGTCAGAGTGGAGATGAGCTGCATGAGCCCCTGCACCAGGCAGTGAGGACCACCCTGTGCACTGGCAAAGGGCAGCACAGACCCCAAACTCGCTGGGTGCAGGGCTCAAAGCCTCACCTCCTGACTCTACAAATTAGTCACATTGAGGCTTCAAAGGGCTGAACTAAGGAAGGGTGCATGCTGAGGTGGAGAGTGAAGAGGTGGGGACCTGCGGGGAACTTCTCTGCCCAAGCTGGGTCTGGGACACAGTAGCCACCTGTGATCTCAGTGGCTGGGCGGTGGGGTAGCCACCTTTCTGGCATGTGAATTGCTGTGGATTTCGGTAAATGCCCACTCCAGTGCATCTCTCACCTCCTACATTATCCTTCGGATTTTTCATTTGGTGAGAGCTGATGTGTGGTGACTCCTCACTCCCCAATATCATTATTCGATTAAAGCACATCTTTGAGCCAGCAACTGTAGATCATCTGGCTGCTGGGAGTCCGCAGGCAGCTTGACAGAGGCTGTGGCATTGGGAATGGGTCCTGTACCTGCCCACCTGGGCCTCTCACGTGCCTAGTGGGAGCACTCCCACGAGGGACCCCCATCCTCTGCACATTGCTGGCACGATGCCCTGCCTGGACAGCCTCCCTGGACCCTCCCCAGGCTGCTTTCCAGCCCCTCCCACTGTTAGAGTCTGAAACCTGGCAGGGAGGTTTTGGGACAGAGCCCACTCTAGAGCTGGCTCGCTCTAGGCACATTACCGACCCTCCCTGTGCCAGTTTCTTAATCTGTAAAATGCAGGTCCTAAATGCTCCTCTCACAGGACTGGGGTGAAGATCAAGTGGAAATACACACACCCGCTGGTCATCACTGATGCTAACCATCACCCTTGCCATTAGCATGTTCTTTGTTCCAACAAAGTTCCCCAGGGAGCAGAGGCTCTGTCCTGACCATGCCCAGTGCCCCACCGTTCAGGGTCTCAGGTAGTGATGGGCCAGGATGGGCTGTCTGTGGTCAAGTCAGGTAGGGTGTATGAGAGCCTGGTCGTCCCCTCCACATCTGAAATCAGAAGGGCAGGGCTCTGGGCACATGGCTGCGCCTGTGAGACACCCTCAGTCGAGACCAGCTTGCTGATGCCCTGATTGATGGGAACCAGCAGTGAGAAAGGGCCAGTCTTCACCTGGCTCACATTGGAGCTGGCAGTGGCATGCAACAGAGAGTAGAGTCAGTGGCCCCAGCTCTGCCACCATTCACCAGGGCGGCGTCCACTCCAGCCTCAGTCTCTCTGGCTTGCCTTGGTGTCTCATCTGTAAAATGGGAATCACCTTTTCCCTGCATGTCTTCCTGGCTTGTTGTGAGATGTAAGTGGAGTTACCAGGTAAAGGGAGTGTAAGGGTGTCGGTTGTTGAATGGAGTCTTCTTGGCTGAAATCTTTAATGATTGGGGCTCTTGTCCCTCCCCTGGCATATTCCTCACCCCAGCCCTCAACAGGTCACACTAATTCACATGCTCAGGCAGGACCCTGCCCCACCCAGAGAACATCCTTCTCTTTTTTTTTTTCAGGTTAATAAGTAAAAATTATTTTATTTCATTAAAAATAATCAGTATCTTATCTGGAAACTGGGTAATTATTAAACATATACCCAGTTGAGTCTCATAAGTAATAGCAAGTCATTTAAATCTATGCTGTGTTTGTTTATAAATGGTTGTTTCCATTGAAAATATATGGTTATTTTTTTCATTGTGATTTCTTGTTTTTTTATTATTATACTTTAAGTTCTAGGGTACATGTGCACAATATGCAGGTTTGTTACATATGTATACATGTGCCATTTTGGTGTGCTGTACCCATTAACTTGTCGTTTACATTAGGTATTTCTCTTAATGCTATCCCTCCCGCCTCCACCCCATCCCACGACAGGCCCCGGTGTGTGATATTCCCTGCCCTGTGTCCAAGTGTTCTCATTGTTCAATTCCTACCTATGAGTGAGAACATACGGTGTTTGGTTTTCTGTCCTTGTGATAGTTTGCTCAGAATGATGGTTTCCAGCTTCATCCATGTCCCTACAAAGGACATGAACTCAGCCTTTGTTATGGCTGCATAGTATTCCATGGTGTATATGTGCCACATTTTCTTAATCCAGTCTATCATTGGTGGACATTTGGGTTGGTTCCAAGTCTTTGCTATTGTGAATAGTGCCGCAATAAACATACGTGTGCACGTGTCTTTATAGGAGCATGATTTATAATCCTTTGGGTATATACCCAGTAGTGGGATGGCTGGGTCAAATGGTATTTCTAGTTCTAGATCCTTGAGGAATCTCCACACTGTCTTCCACAATGGTTGAACTAGTTTACACTCCCACCAACAGTGTAAAAGTAGAACATCATTCTCTTTCTAAGGCTCGGTTGTCTATGTTATTGTTCTTACAAGCTCCAACTGCACATTGAAAAGAAACCATGCACACATTAAGAAGAGTGTACTCAGAGCTGCTGAACTGCATGCATTCCCAGGCTTGTCATGTGGCCTTTCTGGCCCAAGAACCTTGTTCTTCCTGGGCCCCTGAGTCAGGCATAAGCCTCAGTCACCCTTGATACCATCCCCAGGGCCTGGGCACTGCTTAATGACTGCCCCAAGCCCTCTCTGGCTGTTTTTATTCCATCCTGGGCCAGCCCTGTGGTCACATTCACAGGGGTAGCCAAGGGCCTTGATTGCCCCCTCCCAGCTCCTGGTGGCAAGACCATGCCTCTTCTCTCCCTTTCTCAACAACGAATCAAGAAAGCCTACACTAGGAGCCTGGCATTGCTCAAAGGGCTTCTCTAGAAGCAGATCATGAGAAGCCCCACTCTTCAGTCTGAGGACATCTCTGGAAAGGAGGGATCTTTCTATCAGGAGAGGAGCTGCTACATTCCTGCAGAGAAGGCGCTGGGCAAGATGGCCACAAAGGGCTCATTTCTCCTCGAGAGTCCTTGCACATCCCCTGAGGCCAGGATCCCTGGGCTTCTGGCCAGTTATTGGTCCTAAGGACCCACAGAGCACCCTGGGGCCTTGGCCACCTGTGAACTGCTCCAGGGCTGGCACTATGAATTTTTCAGCTTGGTCCTGCCATAATCCACAGTATCAATGACTTGGCTAAAGATAATGTTGGTTAGATTGACTGAATCTTCAGATGACTTAAAGCTGAGAAAAATGATGCATCCCTTAGATGGCAGAAAAACAGTGCAACGAGATCTTAGCAGATGGACGTGATGGGTAGAATCCAACAAGACGTAGTTCAATAGGGAGAAATATGGGGTCTTTCTAAGGCTCGGGGCTGAGGATCTAAGTACAGAGGCAGGGACAGGCGAAGAACACAGCTGCTGTGCCCATGGGCAAGTGCTTCTCCTGACAGCTCAATAGGAGGCTCGAGCAGCATTTGGCTGCCCTGGATGGAATTGCACTTGAGACTGCTTGAAGACACGTGTGACATCCAGGAGGAGGTGTCAGTCACAGTCTGCTCTTTGCTGTTTCAACCAGTTCTGGGAATAATTGAAGAACTGGGTAAAAATTACACAAAAACTAAGTTCAGAGGAGAGTGGTTAGCACGCTGAAGGATTTTACATGATTGACACGTGACATTTGGTCACAGAGCCAGCATTGTGAAGCTGAGCAGGGCCAACTGCGAAAAGGGTCACTCCAGGGTGGTCCTAAGGAAAAGGCTTGTTTCTGGGGCTCGAAAAGACAACAGGAGGGCCACCTGCGGAAAGTACAAGCAGTCAGATTTTAGGCAAACATTAAAAGCGTGCTACTTTTCATTGCTGTGCAAGGAGTATGTGGCCACTCTCGTGGGGTTAGATCATCATAGGCAGATAAACTGGATGCCTCAAAGCAGGGGTCACTAAGTGGGACTGTGGTCAGGATGTAGGGAGGCTGGATGGCCTCAAAGTTCCCTTGTAGAGACATCTGGGTTCTGTGCTTCCTACTGGGTCTGGAGAAATGCAGGGCACCTCCAGCCTGCCATACCCCTTCTAAGTGTAATGATTCCAGTAACACCCAAGACCAAGGTGGGAAGAGTGGAGCCCTCCATTTCCGAGCAGTAGAATGGATCTATGAGTAACGTAAGCCTGGGGAAATGGCCCCCAACCAGGCAGCCATCCTCTCCTCCTTCCCCTCGGGCTCGGGAAAGCAGGACAACTAGTCCCTCAGGAGGCATAAAAGGACACTAAGGCCAGAGAACCTTTCTGGGATAGGACCTATTGGATTGGAAGCTGGGAACAGTCTGAGGGTCTCTTGCTTGCTGGATTTCTCTGTCCCTGTCCCTGTAGTTTCAGGCTGTAGGTGCCTCTGCTTTAGAGGAACACTAGGCTGAGGCAAGCCAGAGGACTAGGCTGGGCTCTGAGGAGAGGGAACAAAGGCTTTTGCAGTGTCAGCTCAGCAGAGGTGAAGAGGGGCGCTTCGGCTTTCTGCAGTTTGCACAGCCCAAGGCCCCAGAGCCAGGAAGAGACAGGCACGGCTCTCATGCAGAAGGCACAGTGCACGGGCACATTTCCTGGGCAATATCTCTTGGGATCTGTTGTGCTGGCTGGGCACAGAGAGTGTGAACACAGAGATGAGCGTATGGCCTGGCCTGGCTGGAACAGAAAGTGAATGGTGTTAGAGACAGCAGTGATTCTACAAGAGTCACTGGGATCAACTGTGAATTCCAGTCCATAGGATTTAAAGTTAATTCTTTGGCACTGGGAAGCCATAGCATGTCTTTGAGCTGTTGAGTGGTGGAATCAAGTGTAGGTGTAGCCCTATAAGCAACGAGGGCAGAGATGGTGAAACTAGAGAGGAAGGAGCAATCCCAGAGTGTCTAAAGAATTGTAAAATTATTTCAATGTGCCTGGCCCTTAAGTATACGAGGAGAGGGTGTGGACAGGATGCTGTTGAGGTTTCAGAAAACCCAGGAGCAATCCTTACATCCCTCACCCACCTGGGCAAAGGTGACATTTGGTCCCCAGAGCCACTCATAGGTTCCTCCAAAGACCCAGAGAGCCAATCCTCTAGAAGATACTGTAGCCACAGTGAATTGGGGGCAAGGAGGCACCTGGAGGCAATGACTGGGAGAGGGTTTGGGTCCCAGTAGACCCTGAGAGAGAGCCCAGCCTCCCGCTGCCCACCCCCCCACCATACACTGCAGTGTTCTGGGAGAGATAGTTATAGGTTTACATGTTCGGGTGTTGGGAGCCCCATGGTGGAGGCTGCAGATACGGAAAGGAAAAAGAGTTTTGGCCTTTTGGCTAATGGGAGGGCCTGGGTGCAGGAGGTTTCCATCTCCCTGGGGAAGCCTCTCAAAATGAACCTTATTCAGGCTTGCTCCTTCTTCCCCTCCCCATTCTGGAATCCACCTTAGAGCTGCCCAAGCAAGCACTCAGCCCCCAGGAGGCCGATCCCCCGGAGGTTTGCAGTGCCCATGTGGTCATGTGTGCAGGCTTGTATGCACCAGGACCACACATCTCCCCCAAACAGGGATGCCCAGGTGTTCACCCAGGTCCTCATGTTTGCACACAAATGGTGCATGCCCACCTGCACCGCCACAGGCACAGACTGTACAGGTGTGCATGGGCAGCTCACTGGTGTGCACACGGGGCTGTTCCATAGGGACACAGGCTAGACAGACCTGGGCTCATTCACTCGTGTGGAAGGGGAGGAGGATGCTGTAGCTGCCTGCTCCTTGCACGCTGAGGTGACCCCAAACCCTGGGGTCAGGCAGGAAAAATGACTTTGCTGGCTGAAAGTGACAGAGGCTCACTGCCAACACAGAGAAGGAGGAAGTTTATGGCAGAAAATTGGATTTGAAATCAGACCAGGCCCCTGGGAAGAGGTTCAGTCAGAGACAGCAGCAGACAAGACGGGACAGGACCTTGGCATGGGCAGTAGGAGGGGAGGCCAGCCAGGAACCAAGCGGGAGGGAGACAGTGCCCTCCCTACCCCTCCCTGGGGAGCCATCAGGCCCCTGCTGTGTACATCATTGTGGGGAGGATCAAGGCGGAGGGCTGACAGGCAACAAGGGCTGAAGAGAATTCCCCCTGAGTTGTGGTCTAGAGTAGGGAGACGGGCAGGGAGGAGGGAAGGATGGGGCCGAAGAGGGAGATGGGGTCAGAAGGCAGATTCCTCCACATTGTGCTCAGAGGAAACCAAAGCCTCACAAAGTTGGGCTGGGGGGCAGGGGAAGGCTGAGTTCTCGCCCGAAGGATTGATGAATACTAGAATGAATGCCTGTATCCTGGGACGTATATAGTGTCACCATGCCCAGGTCTCCTCCACAGATGGAGTCACTGAGACCCAAATGACCCACAGGCTGTGTTCAGGTTGGTGCTGGAACCTGGCTCTTTATACCCAGGGCTGGTTCCCCTCCCACCTCCCTGGGCTGCACCGCACCATGCCGCCTCCTCTCAGCAAGCCCACCCTCCCCCTGACTCTGCTGGAAGACGGGCTGGGTGTGGGGGGTGTTAACAAAGCCAAACAATTAACTGGAATCGCACAAAGGAAGGGTGGGGAGAGGGACACTCTTGGCAACGCAGCAGCGTTAGGAGAGATGGATGAACTTTCCCACTTCACCGGCGCCACGGAGCTGACAGTAAATATCAGAGGTAATGATATTGACTTTAAGGTATTATGGTTCCAAATGTCACTTGTGCTTTCGTTCTCTTTCTCTCTTTTAAGAAAAAAAAAAGAAAAGAAAGAAAAGAAAAAAACACAGTCTCCCCGACCTGATTTGCATTTTTCCTTGCTCCGTTCCTCTGTTCCTACGCCTGGGAAGGTAGAGACCATCCTGCACATTGCACCTTCCGGGCACCCAACACCAGATCTCATTAGGAAAAGTCAGCCGTGGCCTTCCTGTCCTTTTTGTCCCAAGCATCTTATGCAGGACAAGAAAGGCCTTCCCAGAGCATCCTTTCCCTCTGTCCTCCCCATCCCCACCCCTGCCCCAGCTCAGGAACCCACTGCTGCCTCCCAGGGCTGGGAGAATCAAGCAGAGACTCAGGAGCCCACAGCTCCTGGCCCCAAACGAACTGTCTCCAGTGACATCTCCCCACTCCCCCGTGTCTGCCTCCAGTCTGGCTGCTCCATCCTTCCCACCCCCTCTCTTTGACTAACACTGTTTCCTTTCTGTCCACCTGCTCCATGCTCTCCAACTCTCTCGTCACACCTCCTCCAGGTAGCCACCACCACCATCACCACCACCACCACAACCTGAGCTCTAGCTCCTCCTCTTCCTCCTGCAAACACCTTAGCACATTAACCCTGCAATGCCCCCTCCTCAGGTGCGTGCTGGCCACATGGCTTGCCAAGTTTCTTCTCCCAGATCTCACCTCTGAAGCCAGGTTAAGGCTTCTGGGATGCCAGCCTCCCCAGTCTCCCACTCCTTTTCAAGATGATCCCACAGAGCTTGGCTTTTTCAATGGTGTTTTCTGTAAATACCTCTTAAATGAGAAACCAAGAAGGGGCCACCCAGAAGAGGAGCTCCATGGGGCACGGGTAGATGGGTGGAAGCAGAGAGAAGTGAAGAGGGTGGGATGGGAGTGGAGGGCTCCACCCAGACAGGGAGGCTCTGGATGTAGTGGGAAAAATAGAAGCGTGGAATTTAGACAGGTCTGGGATTCAAATCCAGGTGTTCTGTGACCCCAAGGATGCTACTTACCCTCTCCAAGCCCAGTCTTCTTGTCTTCCAATGATAGTGGCGATGCCTCCCTCCCTGACCCTCCTTGCCTAATGGAGATTAGGGGCTTCTCATACAGATGAGAAACTCCACCTTCTCCCAGGCTCCATCTCCATGGGAACCAAGCCTCAGGTCCTACTGAGCAGGGAGAGGACCAGACAAGGGCCCCAAACCAGAGTGTGGGGAAGAACGGGGTCTGAGTCGGGCACACTGCAGCCCCTGCACCTCCCCTGACCGGATGAGCCACCCACCTCTCAGCCTCAGTGCTTTGCTTGCAAAAATGGAATAGGAGCCATCTTGTGGGACTTGTGTGAGGTTCGGAGCTGGCAAGTGGAGATGAGAAGTGAGGGCCTGGACACAGGAGAGCTGACATCTGGGTGTGACTTGAGTGTCTTTGTGGATGTTACACATAACTACAGTGACAGTGAAGACCTGGCCACACTGCTGCTCTGTGCTATAGCAGCTTTCTGGGTCTGCGCTATAGCTTTTCCAGCCCCAGCCCTACCCTGTTGAGTGCCTCGAGATCTGGTTTGGGGAAGCAGAGACCATCCTCCTCAGCATGGTGTACACAGAGAAGAACACGGTGATAGATACCGCTTCTCCTTTGTGAACATCTCCAGTGACAGAGATCATGGCCTTTTCAAGATGCTGTATTCCATGGTCAGTCTTAAAAGCTAGAAAGTTCTTCCTTAGGCTGACCTAAAGCCTGCCTCCCTCTAAATTCCTACTGAAACTTCCAGGTCATGTTCACACAAAGGGTCAATAGGGGGCCCTTGTTCCTGATCACTCAATTGATTATTTGGGCCCATAGGCAGGATTTTACTATTGTAAAGTATGAACACTATGTCCATATTGTACTATGTCCATCATCTTTCAAGAGTTGATCTGGTGTCCGGCTGTTGCCTTAGTTTTAAATTTGCCCCATCCCAGGCCGGGTGCGGTGGTTCACACCTGTAATCCCAGCACTTTGGGAGGCCAAGGCAGGCGGATCACCTGAGGTCAGGAGTTCGAGACCAGTCTGACCAACATGGTGAAACCTGGTCTCTACTAAAAATACAAAAATTAGCCGGGTGTGGCGGTGGATGCCTGTAATCCCAACCACTCAGGAGGTTGAGACAGGAGAATCGCTTGAACCCAGGAGGCAGAAGTTGCAGTGAGCCGAGATAGCATGATTGCACTCCAGCCTGGGTGACAGAACAAGACTCCGTCTCAAAAAAAAAAAAAAAAAAAAAAAAAATTGCCCCATCCGCCTTCAGGGATCTGTGAAGAAATTCTCTCTCCTCTGCCTCATCCAGGTCCCATCCCGGCCCTTGGCTCCTAGCCTCAATTCACAGGGGGTGGGCGACATGCTTCTCCTTTCAAATGAGGTTTCATTACATTCACTCCATCGGGCTTGGTAGAAGGGTATTCAGAAAGGGCTCAATCAACTCTCCATTGCCCAACTTTGAGGGTGCTTGAGACCCACACTGCTATCTTCTGTGGGCTACTCTCCTGCTCAAGAATCTGCAGCTGCTGCCTATTGTCTTTGTGTTGAGCCTTCAAGGCCCTTGGTATTCTAGCCTTACTCTTCCTCTCCCTTTAAAGTCCCTTTTGCTCAGCACCCACCCCTTACTTCAGTAAAATCATTCTCTGCTGTTGCCCATCCTATCCTATAAATCATTCTCCCAGCAACCTCTCCCATCATTGCTATCTTCCCAAATCTTCCTCCTCCTTTAAGACCCAGCCAGATTCTCACCACCCCAGGAGACTTCTTGTAACTGCCCTGGTCCCTGCTGACCTTCCGTCTCTCCTACCTCCTCTAGCACCCGTTGTCTGCCCGTCTTGAGCTCCATAGTCACTGCTACAGCCTTCCCTGACCCTCCTTCCAGTCTACAGAGGGCAGAGGTTCTGTCTTCTGTTCTTTCTATTTTCCCATACCCCATCACTGAACTGCATAGAAATCATTCATATTTAGCTTTGGAATACCTTATGATGAGAGCATTTGAGTATGGTTCTACTTATAAGCAGTCTGTTTCTTTTCCTAATTCTCAGTTCTTTAGGCCTAACCAGAAAAGACTGGGCAAATCCTCTCCATGGACTGAGCAGACACCTGGGCCTGGTGGATAGTGTGCACTGCTGAGTTCGGGGTCCCCAGGGAGATGGAGCCCCAGGAGAAACCCCATCCAGGCTCATGATTGCAGACCACAGCCATGCCTCTAGACCACAGCCTGGAGCCTGGAGCCCCAGTGCTGGATCCTCAAATTACTGTCTTGGGATCCTTGTGTTCCATGCTGTCTTCCTCAGCCCTGGCCTGAGTGCCTGACATTCCAGCATGTGTTCTAGAGCCCAGGCTGGGAATGGGGCCAATTCCTGAAGTGGCTGCCAGGGAGAAGTGAAAGGACACTTGTCATTTCTCCTGCCCTGGGGAAAGGACCTTGGGTTGAGAAACAGAGCAAAAACCAAGAACATTATGTCTGTAAAGAAGCTGGTGGTAAGGGGAGAGGAGAGACGGGTGCAGGAAGGAGGGAAGGAGGCCAGCAAGGGAAGGGGCACATGCACCCACTGACTGCTCCCCAAGCCTAAGTGCAAACAGAAGCTCCCATCGTGCCTCATTGGAAATCCCCTGGAAACATTCCCATTTAAAGGAATCTGAGGACAAGGTATTGCATAGAACAAAGACCTCCACCAGGCAAAGAGGCTGTGCCCCTATCCCTTTTTCAGGCCTCTCCTCAGAGGGCCCCTGAGTCTTAGAAGCAATAGGTTCCTGGAGACACAGTGACAGATGTGGTCCCCACCTGTCAGTCCACACCACTAGCCGCCTCACTGCAGACAGATGGGTGCATCAAGGACCAGGCAGAGGAGGCCAGAGAGTACCCAGGGTCCTGAGCATAAGACAGGGGCTGGAGTGGGGCAGAGAAAGGCACAGATGTGGGAGGGAGGGGCACGTGCATAAAGGGGACCAGGCACTGTCCAGGGGGTGTGCACAAAGATTCAGCCCACTGCAGGATAGCAAGCTCAGAGCCTGCATCCCAGTTATGAAGAAGCCATGCTAAATAACATGCCTTGATTAACCAAGGATCATTCAGGTCACTGAAAACCCATACCCTATGACACCAAAATCTTACCATTCTTTCTATCATCCTCCTGTAAGTAAGGTGGCTGGCAGCCAACAAGTTCTACTTCTACTAGCATAACTCTCTGGTAACATCTGCCACCTGCCACCCCTCATTGTGTCCCGATTTTGTGTGCTAGGACCACACAGCATCAATAGAGTTAGAATTCTGCCTAAAGTAAGAGTTGTAAGGCTCTAAGAGAAGGCCTGAGAAGTCTCTCGCGTGAAGAATGTTTGTACTTATTTTCATCATGTTCATTTTGGATACCTGGAAAAATGTTTCCTCCTTTCCTATTTGTTGTTTGTGTCCTGGTAGGTGATAAATTTCTGTACATGAAAATATTGCCTTGATGGGAAGTTCTCTTCCTTTGTCGGAAGGCTACTAATGGGATTTTTTTGAACATGAAAGTCTACTCAGCACCTCCTAACCTCCCCCACCCTCGTCCCCTCCCCACACAGCCCCCAAGACCCTCCCAGCAGACCCTGTAGTGCACCAGGAGGGTCTTTGCTCTGGTGGCTGCTCAGCCAGGCTCCTGGGGTGAATTCTCTTCAGGGGTGTGCCCAAGACAGAGAGGGAGAAGAGAGAGTGGGAGAAATGAGTTTCAGGGAGAATCAGAGAAGAAAAGCAAGGAAGAAACCAGAAGAATCTAGAGAGACCCTACTGTGTGCCAGGGTCCTTCCTGTTATCTCCTGAGGGGCCTGAGAGGGAATAGCATCTCTCTGGTCCAGACCTAGAAGCTGCCCGAACCAACACCTGACCACCTGACCCCTGAACTGAGGTGTGCAAACGTGTAGAGCAGATTTGTCAGAATGAGATGGGAGGGAGGCCCTAGGAGGCAGCAGATCAGCAGGGAGAGCCAAGGTGAGAGCAGCTGACTGGCAAGAGAGGGAGAGAAAGGCCACAGTTGACACAGGATGGGGAGGAAGGTTCAGAGTTCAGCGTGGGCAGGGCAGCCAGCGGGTGCCCCAGTGGCCTGTTCGAGCTAGGGGACCCATGGAGAAGTCCAGAGCAAGCCTGCTCCCCAGGCTGCAGCAGCCCCGTGACCCTCCCTGTGTCCTGGCAGAAGGGTGCCCAGCCCGGCAGAGTCTGCACTGTGCTCTCTGACCACACCCAGCCCGTGCCCCAGCCCCCCAACCCTGTCCTCATCCCGCTTTGTCCTAGGAGCCCCACAGCCGGCCAGCCCCATGCCTGGAGCTAACAGGGCTGCAGAATCGCCAATCCCAGAAGAGATGGGGCTGCCTCCCAGGCTTGGCCTTGACCTTCGGCTGCCGCCGGGGAGTGGTGCGTCCGCAACCCTGACTTGATTAACATTTAAATGCCATTTGGTAAGAAGAGGAGGAGGAGCGGGGCTGGAACAAACAAACCTCAGAGCTCGAGCTGGAGCTGGAGCTGGAGCTAATTACTGGTTAGGGCACCTGGGCTGAGGAGCCTGCACCTCAGACGCCAAGTTGAAGATCTGCACTTGTCCCTGGGGGTCAGGGTGACTGCAGGGCTGGGGATGTGGCCAGGCCTCCTCCCCTCATCTGCCCTGGGCCCTTTGCTCATTTCACCAAGACTGAGGGACAGCCTCCATCAGCACGGGCCGGACCCCAGGACCCAGGTGAAGGTCGGACCACAGGGCTCCTCTGACCGTCCGCTTCCCGCTCCAGCAGCCTCTCGGCCTGGCCTCAGTGCCCCTGGGTACCCTCTGAAGCTTCTTTTGGTCTTCCCTCCTGCCTTTCTCTTCCCGGTGCTCTCAAGCGCTGGGAAGGAATCCCCCGCCCCCCTCCCTAATGCCTCCCCAGCAGGGGCTGCCACTAGAATGGCTCTAATGGGCCAGGTTGCTCCCCTGGCTGGGCATCTCCGAGGGTTGTCTTCCCATTGAGGCTGGAGCAAAGGCTTTAAAAGCCACTTAAAACATCCTTGATGAGCAGGAGTGACCCCTTAGGAGGGAAAGAGGCGGGAATAAAGCTGAGGGGAGCTGCAGGGCTAGTCCGCCTCCCCACCTCCACACTTGGGTGGGGCCCAGGCACTGCTCCAGGCCACACCCTGGAGCTGAGTAGGGGTGCAACTGTAAACGAGGCAGCTAATTTTGTTAACAGCCAAGACTCTCGATTTGCATATTCAGGAGGAGTGCTGCCTTCGGAAGTCGTTAACACAAAAGTCTAAATAACTTCGCTAATGGGGCGGCTGCATGCGGTTACCCCAGGCTTGCCAGCCTGGCCAGCCTGCCAAACCCCACCCCAGCTTCCCTGGAGGAACAGGAACCCGTCAGGCAGCTGGATGCATTGGACGAGAGCTACGGTTAGCTGGTGAGCCACAGGCACAACCAAAAACCCCATTTAGCGACTTTAATCCTGGTGCGTCTTTAACTCTCCACACCCAAGGTTAGCTCTTGGTTTAACTCTGCCCTTTGGGTTGATATGTTTGCTGAGCCAGATCCAGGGCAGAAAATGCAACACTTGCAAAGATCAACACCCTTGTGGAAACTCTAAAGTACCTGTACAAATGACAACTGGCTTTCCTGTATGAATGGCCTTCACAAGCAGAATTGTCAAGGCTTAATGTATGTCCAGCATTGCTGGGGGCCCAACCATGAGTGGGGAGGGGCATGGCTGCTAAAAGTAACTAGAGTTTAATGAACACCTACTGTGGGCCATACCTGTGCTAGGTCTTGTTTTATAACGTGCCTTC
Organism: Pan troglodytes; assembly: GCF_028858775.2. Classification (NCBI taxonomy): domain Eukaryota; kingdom Metazoa; phylum Chordata; class Mammalia; order Primates; family Hominidae; genus Pan; species Pan troglodytes. Next base: position 47,168,808 of record NC_072415.2, on the reverse strand, counting down.
CTTGATCCTGACAACCCCAGAAAGACAAAGATAACAGGCTCATATGTAAATAAACCCCACTTTGGAGACCCAGCAAGGGTGAGGGATTTTGTCGCAATCACATAGCTCCATGCATTAGAACTGAGATTCAGTAATGGGCGTGTCTGGCTACAAATCCCAAGCAGTTCCCCCTCTGTCCCACTGGTGGTCCTCCTGAACTCACCCACACATCTGCAGATGCCTGTACAGAACCCAAATATCAAGCCAGCAGAGGAGCCTTCCCTGCCCAGAAGAAGCCTGCAGGCATGAAGAGTATAGCCCTGCAACGAGACTGCCTGCCTCCAGACAGGCTCTGAGCAGACCAGTGCATAGCTTCGGACAAGTGATTTCACCTATCTGGGCCTCTGTTTCCTCATCTGTCCTCATTTTGGGGATGATTTCAGTAGTACTGCCCTGCTTGTCATGTGAAGGGCGAGAAGGGAGCTTGGCACACAGTAAGTGCTCACTCGTGTTATTAACTGGGGATCCCCCCACTCAGGGGTCCACTTGAAGGGCTCTGCAGAAGGCCTTGCTCACAGGTTGTGCTCAGCAGGCTGGTTCCTGTGCAGCCGGTGGGTGCCAGTGTCAGGGGAGGTCCCTGGCCCAGCAGTGATAAAGTGGTGCTTGCCCAGAGCCCTCAGGTCTCTGGGGCCCTCTGAGACTCCATCCCTGGATCAGATGTTTAGTGTCCATGGTGGTGGTGGCCAGAGATTGCAAAGAGGACTTCAGCAGGCAAAGCTGAGCAACCAGAAACAGGCAGCTGCAGGTTAAAAGGCAACAAATGCCCGGCATGGTGGCTCATGCCTGCAATCCCAGCACTTTGGGAGGCCGAGGCGGGTGGATTGCCTGAGGTCAGGAGTTCGAGACCAGTCTGGCCAACATGGTGAAACCCTGTCTCTACTAAAATCACAAAAAAATTTAGCTGGGCATGGTAGTGTGTGCCTGTAATCCCAGCTATTTGGGAGGCTGAAGCAGGGGAATTGCTTGAACTGGGGAAGTGGAGGTTGCAGTGAGCCGAGATTGCTCCACTACACTCCAGCCTGGGCAACAGAGCAAGATTCCATCTCCAGAAAAAAAAAAGAAAGGCCAGGCATGGTGGCTCATGCCTGTAATCCCAGCACTTTAGGAGGCTGAGGTGGGCGGACCACGAGGTCAGGAGATTGAGACCATCCTGGCTAACAGGGTGAAACCCCTTCTCTACTAAAAATACAAAAATTAGCTGGGCATGTTGGCACGTGCCTGTAGTCCCAGCTACTTAGGAGGCTGAGACAGGAGAATGGCAACAACTTCCCGAGCACAGAGGGCTCATGCTTATAATTCCAGCACTCTGGGAGGCCAAGGCATGAGGATCGTTTGAGGCCAGGAGTCTAGGAGTGTAAGACCAGCCTAGGCAACATAGCGAGACCCTGTCTCTACAAAATATTAAAAATTAGCCAGGCCTGGTGGTGCGCAGCCCAGCTATTTGGGAGGCTGTGGAGGGAGGATCATTTGAGTCTAGGAGTTTGAGACTACAGTGAGCTATAATCCCGCCACTGCACTCCAGCCTGGGTGACAGAGTGAGACCCTTAAAAAATAAATAACTAAAAAGGCAACAAATGATGGCTCTGCTGGAATCCAGATGGCCCAGCACTGCTCAGCTCCACACCCAGAGGTGACCACTGACCAGCCCTTCTTTGGCACCTCTGAGATCCTCTCACATGGGCTGAGTCTTCAGGGTGCCTGACCTGCCTTTTGCTTATTCCTTTGCCAGGCTCCCTTGTTGCCCTTCACATGACATCACCCTTTCACTTACTTGACAGGTTTGTGTTTTTTTTTTGGAGACAGTCTTGCTGTGTCACCCAGGCTGGAGTACAGTGGGGCGATCTTGGCTCACTACAACCTCCACCTCCTGAGTTCAAGCAATTCTGCCTCAGCCTCCCAAGTAGCTGGGATTACAGGTACATGCCACCATGCCAGCTAATTTTTGTATTTTTAGTAGAGATGGCGTTTCACCATGTTGGCCAGGCTGGTCTCGAACTCCTGACCTCATGATCCACCCACCTCAGCTTCCCAAAGTGCTAGGATTACAGGCATGAACCACCGTGCCCAGCCTCTTGACAGGTCTTTGCTGAACTCCTACTCTGTGTCAGGCCACAGGGAACAAGTTCGGCACACTGTGTGCCCTCTTGGAGCCTGCAGTCCTGCAACCTGAGGGAGGGACTACAGCCTACGCGCTTTCATGCGTGCGCCTGCATCCTGCTCCTGTGCCAACCTTGAGCAAAGATTCACAGGGAGGTGTAAAGCACCTGGACTAATTCAGGAGAACACAAACAGGGCAGGGTGGCCTTGTCTTGGGGGTACCTGCCTCCCTGCCAGCCTTCCCCAGCCCCCTACCTATCCATGTCCTGCTGTAGCCATATTGCACACCATGTCTTATCCTCTGTATTAGTCCGTTTTCACGCTGCTGATAAAGAGACATCTGAGCCTGGGCAATTTACAAAGGAAAGTATAATGGAGCACTCACAGTTCCACGTGGCTGGGGAAGCCTCACAATCATGGCGGAAGGCAAGGTGAAGCAAGTCACATCTTTTGCGGATGGCAGCAGGCAAAGAGAGAGCTGTGCAGAAAAACTCCCGTTTTTAAAACTGCCAGATCTTGTGAGACTTACTCACTATCATGAGAACAGCACAGGAATGACTTGCCCCCATGATTCAATTACCTCCCACCGGGTCCCTCCCACAACATGTGGGAATTCAAGGTGAGATTTGGGTGGGGACACAGCCAAACCATATCATTCCACCCCGGCCCCTCCCAAATCTCACCTTTCAAAACCGATCATGTCTTCCCAACAGTCCCCCAAAGTCTTAACTCATTTCAGCATTAACTCAAAAGCCCACATTCCAGAGTCTCACCTGAGACAAGGCAAGTCCCTTTCGCCTGTGAGCCTGTAAAATCAAAGGCAAGCTAGCTACTTCCTAAATACAGTGGGGGTACAGGCGCTGGGTAAATACAGCCATTCCAAATGGGAGAAATTGGCCAAAACAAAGGTGCTACAGGCCCCACACAAGTCCGAAATCCAGTGGGACAGTCAAATCTTAGAGCTCCAAAATGATCGCCTTTGACTCCATGTCTCACATCCAGGTCATGCTGATGCAAGAGGTAGGTTTCCATGGTCTTGGGCAGCTCCACCCCTGTGGCTTTGCAGGGTACAGCCTCCCTTCCAGCTGCTTTCACAGGCTGGTGTTGAGTGTCTGTGGCTTTTCCAGGCACACTGTGCAAGCTGTTGGTGGATCTACCTTTCTGGGGTCTGGAAGATAGTGGCCTTCTTCTCACAGCTTCACTAGGCAGTGCCCCAGTAGGGATTCTCTGTGGAGGCTCCGACTCCACATTTCCCTTCTGCACTGCCCTAGCAGAGGTTCTCCACGAGGACCCCATCCCTACAGCAAACTTCCGCCTGGGCATCCACGCGTTTCCATACATCTTCTGAAATCTAGGCAGAGGTTCCCAAACCTCAATTCTTGACTTCTGTGTACTCACAGGCTCAGCACCACGTGGAAGCTCCAAGGCTTGAGGTTTGCACCCTCTGAAGCCACAGCCCGAGCTCTACGCTGGCCCCTTTCAGCCCCAGCTGGAGCAGCTAGGATGCAGGGTGGGGACACAGCCAAACCATATCATCCTCCTTGCCTTTTCGCTTGCTGTTCCCTCCACCTGGAATGTTCTCAGACCTTCACAGGCCTGCGGGCTCCAAGCTCAAACCTCAGCTCCTCTGGGAACTTTCGCTGATGCTGCTAGACCCTCTTCCAAGTCTCCCACTGGGCTTTGTACAAACCTATGTAGTCCCCATGGGCATTTCAGGCTAAAAGGCATGGGTGTGACCCAGTGAAGCGAGTGGTGGAACCTGGGGCAGGTGGATGAATGCGTAGGAGAGGGGCTGGTGGCAGCTTGGGCCTGGGATCCTGCAAAAGGGGCAGAGTACAGGCCTCTGGGAGAGGAAGAGTGTAGGAAGAAGTCCCAGGGGAGGCTGCAGAGAAGTGTGGGGCATGGACACCTGAGGCTAAGCAAGGTGCCGAGTGCCTGGCATAAACCCAGGCTGCCGGTAGAGAGATCTGGGTCAGGGTCAGAGAGACCAAGGTCAGAAGGCAGCCTAGCTGAGGACTCAGGCAAGTTACTGAAGCTTGCTGCATGCCATGTGCCTTTCCTTTAATAGCTTTTGGGATTATTGAGAGGATGTGGCCAAAAACAGATGTCAAGCATAGCCACTGCCAGCCCAGGAGGGCCCCTTCGTTGATGTTGGTCCCTGCAAACACTGGGGTCCTCCTAGTGCCCAGGGACCTGAGTCCACTTCTCCCTCTTTACTCTCTGCACCTCTGACCTCCCCAGCACCTCTAACCTCCCCAGCACCTCTGGCCTTCCCAGCACCAATGGCCTTCCCAGCACCTCTGACCTTCCCAGCACCTTTGACCTTCCCAGCACCTCTGGCCTTCCCAGCACCTCTTTCATGTCCTTGTCTCTTTCTGGGCTGCCATTCCACACCCAACCGTTCTCTCTCTCTTTGCTGCCCCCCCACCGTTTTGTCACTCTCTCTTCAATTACTGTAACACAGAATAGAAGAATATTTTATTTGGTGTCTTTATTAAATCAAGTTTTATGTTCACTGTTTTTCATTTTAAAAGCGGATGAGTGCCACATACTATTTTTTCTTATTAAAAAGCAAAAACTCAACTAAGTGGCTTTGATGGCCCCATGGTGGTTCTGTCCATTGGTCAGTGGTTCCTAATAGAAAATGGAAAGGTGTGGGTATTCTCCTTGGCCACTGGACTGTCACCTGAATCAGAAAATAAATGGCCTCATTGCACCCATACTACCATTTCCAGAGAGACCCTGGGGCCAGGCCAGGGCTGGGCTGGGCTGGGCTGTGCTGGGCTGAGTGCCTGTGGCTGATGAAGACAGACTGCAGTGATGGCTCAGAACAGATGCCTCCAGGGCATTCCGAGGCCCCATCTCACGTAGGTATCCCCACTGCAGCTCCCTAGCAGAGGCCTGCTGAGTCTTGGCTCCTGGCTGGTTTGACTCCAAAGGGCAGTGGCACAGAGCCCAGGGAAGCCAGTTTTGGAGGTATGGCTGAGTAAAGGTCTCAGAAACCACCTCCTCCAGGGAGACTGCCTGGCCTGGTCACCCACTCTTCATCATGGCACTCTCTCTCTTCAGGCCTGTGTTTTCTTTCTTTTCTTTTGTTTTTTGGAGAGGTGGGGTGGTAGGGATGGAGTCTCACTCTGTCGCCCAGGCTGGAGTACAGTGGTGTGATCTCGGCTCACTGCAACCTCTGCTTCCCGGGTTCAAGCGATTCTCCTGCCTCAGCCTCCCGTGTAGCTGGGATTACAGGTATGCACCCCTGCACCCAGCTAATTTTTGTCTTTTTAGTAGAGACAGGGCTTCTCCATGTTGGCCAGGCTGGTCTCAAACTCCTGACCTCAAGTGATCCACCTGCCTCAGCCTCCCAAAGTTCTGGGATTACAGACGTTAGCCACTGCACCAGGCCAGGTCTGTGTTTTCAGTTTAAAGTTTATAGCTTTCCATGTTACACCACATGTACCTGCACACACAGAAATATACACTCAATACCACATGCATTCCTGGACATAATCAGGCAATCTCCTCTTCTCAAACATATTCACATGTGCACACACTCACAGATGTACAGACATCAGTAACAAGGAGCACATTCACAGACACAACTCTATGTCCTGTATGTGCACACCTTACATCCCCAAGCAGGCTCACATTGTCTCTCTCCCAGAGTCACATACAGATCCCATCGTGTCCAGACACAAAATCAAGCATTTGCAGGCACAGGAACACAAATGCACATGCATGTACACATATACACACATGCACATATGCACTGTAGGCACACACATGATCAACTTCATACCCTCAGAGCCCTGCTCTCAATGTCTGGAGAAAGAGCTGCTGAAAACCAAAGGCTTCTTCCTTATGGAAATATCTCTCTCCATAGGCAGAGGCCTCACTGAGGCCTAAGTGCTACTTCCCTGGCTCCCACCACAAACCAGAATTACCAAAATGATCTGAACAGCAGGGTGAGCATTTAGAACTTTTGCAAACAGGTTCATCAACGGCTCCTTGCGGGGCAGGAGGGCTGGAGAGAAGGCATGGTGGGAAGGCCTAGAGGACCCTTTTCCTCCTGAAGTCCCCCATCCTGGGCCTCTGCTCACCCCAGAGTGCACCCACCTCTCCTGCAAGCCACAGTGTAAGGAGTCAGGGGAGTAGAAGCCAACGTGGCACCACCCCAACCCCAAAGGGCTCCAATTTTAGAGCCTGGTCCCAAATTCAAAAGCGTTTGCTGAGAGAATACATTTTTACCTACCTACGGGAACCAGAATGTTTTCAAGTTCACATTTGTATGCAGCCGAGCATGGGTCTGTGGAAGAAATTCCTTGGCCTTGTACTCACAGAGGTGGCTCTCAGTTCTCCCAGGCACCCCAGATTGGGACAGAAAAGCCCAGGCCCTCTGCGCCCCCCACCAGTCCCCACAATCAGAAGCATGGGCTTCATTTCCCCCAGCAATGAACTTGGAGGTCTGACAGCACTGGAGCAAGGCTGAGCTTGTTTTCCCTTACTCTGCATGGCCCTGGAAGGTCACTCACCTAGACTTAGTTTGGCCATCTGTAAAATGGGGATAATGGTGCTTCCTCATGCAGCTGTTGGGAAGGGAAGTGAGCTCCTGGCACACTCCCTAGAACACAGCAGGTGCTCAGCATAGTTCACTTCCTCCCCTAAGGGCCCAAGTCCTAAGGGAAAAAAGTAAAAACTCACATCTCCGGCTCTGACCTTTGTCCTAAGAACTGGTCCCCCCACAGGCCGGGCGCAGTGGCTCACACCTGTAATCCCAGCACTTTGGGAGGCCGAGGCGGGCGGATCACGAAGTCAGGAGATAGAGACCATCCTGGCTAACACAGTGAAACACCGTCTCTACTAAAAATACAAAAAATTAGCTGGGCGTGTGGTGGGTGCCTGTAGTCCCAGCTACTTGGGAGGCTGAGGCAGGAGGATGGCGTGAACCCAGGAGGTGGAGCTGGCAGTGAGCCGAGATCACGCCACTGCACTCTAGCCTGGGTGACTCCGTCTCAAAAAAAAAAAAAAAAGAAAGAACTGCTCCCCCGCCGCCCCCACCAGCCCACTGGTCTCTTTGGCATTTCTACCTGAAGTCTGGGCAGAGTTAAAGGTAAACTCATCATTCCCCCTCATCCCCAGTCCCCCACCTTTCCCCCAGCCCCACCTAACATCCTTATTACTGTCAAAAGCATCACTGTCATGGAATCTTCAAGTCCCCTTGAACGGCTCCTGGTCTCTCCTGCTTGCTGACCCAAGTCCCCACAGTTCTTCCCCCATGCCCTATTGCTGCCAGCCGCCTCCAAGCCCTTTGCAGGATGTTCCAATTGGTTCTCCCAGCTCCACACCAACCTCCCCTTCCCCCACATCCACTGCTCTCCTCAGCACCCACGCCATCACCTCAGACCCTTCCACAGGGGCCAGCCCCGTCACTCCATTGCTGACCCCTGGGATTGCTGAATCTGGCCTCACTGGAAAGTTTAACTATAAAACCATATGCCCAGTTGAGCTTACCCCTGGTCCCTAAGCCCCCCAAGAAAGGGTCTTTTATATATATATATATATTTTTTTTTTTTTGAGATGGAGTCTCACTCTGTTGCCCAGGCTGGAGTGCAGTGGCGCAATCTCGGCTCACTGCAACCTCCGCCTCCCGGGTTCAAGCAATTCTCCTGCCTCAGCCTCCCAAGTAGCTGGGACTGCAGGCACGTGCCATCACACCCGGCTAATTTTTTGTATTTTTAGTAGAGACAGGGTTTCACCGTGTTAGCCAGGATGGTCTCGATCTCCTGACTTCCTGATCTGCCCACCTTGGCCTCCCAAAGTGCTGGGATTACAGGCATGAGCTACCGCGCCCAGCCAAGAAAGGGTTCTTGTTCTCCCAGCCTCTGGTGCATTCGGGCACCAATGGCAAGGCGCTGTTCCACCCCGTCCCACTCTGCACCTTGGTGTCTGTCTCCCCAGATTCACAGCTGCCTCCTCTCAGCTGAGTCCTGGCATCTCTACCTGGGAGACTTTCCTGCCATTCCCCATCCACCTCCAAGTGGCAGCTTTCATCCCCCGCTTCCAATGCTGACCTCCAGATTCTGACCTAATTTGGTGGCTGAGAATAGTGATGAAGGGAACACCAGCTCTAGGGCCAGGCTGCCTGGACTCCAAAGCAGATACTTAAATTTTTTTTTTTTTTTTTTAATTTTTTTTTTAGAGGCAGGGTCTCATTCTGTGGTTCAGGTTGGAGTGCCATGGTGCAATCATAGCTCACTGCGGTCTCGAACTCCTGGCCTCAAGGGATCCTCCAGCCTGGCTAATTATTTTTTATAGAGACTGGGTCTCACTATATTGCCCAGGCTGGTCTTGAATTCCCGGGCTCAAGTGATCCTCCCGCCTCACCCTCCCAAAGTGTCGAGATTACAGGCATCGGCCACAACATGCAGCAATACATTTCTCTTCTGCAGGCTGGGGAGGAGGTAACATTGAGGACAAATGTAGTGTGTGTAAGCTCTCACGGCTGTGCCAGCATGAACTGACAGCCATCATAGTCCCCTTGCTTGGTGGCTTGCACTGATGTTCTCCTCCTGGCCTTGCCCAGAAGGAGGGACACCTGCAAAGGTGTGGTCTGGGCTTCTGCCCTTGCACACCCAGGATAAAAATTCCCAGTTTTCAGAATAACAAGATGTTTAAGATGGAAGGGAGGAGGATGTTGGCAGCACCACATTGCATGCATCCCTCGTTTAAACTGTGATTGTGGACCAAACATTTAGAGACCCATGTACTCAGACAGACTTCACTATGCTAACTTCATCTGCTGGCCACTCCCTTGGCTGCCTAGAGCTGCTTCCCCTGAGTAGTGAAAAATATTCTTGAAAGCTGTGTTTCTGGGCCAGGGTCGGTGGTAGCTCACGCCTGTAATCCCAGCACTTTGAGAGACTGTGGTGGGCAGATCACTTGAGGCCCCAGGAGTTTGAGACCAGCCTCGCTAAGATGGCAAAATCCTGTCTCTACTAAAAATACAAAAAACATTAGCAGGGCGTGGTGGCGTGCACCTGTGGTCCCAGCTACTCAAGAGGCTGAGGCAGGAGAATTGCTTGAACCTGGGAGGTGGAGGCTGCAGTGAGCCGAGATCGCACCACTGCACTCCAGCCTGGGCGATAGAGTGAGACCCTGTCTCAAAAAAAAAAAAAAAGAAGAAGAAGAAGAAAAAGAAAAAAGAAAGCTGAAAACTGTGTTTCTGGACACTGGCTCAAAATTGAATATAATATCAAAGTAAAACCAGCCCCTTCATATCAAAGGCAACCTGGCAATTAGAGTTGAGGACTCAGACGACCAGTGGGAAACCTGGGCAGGAGGTTCAGGGCAGGTAGAGTCATTCTGGTATACGTTGGGCCCGTGGGCCTGAGCAGGCACGCAGGAGGAGAGGGGAGAGGCATCGTTTCTTGGAGAGGAGGCCACATGTACATAATGTGTATGAATGTATATAATAATCATTAGCAGCAATTCAGCTGTCTGCTGCTGGTATGCAAGATAAATTGCATTAATCAACACGATGCCTTCAGAACTTTTGGCGAGTCGTTTCTTATGCTAATTGGGCCACTTAAACTAGACTGTCATTGCACCAGGATCTCCGGCTGTCAAGACAATTACTGGCATGTGCAAGCCCCTCCCTTCCAGCCCCCCTCTCCCCCGCCAGCACCTTTGCGTTTTTAAATATAATATTAATGAGAAGAGCTATACTAATTACCTGGCCAAAAATAAAACCCTGAAAGAAGGGGGGAGGTGGGTAGGGATGTGACCGACAGGGAGACTTGGGTCACCTTGAAGGCAGTATGAGAAGCTCTCTGAGTGGGGGCTCCCCAGAGACCCAAGACTGGCCCAGGCCAGAGCTCCAGGCCTGCTCCCCAGCTGTTGTGGAATCCTGACCATGCCCTCTCCTCTTGGTGACCCTCAGGACTTCAGGCCAGATGCACCATGAGCCCTGGAACTGGGGATCCCAGAATCCTGGGGTCTTAAGTGAGATAAGCCTGTAGTCCCACCATCAGACATTTGGAGCCTGCTAGACTCGGAGAGATAAAGGAACCCTTGCGAGGTCATCTGATTTTAGACTCATTTAGACCAGCAGAATAATCCACTGATCAGTAAAGCCAAGTTCAGATTGCCTAGCTCAGTAAAACAGAGCAACCCCACCTTGGTGGCCTCGGGAAATTTCAGAAAGGGGAGGTTAGGGGTCTGTTTGAAGGTGGGTCCTGCAATGTGCAGTATTGATTGGGATCGGACAGGCTCTGTGACATAATCCTTTAGAAACTGGTAGACAGAGCAAGGCCAGGGTTGAGCAGGTGAGGATGAGTAAACAGCCATTCACAGGCCAGCAGATTTGTCCGGGTGAGTGAGCTGTTGTCCTGAGAAGAGGAGCGCGCGTGGTCTATTACTCAGAAATTTGGATTTTCAGGAAGTTCTTGGAACAAAGTTATTTGCATCTTTTGCTTCCTGGATGAGAATGTTCTGGATAGTCAAGTCATGTTCACGTAGAAAGTCTTGGTCGTCATACGTTAAGCTGTGTGCTGCAGACAGTTTGCTAAAGTGTCTGCATTTGTCAGAGGAGAATGGGGCTCTGTTCCCGTCGTGTGCCTGTCCCTGGTTGCTGAAGGCCCCTCATCCACCTCACTGGACATAAAATTCTATGGATTCTTGCTCCTCTATCTGTCCCAGGCATGTCCCTCTCCCAAATTGCACTGCCACAGCCTGCTTTGGGTCCTCCTTGCCTGCTTATCTCTCCTCCTGGAGGCTGCCAGTGTTTACTAAAAAGCAAACCCAGTCACGTCGCATGTGATCGAGGGGCCACCGCTTGCCTCTCCCCTTACCCATCCCTTGCCCTGTGAACTCTGGCCGGCTCCCCTTTTCAGTGCAGCCCCTCACCTTTCACTCCACTTACCACAGGTCCTCTGTCTCTGAGCCTTTGCACCTGCTGTCCTGCTGCCCGAATGCCCTTCTCAGCCTCGTGCTGCTGGAAAACTCCTGTTTGTCCTTCAGGAATCAACTGCACCAGCCACCCTAGAGCACATCCTCGGTCACTCACAGCTCTGTGGTTCCGATGGGCTGGCCCACGCTGCTATCTGGGTCTTAGCTCACCTGCATTATTGGTTTACAGGTAGAACCTGTGTCTTATTCAGATACACCCTAGCGCTTGGCACAGGGGCTGCCTGTCCTTCATGCACAATAAGTGCTTTAGAGTAAATGAGTGTGTCTTTTCCATTGCCTTCTGAATAAAAAAAGAAATGATTCTTTAGGCCTGCCATAATCTGTCCTGCTTTAATTTAAGCCTATTGTGTCATCTCCTGGTTCCCTCCTTCCTCCCTAAACCCGCTACAGAAAGAATCCAGCCACGGTAGGGAAGGCAACGCATCTCCAGGCTGATAGGCCCCTCCAGGGCCTCTGACTTGGACAAGGAAGTTTCCAGTTTCTCCCCCCAACTTGTCCCTCTTCTTTGAGAGCCTAAACAGATACCCACAGATAGGAGGGACATCCTGGTGGCTGTCCTTGATGCGAGTTCAGGTTGGGAGGGCAGGGCCCACCTCAGAAAACTGGGAACTGCCGAAACCGCCTGCGCTATCTCTGAGTTTCCGAACACTGTTTCCATGAAGTGTGAGTTACCCTCAAACCGTGTCCAGCACCTCCCCCTGCTTCATCCCTGACTTTTCCCAGGGCTCTCTCCAGGCCCCATGGATGTGCCGCCATTGCACCCTGCGATCTCCAGCTCATTCCACCTTTGGAGAGTTGCATTCATCAGCAAAGCAGGCAAGGTCAGGGGCCAGTTTGATCAGCCTGCAGCCTCTCCCAAACCCCCTGGAGGCATGAGAGAGGGGAGAGAGAACCCCCAGTGCAGCTCCCCTGGGGGAGTCTCTAAGCACCCCCAGGGTGGCCTTGAGTGACTGCTTCTTCCTCTCCCCTCTCCCAGAAGCAGAGGATGGGCTGGGCCTTGCCTTGGGGAGTGTGTGATAATAAAAGCTCCTGGAAGAAAAGGAGGAAAGGAGGGGTGAGAAAGTAATGGAGGAGTGAGGAGACCAGGAATGACCCCCGATGGGTTTTGTTGTTGTTGTTGTTGTTGTTTTGGAGGATAGAAACCGCAAAAGCCAAGACCAGGAGGAGGGAATTTTGCTCCCATCCCCCCACCGTCCCACCCCACCTCACTGCTCCAAGACTTTCAAGGCCATGGTCCTGTCCCTTGCTCTCCAAATCCAGGCAGATAGAAAATGGGAGATCCCACTTGAGCCCCTGGCCCCAGAGGCTGTGTCATAGAGAAGCAGGGTTGTGGAGCAGATGGTCCGTGCCCGGAAGCGCCTGATGTGATGTGGGATGGACAGGACCGGGGGTGCATTCACACCCCTGGCCGGAGGGAGGAAGGCTTCAGTGAGCAAAAAAGGAAGGGACCAAAGAAGCCCTTCTTTCTGGGTGAGCTGGGAGTGCTCTGGCCCAGGAGGCTTTTCAGGGGCCTAGTGTGTGCGTGTAGCTCCTGAGCCTCACCTCACCAGGTGAAGGGCATTTGACCCTGCTTAGCAGGTGGGGAAATTGTGGCTAAGAGGGGTCAAATAGTAACTGATCTCTGTGCTCTTTCCAAAAGGCTGTTTAGAGAAGGAGGCGCAAGAGAGAAGAGCAAAATGCAGAGGTAGACAAAGGCAGAGACAGAACTGGGGATGCAGGGCACAGGGCCAGGCGGGCAGGAGACCAGAGGCCCGGCCTGGAGGAGGGTCAGTTGCTGACCTCAGGCACCAGGCCCACCCATAACCACCTGCTTGTGTTTCTCAGGGTGGGAATTGAGCCACCTGGTTGGCCCCTTCTGAGCTGGGAACGTGGGAGGTATCTCTCTCGAAGAAGATTATAAAGGGGAGCCCTCTGGGAGGCCCATCTTGGATTGAGCCTTAATCCAAGGACACAGGCCACAGCAGCCAGGCCAGCAGGGCCAAACCAAGCCCGTCCTCTTCCTCCCTGCAGGGGGCTTCTGGCCTCTCACCTGCTGCAACCCCCTGTGTGGTGTGGGACTTGCCCCCTGTGTACCCAAGTCCTTGGGTACCCTGGACTTGGCACCCCTCTACTTGGCTCCTCCTGCCAGGGTGCCCAGGGGCAGGTTTGGGGCTGGCTTGATGCCCCCAGACATGTGCTCAGGAGAAAGGGAAGTGAGGGGCAGAGCTGTGAAGGAACCTCCAGCAGAGGGTGTGCGGCCGCCCTGGGTCCTTCATGCAGGTGACGACCTGCCCCGAACTAGAGAGGTAGGCAGGGACCTGAGTGGCTGTGAGGCAGGGCCTCTCTGGGACACTTTCCAGAATAAAAGCAGACTCAGGCACAGAGAGCCAAGTGTAGGGGTGGGGGATGGGCCTGCAAACCCCTTAGTAATAAATGAATAATTGGCCCAGGGTTCCCCTGATTGAGGGACACGGCTGCATGTCAGCATCTCCCACACAAGGGCCTCGGATGAATCTTCCCTTCGTGGCCACTGTCACCAACCAACTTGGGCGTGGCGTGGGGGGTGGCAGGGAGACCTTGGAGACTCCCTGTGCGCCCCTCCTCCACGCTCTGGGGCTCCCTATTCTCTTCCTGGTCAAGTTTACAGACAGACTTCCCACCCTCAGGGTCCTCTGAGGTATTGGCCATTGTCTGTTCAGACTTCGCTCTTGTGAGCTTGGGCCTTTCTCCTCCAACACCCTCCATCAGCAGGTCCAGGAGGCTCCCTCTCCAAGGCACCTCCCAGACCCACCCACTGTCCCTCCCCCTTCAGCCTTGGCATATGAGCCCTCACTCTCCCACTCCCCTTCTTCCCCTCCTCCCTGTTCTCAGAGGCTCAGGTCAGCCAGTCCCTTCTCCAGGTCCACCAAAGATACCCCGTCCACCACTCCCCAGTGCTGCTGGAAGACAGACACCCTGGGATGGGATCGTGGGGCCGCTGACTTCCTCATCCCAGCGGTAGCATGAGACATGCTGCCCCCACGGCTGTCCCAGGCTTCCTCCCTCCTGCCAGGCTCTGCCAATTCCCCAGGGCTTCTGCACAAGCAGCTGCCATTGCCCAAACTCCTTCCACCTACTCCTCCCCAAACTGACTCCAATCCCGAGCCTCGCCCTCAATAACCACTCCTCTGCGATGCTTCCTCCAACTGCCCATTTAACTGGGCACCCCCTTCTTCTCTGCCCTGGTTCCAGCAGCACTTTCCTAACTGACCATGGCTCATGCACCTGCCCCCCACCTCCTGGCGTGTCTTCATCCACACAAAGAACCTGACTGGGTGGTCCATCCATATCTGGTATGTACTAGGTGCTTGCTGAACCCCAGTCGCAGAATGACTAAAACAAGTCAATTCTAGGATACCAGCTCTGCAACTGGCAAACCTGCCCTGCCTCTGTCACACTCTGCATTCATTCCCCACTTCTCCCCTGGAGCCTAGAGCTCTTTTTTCCCCCTGGGCTCCCTACAGAGGCTCCTTCCCTGTGACCTATAGCATTCTGGGTATGTCCCCTCTCAAGGGATATGCACATTGGAGGGGACCAGTGACTCATCCACTAAAGTGATGCCGGAATGCAGCTGCACTAGACATTGGGGCAGGCCAGTTGGAGGAGGTGGGGGCAGGCACTGTTCTTGACATAGGGAGCCCTCATCCTCCAGCAGACATAGAAGGAGGCTGCAGGCTGGTCCCTGCTCCACACTCCAGAAATGGCCTCTGTGGCGGACCAGCAGGACAGGCACAGCACGGTTCTCCCCAGGAGGGCGCCATTTGGAGTAATCAGTTTTTTAATTACTAGTAATTAAGTGTATGTAACCTGCCCAGCTGCCACTCCAGGAAATGGGACAGAACTCCTGGGGGCTCCGGGGGCCAGGCATGCACTGGGAGCCTCAGAGCCCATTCAGCCACCTCAGCACTGAAGAGGGTGGGTAGGTGGGTGGTTTTGGGAGTGCTAAGGTATGCAGGAGAGACCCAGGAGACTGGAGAGACCTCAGCCTCAGGGTAGGCTGTGCCTTTCTATATCAGGGGTCCCCAGCCTCCCTGGGGCCTGTTTCCATTCTCCCTTCAGCCTAGAGCAGCAGGACACCTGCTCAAAAGGTTCTTGAGCTGGGGTTCCCAACCAGCAGCTTCCTCCCCCAGAGCCTCCCAGGCCTTCAGCCACTCCAAAGGAGTCCTCCACTGAATTCCCCAGGCTGCCACTCCACCCATAGGAAAGTCTGCCCCACCCCACCCCAAAGCACTCATTTCATTTTAATGTCTACTGAGCATCTACCATGTGCTGGTTGCTGCAACCAAGGTCTCTAAGGCCATGCAGCCATCCCTTAGGGGAGCCTGTGTCCCCCACCCCACCCCCGACACCCAAAGCTCACAGAGAGGCTGGCTGTGCCCAGGGCCCAGCTCTTGGCTGCTGGTCTTACCCTCTGTTCTGCCCTCTCCCTGCCCCTCTCTCCACTTCATCTCTCTCCCACTTCTCCACCTTATGATGCTGTCTTGCATTTAGGGTCTTTTGCGGAACAATTAAAATGAGTGAAGGGAACCTTCTTGCTTTCTTGCAGTTCTTCTTTGGGGAATGGGCTGGTGTGGGTAGCCCCTGCTGAGATGACACCTGGCCTAACCTAACGATCCTTTAATTAAACCCATCCTTATAGGAGCTCTGTACACCAGTCCTGGGGACTCCAGCCCCTCCAGAGACAGAGCCTCCCGAGGCACCCAAACTTTTCTGTCCGCCTCCACAGCCATTCTCCAATTCTCCACCCCAGCACATTCTACATCCTGCAAACATGGACTTGGGTCATCTCTGGACAAACAGGAAGTGGGTTCTGGCAGGTGGAGCAGAACTGGGGGCTACAGGCATTGATGGGATCAGGGAGGGCACACTCCCCTCTTAGAGTCTGCAAAAAGGGCAAGGATTTTCATGTGCATCCCTAGGGGGATGAAATCCAGGATGCTGCAAGGCCACCAGCAAGCTGGGCTGCCAGGGCGTGTCCCCTCCCCTTGCAGCCGTTCCCGTCATCTGTCAAACAGGAATGGTGACAGCTCCTGCCTTCAGGTTCACGAGCATCTGCATGCCTCTGAAAACCCTCTGCCAACATGTAACATGGGGTTAGTGCATGGATAGCAAGACATGATGAAAAATACAGAAAGCTGTGCACATATGCATGGTGACTCTGGCTCCTTTTAACTCCAAGGGAACAAGCTTTCATGGCTCACACCAGAGCCTTTCCTCACCTCGGCAAAGACCAGTTCTTCCAGAGTCTACCTGTAGTTTCTCTTGCTATAGCCAAGGTATAATGCTACTTTTCAATACTTCCTAGAAAGCAAATGGCTTAACTTTGGATTTTAAAACCCAGGGAGCCACTATACTCACTGTTACTTCTTTCTCCCCTGACCCCCTGTCTCTGCCCCGTGGCACCCCAGTGCTGTGGCAATGCCTGCCAAATTTCCAGGGAGTCACTTGTTCTCTGTTTCACGGGTTGTTCTCTGTTTCACGGGTTGCTTGCCATGTGTAAGCCACGTCTGTCCTCAGCACTTGCTCTCTGGACCCCATGGGGCAGGTCAGTGGGGAAATGTGCTCCTCAATGATCTGGTTTTTACCTGGTGTTACTGTGGATGCCCAGCCCCATCCTACCCTGCAGAACTCAACCTCTCGAGGAAGGCTCCTGAATGAGCCACATCAAGCCAGCAGTGGATGAACAGTGTGGAGCTGACAGTCCTAGGCAACGGGTGATCAGAAAAGGAGCAAAATGGGGGTAAAAGGTTGATGCTAAGAGATCTAATGGGCTTCCTGGAGAAGGGGGTTCTTAGATAGAAGTCTTTGAAAAATGGGGAGGAGTTTGGTTGCAGAGAGACCATTCCTGGCAAAGGGAACAGCCAGGGTGAAGGAGGGAGGGAAGAACCAGCCGTGGTGAGGGGTACCAGAGAGTTGGAAGTGGACAGCCTGATAGGAGTGAAAGGTGAGGGTTTGGGAGTGGGGAGTCTGGATGGGGTCTGCTGCAGCACATGTGCACACTTGTCTGCACACGTATTCTTAGAAAGCCAAGGTTCGCAGGGCACGGAACACGAGCAGCATCCAGCTGTCATGGCAAGGAGGAGGATGCAGCATGCCCAGACCGGCCACTCTGAATACACGCACAGGTGCCCAGCTTGCAGTCAGGCAGTCCCTTCCTGCACTCCTACATATACACACGCACCCCCACATATACACACGCAACCCCACATATACACACATATGCACCACATATACCAGGGGTGGGGTGGGAGGTGGGGAGGCTGAACACAAAGCCGAGCCTGGCCGGCAACCCTTAGACTGCACCCGGCTGCCATCTGGTGGCTGTATGCAGCTCTGCGCCCTCTAAGATTTCAGGATTTTGGAGCCTTTGGGATGTCACACCCAGAAGTGGCATCCCCCTCCCCACCCCGTGTCTACACACACACACACACACACACACACACACACACAAACACACACAGAATCAACACCCATTCTCAACACAATGGCCCACACCCAAATGCACACAGGGCCTCACAACAAAACTGCTGCAAACACAGGGACACAGACGCAGTCATTCCCATGCACACTTCTTTTCTACCTCTTCTCACCAACTAAAATTCAGAAAGTAAGGGTAGAAGACACTGCTGCTAGCCCAGCACAGGCATAAGCACAGCAAGCTTCCCTGTGTTTCCAGAGGCCTTGGTCTGTTCTCAGCACACCAGCGATTCTCACCTGTGGTCACACGGTGCACACCCTTCCAGCTCCCACATCTACCTGCCACCCACACGTTTCATTTCCAGGATCTCCTCCTTCAGTGTAAGGACGGGAATGGCTCAGTGGGCAACTCCCATGGGGGTCATGTTCCCACAGACACCCACATGCCATGGGGACCGCCAGGGACATGACATAGGGGTTGGGGGGGACACCACCCACAGAATCCTTCACGCTGCAACCCAGGGGGCTTCCTTGCACTAATGGGAGTGGTGAGATTCAACTTTTTTTGCATTAGTTTTTGTCCCATGTAGCTCACAACACATCTTTATCTACATTAGCTCAATATGGATTATTATTTCCCCCATTCTTTCCCAGATGGAGGCATGGAGGTTCAGGGAGGTTAACTGGCCTAGGGTCACACAGCTAAGAGATGCCTGCAGGAACCCAGGCTCCCCCACTCTGCTTGGACCCTGGCCTGCACTCCCTGGGGAGACCTGAGGCCCAGTGGAGCTGTTTCCAGTCTGGGATGAGGAAGGGGCACAGCTGCAGAGCACAGGGGAGGGTGGTGCCCACTCCTCACTCCTGCCCTCCACTGCCTCTCAGAGGCCTCTCACCCTCCGAGGCAGGCCCCCTTCCCCACCAGGCTGCAGCATCAGGAAACAGAACATGGGGTCACTTTTTCTGAGCCCGGCTCTCAGACTGTTCCACCCTTGCACTCTCCAGGCTTAACCTGCTCAGAGAAGGTTGCTATCTTTATGGGGCCCTAGGGACTGCTGGCAGGAACAGAAAACTGGGGAGGAGGTGGAGAGGCTGCCATGTGCCCAGCGTGTGTGTGTGTGTATGTGTGTGCATGTGCTGTTATCTTTCCCCAGTCTGAATTCCTATGTGGATACAAAATGGCCACAGCCCTACCAGGACACAATTGCCAGGGATGGCTCTAAGAGACCAAGTTAAGGGGCTGGTGGAGAAGAAAAGGTTGTGTGTGGCACCAAGGATGAGCTCCACTGTTCTCCTGTCCTCCACCTGAGAGGAGATTGGGACACACACACACGCACACACACAACACCAAGCACCACAGACATGCAACCTGCAGACATCCATTTACAGATAGATCACAAACAAGGAGAGTAAGCGAGTCTTAGCAAGGAGACCCAGATGAGTCGGAGAGTTGTGGGATTAATCAGGAGAGACTTCCTGGAGGAGGAAGATCTTCAGCCTAATGGCATCAGGGATCCATTAGAACGATAAGTGCCTGCTGTGAGGCAAGCATTGTTGGATTGAAACCTTCACCATCCTAGCTCCTAGGAGCACTTCCTTTTGTCATCATACACTCCTAGAGTCAAAAGGAACCTAAGTGGTCACTGGCCCAACTCCACCCCAGGCAGGGTCCCCTCTGGAGCATGCTGGACAGCAGCCCACAGGTTCTGCTGGATAGAGGACAGTCATAGGGCAGAGGACACTCTGAGCTTCCAGGCAGCCTGTGCCCTTGTTGGACCAGGAGTTCCTGCGTGAACTGTCTGCAACGTCCTGACCCCAGAGCCAGGTGGAAAGCCCTTATGCCCTCCACTCACTGCCTTCCAGTGGGATGCCCCTGCACCTGCTCAGGCTGAGTGGCCCCAGTCTCCTTTAACCCTCCTCATGTAAGGTGAACATACTTCTCCTGTGTCTGAACACGCTGCATATTTTGACCTAAATGCCACATCCCCATGTGGGCTGTGGCCCAGACCACTCCCACTGTCAGCAGCACATCGCATGCTGAGCTAGCTGCCCAGTGTGGGCACTTTCCTCCCAGTCTGCCCCTCTGGGATCCCAGGGCTGCTGATTACACAGACCAGAGCCCAACCTGCTGTCCCCTCCAAGGCCCCCTGGGAGGACACACAGCCACACCCATGGAGCCTGGTTATTCAAACCATGATGAATCCATTTCCTGCACGTGGTAGCCAAATCCTGCCCTGAAACCTCACTTCCTATCTAAGTGCCCTACTGAATCCTCACTGGCGAGTCTGAGTCGTTGGTGCCCTTCCCTGCTCACCAAGGTGGTTCTCTTCACCACCCCTACTTTAAGCAATTATTCTAAAGAAGAGAAGTTAGGCATTTCCTGTATGAATGGCTGGGGACTGAACAGTGGAAGCTACAAGTGGCTCAGACGTTAGCTTGATATCACTGAAACAATGTCGAATAGATGAAAACAGCTGACTCATGCGTGGAGTAAGCCTCCAGCCAGCAGAGGCATTCAAACCAGGGTTGCCTGTGAGATGCTGCCAGTAGCTTGTGCCTGGTAGGATTAGAGCCCTTGCATCTTCTCTGAGTCTGTGATTCACTGTCATTGTCATCTACATCAGCATGGACACGTTCTTCAAAAATAAGACTTCTTTAGTTGTGACTATCTGAGAAAACCCGACACACCTCTGCTCAGGGATCTCAGGCTGGCCGCCCCTGGTGTAGAAGATAGAAAGCCCACTGACCACTGGGGTCCACCCTCAGGCCTGTGGGACTGGGAGACGAGAGGGAACTCAGCCCAGGAATGGTTGTTGAGTGAATGAATGAACAAGAGAATTAATGAATGATCAGCCACAAGACCATGTCCCCACTGAAGCTTCTTCCTGTCCCAGGCTCATCCCCAATTCAGAGAACCTACAGGCTCCCCTTGGACTCCCCCACTGTATGAAGACCCAGCCCAGGACCTTGTGAGGAGCACTGTCATGTTGGTCTGGGTACCCCGGTGACATTATCACCTGCTGGAGGAGCCCCAACTCAGTCAGGGCTGAGCCCAGCCCAGCTGGCAAAGGCACAAGCCTGAGAGCTTGGAGAGCCACTAACCAGCTTCTCACTCTCACTTAACGTGGCATTTCTGAGGTCAGGATGGGTGCCCCAGCCTGGGTGTTGGCTGCACTTCGGCAAGATTTCCTGAGGCTGGGGTTGGTAGGAAAATGTGTGCAGACATTTTCCTATCAGTGCCCCCCAGGCTGGGCATTGTGGTGGGAGTCAGGAAAGGGGGAGACCCCATTTCAATCACATGACAATGGAAGCTGCTGAGGCTATTAAGGAGGAAAGGGCCTAACGCAGCCGTGCTAATAAGGATTAATGCGCTGATGGCAGGTGGGGTGCACTCTATGGGGGAAACAGCCGGACACACAGAACCCCGAGTCACTGGCAATCCCAAGGCTGGGAGTGGCTGCACCTTGGGAAGTTCAGCGCCTACCCTCTCCCCTTGCCTTTGCCCCCTGCCCCCCTCTGCTATGTGTTCATTCATTGGCAGGGGCATGACCATGCGTCCACACACGAGAAACCCAGCAAGATGCCTCCCAGGCCTTTTTTTTTTTTTTTTTTTTTTGAGACAGAGTCTCAGTCTGTCACCCAGGCTGGAGTACAGTGGTGCGATCTCGGCTCACTGCAACCTCCACCTCCCAGGTTCAAGCGATTCACTTGCCTCAGCCTCCCATGTACCTGGGATTACAGATGTGTGCCATCACACCTGGTTATGTTTTGTATTTTTAGTAGAGACGGAGTTTCACTATGTTGGCTAGGCTGGTCTCAAACTACTGACCACAAATGATCCACCTGCCTCAGCCTCCCAAAGTGCTGGGATTGCAGACATGAGCCACTGTGCCTGGCCACCTTTCAGGCTTTGCACACACATAACTACATGCATGAGCACACTCATGCTCACACAAATGCATCCACCTATCCATCTGCATGGACCCACATAGCCGAGCTCTGGTGAGCATCCTCCTTCCTCCAGGCGCAAGCCAAGCCCCCACTTTCTGGTCAAGGGATCCATTTGGGGGACAAACACTCCCCCTCCCCCATACAGAAGCAGTGGCTTGCCAGCAGGGTGAAATTTATCATCATTATCCTAATATCATCTCCAGGCTTGGCAGTGGCAGCAGCTAAAGAAAATACCAAGGCTTAACTTGGGGTGTGCAGGAGAGAGAGGCAGGAGATAGGAAATATGATTTATGATGGAAATCAATGCAATCATAATACTTTGTGCTTATAAAATTGGGCTGCGCCTCCTGTGCCCACACAGCCCACATCAGCTCTGCCTGTCAAAGGAGGCTAGGAACCCTGGGCTCTGGGACCAGGATGGATGCAGAGACCCAAACGATGGCCATTGCCCATCCTCTTGCCTGGTCTTCCTTGGGGCAGTGGGGGTTCAGGGCATTGTCCAGAGAGAAAGGTGGAGGGAAGAAAAAGGACGTCAAGCTGGCCCTGGGGCACAGCGCTGGGCATGGTTGCCCATGTGGCTTGTTCTGCTCTCAAAGCCACCCTGTGAAGGTAGATCACACACACACCACACACACACACACACACACACACACACACACGGCTCCTGCATTTTCAAGTCCATGAAATGAAGCAAGAGCACAGAGAGCTTAAAATCTTTTATTTTGAGTTCAGGTCACCGGTAGTCATGGCCGAGCTAGTCATGCTGTTCCCATGACATCACGTGGCCTGGTGCCCAGTGGAGCCCAAAGATTGTAGGGGCCTGCCATGACATGGGGTGTGAGGGGCCCCTAGAAGGCTCCATTCCACCCAGAACAGCCCCCCCGCCACCCCAGCACCCAGAATCCCACCACTAGCAGTATCTCTTTGAGCTAAGCAATATTTTTTACTGGTTATATGATGGTGGTGGTGACAGTGGTGACAGTGACAGAGGTGCTGATAATGGTGACAATGATAGTGGTGACAATGGTGTCAGTGACAGTCATAGTGACAAGGTTAAGGTAACAGATGGTGGCAGCGACAGTGGTGGTGGTGGCAGTGACAGTAGTGGTGACAATGGTGACAGTGACATGTTGGTGGTGACAGTGATGATTTTCCAGATGTTTGTTGCAAACATGGGGCGGGGGTCAGGTTAAACACAGACAGGCATTTCAGGGAGAACTGGAGATAAACTTATTTCTGCTTCACAACTTTTCTAGAAGAACTAAACCAAGAATCCTGTCCCTGGCACAGTGGCCTGGGAGAGCATAGAGGTGGAAGTAGGTAGAGTGACTTTTCCTTCTGGTAAACTTGAGCATGAGCATGCTTCTGTCACTGAGTGGCAAATCTCGCACCATGTGACAAACCATTTGTGCTGAAGATAAAGGGGCCGGGGTGATGGGAACATGACTTCCGAGGCAGAGGACGCTGCCATCTGGAGATGAAGCCTCAGTCACTGAGGGGGCCTCCTTGCAGGGGCATTTCCTCCGCAGGCCCTCCGGAACATGCCAGGGCTGCAGTCAGATGGGTGGGTGAACGAATGAGGGAGGGAATGAATGAATGCCGTCAGGAACAGCTGCCTCCTGGTGGCACCTGCTGAACTCAGCAGCCGGGGAAGAAATTAAACCCTGGGAAGGAGGGTCCTAGCTAGAGAGCCGGGTCTCTGGGGACACAGGAGCTGTGCTAAAGGTGGGCAGTATTGAGGCCAGGCCATCTCAGGAAAGGCCCTCAGGTGGCTCTGAAGATGGGGAGAATCTCAAGGGGAGGGTGTGAGGCTCACCATGGGAGGCAGTGGGTCTCGCCAGTCTCCCCACCACATCCTCCTCTCCCTCCGCTTGTGGGACACTGGAGCCCAGGCCAGTTGGGCCCACACCGTTAGCTTCCTGTCCTGCTCACCAGACCCCAGGGCCACCGCAGGCCTGTTTCTGACCAGTGTCTCTGAGCCACTGAGGAGGAAGCAGAGACAGGAGATGCTGCCCGAGCAGAAGGGATGTAGCATGGAAGGGTCGACAGGCAGACCACCAGGCCTGTGAGCGCCAGGCATGGTGAGTGGAGCACAGCCGGAGGCGGCCAGGGCCCAGGAGGGACAATGAAATGGAAAGAAATGAAGTGGGATGCAGCCGAAGCCTCGGGTCCGGGTCATGGGGCCAGCCCGGCAGCCCCGCCGGGGGTTGGGGTGACAGCACTGGCATTTCAAAGGGCACCCCAGGGCCAGTGCCTGCCTTGACGAGACCTCAGGAGCTCGATAGACTTTCTAAACCTAATTAGTGTTTAATGGCCTGGAGAGACGCCGCATCCACCGTCATCGGCCACGCACGCTGGCCAGCTTCAGGTTCTTAGTTAACCTTTAAGGAGATGATCTGCTGGTGGCCGCCTCAGGAGGCCACATCCATCCCTGCTGGCATGCACGTGTGCCAGGGCCTGTGGGCTCTCTGGGCACACTGTCACACATATGAGTCTGAGGGTGACCCCAGCCACTCCCTCATAGCAGGCTTTTGGAAATGGCAGGTGGACAAATTCCCACTGAGGTGTCCTGGGGGCCTGGGCTTGTGGAGGGGAGGCCATGCTAAGAACTACACAGGATAGGCCACATGGGGTGGCTCATGCATGTGATCTCAGCTTTGGGAGGCCAAGGTGGGAGGATTGCTTGAGCCCAGGAGTTCAAGAGCAGCCTGGGCAACAGAGACCCCTTCTCTACAAATAATTATTTTAAAAATTATCTGGGCGTGGAGGTACATGCCTATAGCCCCAGCTACTTGGGAGGCTGAGGCAGGAGCCTGAGCCCACTGCACTCCAGCCTGGGTGACAGAGTGAGGCCCTACACAGGATAGAGAAAAGGAGAGAGGAGGAGACTGGCACCCACCACAGCCGTGAGGGGCGCATTCTGGCTGTGAGCCCTCCCTGAGCGAGGCTCCTGGGGCTGGCTGTGGGGCATGTGGCCAGCAGACTGAGGAGATGAGCTATGATCTGGGGAGGTGGGGGCTGCTCCTCAGGGCTCAGAAGTGCGCTGCGAAGAATGTCACAGGAGGCTGAATGCAGGACCATCAAGACTGAGACTATGAATGGCTGGAATAGAGTTGGAGTCCAAGCTAGGGGAGCAGAAGGTATTGGAGGGAGGGAGTTGGGCCCCTGGGCAGTGGCAGTGATGTTCCTGCCACAGCAGGCTGCGCGTGTCAGGCCTTGGGCTGGAGGCCATGCCAAGGAGAATGACCAGTCATTCAGCATGTATTGAGGAAAAGGGAGAGGATGGCGGTGGAGATTTTGGAATTACCTCCAAGGCAGTGAAGGTTGAAGAGAGAGCCACAGGCAGAGTCTCTAAGGGGTAGGAGAGTGGGGCAGGTTTAGGGGCAGCTCACCTGTGAAAACCCTGATGTTCAGGGGTCGAGGAGGACCTGAGCCACCTGCCCAGACACAGGCCAGGGAGGACAGGGAATTCAGAGGAGAGCTAGACAGGGTACAGTGGAGGCCAGCAGGGGGCCACACCTGACCACACTCCCACACTTACACAGCACGCACATCACACACCATACCTACACCCATTCACCCCCACACCTCCACACACACACACACACACACACACACTGCATGCACTGACATGCATACTCACACATGGACATGCATACACATGCATTTGCACATGCAACACACACCTCACACACTCCTAGTCACCCATTTACATGGCCCACCAGCATCCTTGCACACATACTCACATGCAGACCCCTCACCATACACTCCAGTCCTCACGCACACACATTCACACCCACACCTGAGCCTGACACTCTTGCAGGCAGTGCCCGTGACCCAGAGACCCTGGCGTGTTCCAGGAGGGGGGCCGTGATCGATGCTTATTAATGAAGCTGCCCTGGAGATGGCTAATTGATGGCGGTGCGCGGCTGTTGTCTGGAATTTAACCCGATTCATCATTAGCCTGTTGGAAGCTGGAGAGCTGTGTTAATTAAGGCCAGGAAAAGAGACTTGGACGAGCTGGCGGTGCAGGCTCATGTTAGAAAACGGGAGAGCAAGGGGCAGAGGGAGAGAGGGGGGAGCAGAGGGAGGGAGGGAGGGAGGGAGCGAGGGAGTGATTAAATCTAAAGCCCAGAGACAAAACAAATTCTAAAAAGCAAATGTCGGTGCCATTTCTAGGATGACTCAGGTTTGTGCTTGGCCGGCATCATCAGGCTGTGGCGTAGGGATTAAGAGCAATTTCCTCTCGATTTGTCATTTACTTGGTGTGGGCTTTGTTTTTTCTTTTAACATGCCTGGGGACTCTCTCCTGCTCTCGCCAGGCCTAAGACTGAGGCCCGGGAGCCACAGGAGAGAGAAAGGAGCTGTCCCCCCCCGGATCAGGGCAGGGTGAGGGTGGAACCAGGACACCTCTCCTGGCCGTGGAGAGGCTCAGCTTAGAAACAGAGTCCACAGTCCCGGGGGAGTGGAGGGAACAGTTACACAGGGGAGGGCTTGGAGAGGGAAGGGAGACTGGGCCCTGGATAACACAGACAAGGGTCTCCGTCCAGCCGCCAGTGGCCACAATGCCACCCCCTTCTCATTCCCACCCAGCCAGTGTGCTCTAAATCTCCTAAGGCAGTGGTCCCACTGTGGGCTGGGAAGGGCCAGTCACAGCTGGAGAGATCCCCTCGCCAGGCCCAGGACCCCACATCTGAGGGCTCCTAGATGGTTGTGAGCTGTCAGGGTGACAGGCCCAGAAACCCAGTGGTGAAGGGAGGCCTGGGAGTTTAGAAGAAAGACACTGAAACCTCAGGGCTACATAGTGGCCCAGCACTGGGGGCAGCCTCTGGAAGATGGGCCTGAGTTGCCCAGTGGGGCGCTGGTACCAGGCAGGGTGGATGAGGGAAAATGCATGGGAGATGAGTTGGGGCTAGAAATGCCTCCTTTCTAATCACTAGAACTGGCCATCCTGGATTACGACGCCCCATGCAGGAGGGAGCCTAACTCCAACACTATACGTATGTGAGCAAATACCCAAGAGCCACACATCAGAGGTAAAGAACGCACTTTCAGGAGAGTGGGAGGCCAAGCGCAGGACTGCATGGCTGGGCATTCAGGGAATCAAGCAACAGTGCACAGCCAGCTCCCAGGAAGGATGGACCCAGTGCCCTCCCAGCAAGGCCCTTCTGGAGACTGGGTGGTGGCTCCCTCAGGGAAGAGACACTCATGTTGCTGTGCCATCCAATTCTATAGAACAGGGCCTGGCACACAGAGGTGCTCAGTAAACACTGGATGGATGGATGGATGCATGGATGGATGGATGGATGGATGGATGGATGGATGGATGGAGTTTGTGGCCCATCACAACAACAGCTTCAGTGCTGGTAGACCAAGCAGAGAGGGCAGAGCTGGGGCAGGGTGGAGGAGAGGCAGCGCGGGCAGAATGGAGCCATGAGAACCTGAGTTCAGGGTGCATCTTGCCTCTCCATGAGGCGTGGCCTCCCTACCCCATTCTCAGCTCTTCCCCACAGAGTCCAACATCTTCAGTTCAGCAGAGTCCAAAAGAGCCTGGGTATTCCAGAGTGGAAAGGGAAAAATCAAATGTTAGGTATTCCTCAAAAGTGATGGAAATACTAAGAAAGGCAGGGAAGATGTGAGAGGAGGAGGAGAAATAGGAAGAGGGGAAAGAGGGGAAGAAGGGAGAGGAGGGGGAAGAGGGAGGGGGGGAGAGGAGGGAGTGGAGGGGGAGGAGGGAGAAGGTAGCTGTCGCTTGTTTCCTGGGCTCTTACTAGGTGCCAGGCACGACGTTCAGAGCTTGGCCTGAGCGATCATGTTTAATCCCCTCCACACCCCATGAGGGGATACGTGGATATGCCTCTCAGAGGTTAAGTTAACAGCCCTGCCTTGTATGAGCAAGTATATGGCAGAGCTAAGACCGAAATCCAGGCCTCACAACTAAATCAGGGCCTGTTTCATCAGAATTATCTATCCACTACTGTTATT
This sequence comes from Pan troglodytes, assembly GCF_028858775.2. Classification (NCBI taxonomy): domain Eukaryota; kingdom Metazoa; phylum Chordata; class Mammalia; order Primates; family Hominidae; genus Pan; species Pan troglodytes. The sequence goes on along the minus strand of NC_072415.2, from coordinate 47,141,343 downwards.
TAAAAAATTGCACACCCTCACTCCCCCACCCTGAAGAGGGTTAGCGACCCAGCCCGGCCATGCCGGCTAATTAGCTTGGTTGCCACGGCAGCAGATCTTAATTAAGACCGCAAGGATCCTCCCACCCTTGCCAGTGCAGCCCTGGCGTGTTCACGGGAGCAGCAAGATGGACGTGGGGCTTGGAGACAAAGAGCCCTCTGCCCTTGGCAGTGAGGGCCTCAGGGAGCTCTGGCTGAGAGGTGGGGGCACGTCAGCCCAGCAGCAGCATGGTCACGGGTCCACCAGTTCCATCTTGGTGATTTTCATCGTGTCCTTCCACCTTACCTGCCACGCGCTGGAAGCTTCTACCCATAAATATGGCTCCAAACCCCTAGCAGGGAGGGGCTCCCTCCTTCCCCCTGGGAAACCAGCAGTGTGCTTGAGGCTGGGCCTCTGGAGGGATCTTTGACCACTGTGAGGGGCACCTCTTTTGTTTGTGCCAACCCAGCCCTGCCCCTTAGGTGAGAGGAAGGCATTTTGTAGAGAGATAGGAGAGGGTGGAGGCTCGGAGAGGGATGGGAGAGAGTGGGGAGAGCAGAAAGAAGGAGGAGCAGGCAGCCCCCGCCAGCCCACCAGCAGGCTATGTCAGGGCCGCTCACTGCTTCTTTCTGGACACTGCTGAGCAGAGCTGCCTGTTGCATAGCAACTGCCCGGGACTATTTGTAGGGGGCTGGACCAGTGAGGCTACGTGGGCTGCAAAGGGTGCCACCTGGACCGAGACCACTGCGTCCCACCCCACATCCTCCAGACTCTTTGCAAGTGGACGGTGGACAAGGCTAGGCTTGGACTGGAGTGAGGGGTCATTCTACAACCAAGAATAAAAGGCAACCTGGGGAAATTTGGGCCAATTCATCAAGCACCTCCTATGTACAAGCTTTAGGCTCCTGTCTTCCCACAGGTGGGGAAGGCACCTGGTGCCAAGGTTCTGCTGGTCATTCTTGAACTGAACAAACGTTTGCTTGGTGTCTCGGGCACCTCTGTCCAGTCACCTCTGACTTCCTGCACCTCCTGCACGCGCAGCTGCCTCCTTGCTCTTTCCAAACGCAGTCCTAGTGTGCAATGCTGTCTGCAAACTAACAGGGGCTCCCGCTGCCCACTCTACAAGCTCAGGCCCTCCATGGCCACACCAGATCCTCTGCGGCCACACCAGATCCTCCCCACCTCCACCTGCCTGCCTGTCCTCCCACCCTCGGCGACTTGCCGCACACCCTTTCACACCCTACTGGCCCTTCCCTCCACTCTCCTCCAGGTCTTTGGTGGTTATTCCCACCCCCACCCCATCCACACCCTGCCCACCCCATGAATTTGCTCACCTGATTCATCAGGTTTCAGGAAGGACTGAAGGATGTGAGCCCTGTCATGAGGTCAACAGAAGGTCTGGAGCATGGGAAGGACTTGAAAACCCTCTCTCACTGCAGTTCGTTCATGCCTCTGAGACCCGAGTGCACACCCCCAGCCAGGCACACAGCACCAACCCACACGCCTGGTTCCTTCCACCCTGACTCAAAGCCAGCATGTCCAAGTCCAGCCTGAATCCCCGCCATATCATTATCATACTCGGAGCCTGTGCAGCTTCTCAGCGACCTTCCCATCATCCCCTTGAGGGCTACTTTTGACAGAAAGTGAGTCCAGAGGCGATGACTGGAAAGGCGGTAAGTGTAACTGGGTGGACCCAATCACAGAAGGCTTGCTGGAGGAGAAGGCAAAGGCTTGTGACTTCAATTGCAGACACAGCTATGAGAGGAGAGGTGAAAAATGGAATGCAGCCAGTATGGGGAGATGGTGAGACATGTCTGCAGATTACCCTGACACGACCTCAAGTGCTTTGTTCAAGGGACAGGGCGTTGGGGGAAGAAGGGACAGCCAGCCCCGCCCAGGCAGCGCAGCGCTGGAAGTCTGAATGGAGAGGGGTGAAGAGCTGACAGGGCCTACATGCCGGTATGTGTCCTGACCCGACAAGCATCAGATGGCCTCCTCAGAGTGGGGAGTGGGAGCAGAGACCAAATTTATTAAAAAATCTTATCTGGAGGGTTTGCATTTTAATAGGCTCTGGATTTGCATATTTTAACAATAACCTCCGGTTCTTCTGTCTGGTCGGTGCTCACTGGCTGTCTCTCTAAATGATGATCGCCACCGCTTCAATAAACCCTTCCTAATCCAAAGGTGCAACGCGCCACTTTGCTGGAGGAGGGAGGATTAAAGGGCCTTTCTCTCTGGGCTGGAAACAAGACTGTCCGGTGGTGACCCAATTCTGGCCTCTGGGCACTCTTGCTGCAAGGGCACAGATGAGGCAGGAGGGAACGAGGGTCATGACAGGGTGTGATGGAGGATTCAGTCATCATTTGGTCAGTACTTCCTGACCACCTACTGTGCATCGGGGCCATGCTGGGCCCTGCGTGGGCATTGGGAACTCCTCAGGGTGGAGACAAACAGACAAACAAATCCATATATCTGTCAGGTGTCTCTGAAATCACTGCTGAGGGTGTCCTGGAGTCAGAATTTTATGCTGACAACAGATGAGATTTCTTGAATCTCTAACCCCTCTCTATGGAACGCACCATATGCGATTTATTAAGGAGGTAATTAAAGCATTAATATATTTACAACAAGCTAGAAATAATGTGTGCCGCTTCTGCGGTTCCCCTGGGATCCAGTCTCACTAGGGGACTGCAGAAGCCCTCAGGCAAGGGTTCATTCTTTCCTCCCACAGCGACTCCAAGACTACTAAGCAGAGCCCCTGGAATTCAACAGGGCCTGTGATTCAGACCCTGTCCTCCTGGGGCTTTAAACAAATAATTTCATCATTAATTAATTTGTTAATTACAATTTGCTAAGCGCTGGGAAGACATATTTCTGGTGGAGGGTGGGGTCTCTGGAGAGCAAACCCACCTTTGATCCCCACAAGCTCACTGGTGAGTTCTCTGTCCTTATCGAGTTGGTTGCATCACCAGGCTTTATCCCTATGGCTGAAAATTCTTGGTCTATCCCCTCAAAATTGCACAAAGCTTATCTTTAAAAAATGGACTGATGATCTTTCTGGAGATAGCACTAATGCACAGACCTGGGCAATGCTTAAAACACCTGATGATCCACAAAACGCCTGATGTCTGGTGGGGCAGATGAAGATGGGGACCCAGAAAGGCACCCCCAGGTCAGCGTCATGGGCAGGCCACCCCATGTGGCCACACAGGGCCCCACACTCAGAAGAGTCCTACTCTTGGGTTTTGTGCTCTGCAGTCTCCATCTTGAAATTCTTAACACTTTATCTTTGAATGTGTGCTTTGCAAATGAAGTCCATGGGGCTTGGAGTCTCTGCTCATGCATAGTTCAGCCTCTCTCTACCTGCCAGGTCCACCCATGTCCAGAGTCCCACCTGCAATCATTGCTGTACCAGCCAGCAGTGGCCTAGACACAGGTTAAGGGGATCAGGGTTGGTCACATTCACCCTGTGGTAGCCCAGGCTGGCCGTGCTGTGCCACATCTGGCCAGCCAAAAGAGGCCATGACTCAGCAAAGATGAGTCTATTGCATAGATACCTAGCACGTCCCAGGCACAGAGTTTACAATACCCTTGAAAGTTTCCTGTCCACTGTGGGTTAGGACTGAGAGCCCATGGGAAGAGGTGATGTCTGGCTCGACTTCTCAGAGCCCACCCTCAGCTGGGGCTTGACACATCAGTCCATGGCCAATGAGAAGGGACCCCGGCAGTCCTCAGGCCCAAGGTTGCAGGTGGGACTCCAGGGGCCTGTGAGGGCCCCTGTGTCTGAGGCAGAAATCCCTTGGGAACTTCTCCTGCCTGGGGGACCTCTCTTGTAGGCTTCCTGAGTTTGGCTTGCATTTCCAGCTGAAGGCACCCTCCAGGCATAAGCCACAAAATACAAACTGTGAAATTTTGGTGACTCTGCATAGGAGGTAAATGCTCTGATATTTGCATTTAAAACTGGCATTGCACAAAATAAAGATGAACTGTAAAGTCTGTGCTAATAATTTAAAATTTATAGTTTTCTTTACTTGAAATGACATCAAATAGCAAATAAAAAATACCACGACAAATTGAGAGAGTGAGCAAGACCAAGAAGGAAAGGCTTTATATTTTAGTACTTTAATGACACTTTTTATTTTGGCGCTTGGAACAAGGGGTCCTGCAAATTATGTCTGTTTTCTCAGAGCAGTGATGCTGGTGGGATTAGAGCACAGTGAGCTCTAGCGTGGGGGTCTGCTGATTCACTGTTTCCATGACCATCGTGTGTGCTGGGGTGGGGTTGGAGGGCAGAGCATAAAACCTGAGTTATCTGGGTGGATAGGAACTGGTGTTGTCCTAAAGCACCAGGATAGATGACGAGCAGGGCCAAGTCCACACAAGCGCGTCCACAAGTAGGTGGTCAAGGACTGCCCCTCCTCAGAAACCACACAGGAATGGGGAGGTAAGAGCTGCCTTCCTGGTGAAGGCTGCAAATTATGTCTGTTTGGGGAAGATATGAATCTGTGTCTCCAGGGGTATTCCTCCAAAGCTTGGCGAGGTGAGCCCTTCTGCTGAGCAGGGAGCCAGGTATCTTCAGGCTCCAACACGTCCCAAAAGGAACCAGAAGGACCCTCAGCTCTGAGGTTTGAATAGTCACTCTGGAGAGCATTCTGGCCATCCCATGGGCCAGTCACCTTGGCTGCCAGTGCCTATCCTCCCTCTCCCCAGCTCCCTGCGGGGCATCAGTCCCCACCTTCCAGTGCAGGCTGACCTTTGCTGAGAACCTGCTCTTGCACATTTCTTCCATGATCTCGTTCAATCCGAATCCCCCTGCTTCTGCCACAGTGAATTCTTTTAGGATGTCTGTGATGTCACATAGCACTAATCAGTTGCACACACGTACTCCAGGGAAGAAGCACAGTCCTGAGGCTGCCTCTGGGGATCCATGAGTAGGGGCCCTGATCTCCACTCTTGTTTGTGAAGTAAGTCTCTCTCCATCTCCATCTTCTTTTCTCTCTCTCCCTCCCTCTCTCTTTCTCTCTGTCACACACATGCACACACGCACGAGAGAGAGAAAGGAGTAGTGCAGGTTCATGTGTGACAATCAGGAAGCCTCCCTGTAGGAGGTGAGCTTCAAACCTAGACTTTCGGGGAATAGGAGGGTTTGGGTGCAATGAGGAGTGACAGGGAAGCTTTCCAGGTGGGGAGAAAGTCAACTCCATTATTTCAGAGACAGCACTGGGTGAGGGGGCCCTGCTGGGGCCCAGCGTGAAGCAGAGGGCACAGAGGTGGACAAGAGGCCAGCTCTGAGGAGGGCCCATGATCCCATGGGCAGTGACAGCTGTCCCGAGGGAGAGTGAGGCAGGATGAGTGCAGGAGTGGACCCCCCCTTGCCTCCCCCCTCCCCCCTGGCTTTTTCAGCTTTGGCTTTAAGCAGGCATCAGGCAGTGAAGGACAAGGGAACTCAGCCCCATCCCAAACCTCCAGGCCAACCCTTAGGACAGTGGTTGCTGCTGAAGGCGAAGCCAGGTGAAGACATTCCCCTCCTTTGGTGGCAGAATGCAGTTGGGCTCCACACCCCACACACAGGCTGGCCCTGCTCTGGCAGGGTGCTCATTCCAGCCTCGGGGAGTCCTAGTAAGGTAGGGGAGAAGAGACGTGTATAGGCAGGAAAATGTTGCTCACCAGCCCAGTGAGCTAGCCCAGGTCATACCAGGACCAGGAAAGGAGTAGTAGGAACTGGTGGGGTGAATCAGAGCCACCTTCTCAGACAGGGAGGGGCCCCTTGCACCCTGGTCCTCGGGAAAGGAGGCAGCAGAGACCTGCAGAGGCTGGTGGGAGTAGACTTGGCAGCACAGAACCAGAACCAGATGCAAGAGGAGGCAGGGGAAGCGGCGAGGTTGGGAGGGAGTCAGGAAAGAGCAGCTTGGCCTGTCTTTCTGTCTGTCTGCCCACAAGCCACAGGCCTCCCCTTCCAGAGGGAGCCACACTGGACAGGTGAAGCCTTTCGACCAGCTCAATCATCGTATTTATTCTAATTGTATCGTAATCGTCCCCAAGGAGGCTGGTTCAAATGAGCTTGACATTATTAAAATTTTAATGCCCAGTTTTCATAGCTGAATGAATATTTAAAGGGTATGTCCCAGCTTAAGTTATGATGATGAAGAAATTAATGGAATGTCTTGTTTAATGCATGGATATGTGTTGATGCAAAAAGTGGCAGAGGGATGGGGAGGGGGAAGGGAGGCAGAGCCTGAGCAGAAGAGGAAAGGGGCCGTCCACCTGCCCACCCCCTGCCGCAGGTGGGAGCAGAGACAGCTCCAGATCTGGGCCAGGCCCACTCGCTCCCTAAGAGGGGCGCCCGGCTGGAAATAGAAACACAGTCCACAAGGGTTTGTGATGTCCCCGGAGGACTGACCCCAGGAGCCTCCAGGGAAGCTGCAGGTAGCTGTTCCTGACCCAGGGAAGGCAGGCCTGGCTCACCAAATCCCCTTCAGGCACCTGGAGGAAGACACCAACTGAAGGCCACAGGGCCTCCATGGGGACACTGAGGACATCTCTGAAAGAGAATCAGCAAGGAAGGCTCCTGCACTCCAGCCCAGATTCCCAGCAGCCACAAGCCACAGGGACCTCCGGGGAGGACAGCGCGCTGGTGGAGAGGAGTAGCTGACAGAGGAGCAGAGACAGGGGCAGGAAAAGCACCAAAGGGGTCCTGAGGCCATGGCCAGGGTCCCAGGGGGCAAAGTTACAAGAAGGGCAAGGAGATGGCAACTGGCCTTCTGGTCTTCCTCCTGGTCTCACTCCTGGCTCTTCCCTCCTCTCCTGGCTCTTCCCCTGACCCCTCTGCTCTCCCTTGCCCTCGCCCTCTCCGGCATTCTCTTCACCTCTCCCCTCGCTCTGTCGTCATGCTCTGCCTTGTTCTCTCCCGATCTCTGCAGCCTGGCCCGGCCTCCTCTCCCAGGACAGATGTGCTCCATCCTCCTCCCTCTTCAGGGCAGAGTCAGGGCTGGGTGAGGCTGGCCAAGGACTAGGGGAGGGAGGAAGATTTCTCTTCAGGCCAGGGCCACCTGTACAGAGCCTGCTCCAGCTGAGAAATCTTCCCGACCAAGACTGACACTTTATTTCTGCTGAGAATTAAGAAAGCACAGGGCCATATATTATCTCACCATCTAGCCCGGCACCTCTCTGACAAGCCCCTCAAAGGCTGTCTGGATGCTGACCACCATCAGATTATAATGGCACATGGAAAATGACCCCAGGAGCCATGGCTGCATGGGAACCAATTCCGTTCTCCTTTACCAATCTGTTTAGAGCACCCCATAGGTGCCTAGCCCATGGCTGAAGGCAGCTGGGAGGCTGGATGAGACTCCATGTCCCTGCTGTCAGAAAGCCCACAGTAAAACTGGAGGGAAGCAGAGGGGCCTGTGTGTGAGGGGTGAGCCCAACAGCACGCCATGGAGGAGGTCTGCCTGCACCATCCAGGGCCCGTCTGGTTGGGAGGGCTCCTGCAGCAGGGATGTTAGGCCAAAGCATCACAGGTGCCCAGATGCCAAGGACAGTGGGCTGGCTGCCTGCGACTGGGGTGGCCTCTAGGGTGGAAGCCTCCAGACACAGGGAGATTTCATTTGCCCAGTTTAATTTACCATGGAAAATGGGACCCGTCATTTCAGAAATAGCTCTATCCTGGCCACGCGAATCCGCAGGACTCACCCCAGCTGCTCTCAGGCCTGACTAGAGAAGACTGGCTGCAAAACACAGAAACAAGGTGCCAGGAAAGGAGTCTCCTCCAGTGGTCCCAGCCTTCCTCCCACACAGGATGAGGCCCCTAGGGATGTGGAGTCTGCCTAGCATGCTCTGGCCCTAGGAATGGAGTCTCCTGCCTCAGGAATGGCCTCACTCCCCCATTGGGACAGAGCGGCAAAGCCCAACAGATTCTGGTTCACACCCCTGTGCCTGCCCCTTCTCAGCCAGGCCTTCCTCCCATCCTTGCAGGGGAAGCCTGAATTCCCCATCTGGCTCCCTGCTCTCCTCTCTTTCCCCCACACTCCTGGCCTCTGCTTGGAACTTTCCTGGACCATCCCAAGCCCATTCCACCTGTTCCCAGCATCTCTTAAATGAGTAGGCAGATGTCAGGAGTCCTGGGTTGATCTTGATATCACCATTTACAACCTTTGTGACCTCAGGCTAACTTTTTAACCTATCTGAAACTCCATTTCCTTGACTGAAGTTAGAGATAATCTATTTGCATACATCACAGGAGAAGTTGTGATGATCTAGCAATGCGATCAGTATAGCAGCTGTTCCTGTTCTCAGGGGTGTTATGGATCCTTGGGGAGGCCTGGGTCACTTAAGCACCACCTCCACTTGCAAGTCAATTTCCAGCCTTGAGTGTACCTTTTTAATGGAAAACAGGGAGCTCCTTGTACTACCCTTCCCAATGGGGTACCAACCAGGCTTCATGAACTAGGGGGCTTATTCGTTGGCTAGAGCTGTCATAGCAAAGTACCACAGACCAGGTGGCTTAAACAATGGAAATGTATTTCTCACAGCTCCGGAGGCTGGAAGCCCAAGATCAAGGTGTGGGCAGGATTGGTTTCTGGTGAGGGCTCTCTTCCTGGCTTGAAGATGGCGGCCTTCTCGCTGTGTCCTCCTATGGTCTTCTCTCTGTGTGCACATCCCTGGTGTCTCTTCCTCTTCTTGTGAGGACACCAATCATATGGGATGAGGGCTCTACTCTTATAACTCCATTCAACCTTAAGTACCTCCTTAAAGGTACCATTTCCAAATACAGTCACAATGGGGGTTAGGGCTTCACTGTATGAATTTTGGCGGGACACACTTCAGTCCATACAGAAGCCAAGTGGACTAGGCTCAAAGAATGAATAGACTGTCAAGAGGAGGAGGCTGGGAGGGACAGCAGGGAGCTTGAAGGCCCAGGGAATGGACTTAGGGGAGGAAGGTGCCAGGATGTGTGGTGGGAGTGGTACAAGAGGTGGTGGGGCCAGATTTTGTGGGGTGGGGGTCAGGCAGAAAAGATACTTGATTTGCTGGCCCAAAGAACCTGGCCTCAATCTCCCTTTATGGGATGGGTACTTTTCCCACTTACTTCCTCCTTGGTCCTCTCCTCCTGGAGCAGCTAAGGTCAACTGAGATAAAATATGACAAAGCCAAAGGCCGTTGTGTTGGTAGCACTCATGTGCCTACTCATCCTGGCTGAATCCCAGCTCTGCCGCTCCTCAGAGCTTTGTTCTTCTCATTGAAAAGATGGATATAATAATCCCTACCTCAGAGAATTGTAAAATTACATAAGCAGAAAAGCTGTAGAAATCTGTCCAAGAGAGCATCAGGGCTGGAACTGGGTCCAGGTCAGTCCTTAAGACCTGTTTGGGGGAGAAGAATGCTGCAGGTTTCAGGGAAGGGAAGGCTAGGAGGGCGGGGCATTCCAGGAGGACACGGCAGCCGAGGAAAGGGTGAGATGCTGAGTCCCAAACAGTAGTGGACAGGGAACCAGGAGCAACCTGGCTCCCTCCTGGAGCCCCTCTCCCATAGCCAGATGCCTGGGCGGCCTTCTGGATCTTTCCCTCAAAGACTGGAAAGGAGCTGGTTCACAGGGAACCCAGGAACTTCATTACGTTCCTCCTCCTTCTCCCTGTGATTGGAATTTGCTGTAACATGGCAGAGTTCTCTGCTGCCAGGGCTTGGGAACAAAGCACCTTGCTTCCCCTCAACTCCATAAGGGATGTCAAGTGGGGACCTGGTGGTGAACAATGACACCCTGGCCCCTCTTGGTGGGCTGGCCCTGGCATCCTCCCCTGCTGCTTCTGGCTACCTGTGCCTCCTTCCTTGTCGGCTGCGTCGTGCCTCCCATCCCTGTCCTTCCCGGCCGCGGCTCTGCCCTTCCACTGGCCTTGTGCTCACCTTGCTGAGTCACAGGCACCCATACTCCCCCACCCAGTTGTCCTGACGCAGCCAAAACTCACTTCAAGTCCTAGAGCAGAAGGTAGGAGGAAGCTTGTGACTGACTGGTCCAGCCACTGTACGGGAGGGAATTGGCAACGGAAGTTCTCAAAGCACAGGACAGACATGCAGAAATCACCCCACAGGCCCCACTTCCCAGCCATGTCCTGCCACGTGGTGGCCTTGGGAAGCACCTGAATGCCTCTTGGCCTCAGCCTCTCCATCTCTAAAATGGGGGTGTTTGTACCTGCCCCACTACCTCTCTGAGTCTGAGTTTGTGAGAGAAATGCAGATGCAAGAAGGGCTCAGGGAGGTGCGTAAGGGCAGAAGCACTGGTGAAGACATCAGGTCAAAATCCACTTGCGTGATCCTCCTCACGTTTGTTGCTTAAACCACTCTGAGACCTCCGGGCTGTAGAGCCCACCCTGGTGCCTCCCGGTGAGCCTTGAAGCCAGGCAGCCAAGCCCGGGATGCTTGGAGTCCAGAGACCCCTAGTGGCCTGAATGGGCCATTGACACAGATCCCCGAGAGGGAAGAGAGATGCCGGCGGCTAGGGGAGTCAGGCGTTGCTCTCCTGTCCTCCTGGCACCCAGACACCACAGGGGACAAGTAGCTGTGCCCACTCCACGCACTCCCTGAGAGAACGGCCCTGGCTGCAATAGGGAGCCCCAGCCCTGAGCTCTGCTTTAACCATGGAGCTGTACGGCCCAGAGCCTTGGCCACGCCTGACCCATAGGCCACTTCTGCGAGCTGGTACGGGCTGGGATCAAGCTGGATGCCCTGGCCTGGGTGGGGTCCATCTGCAGCCAGTGACCAGCTCATTTCCATAAAGGCAGATGTTTGAGTGAACCAGGGCTGAGCCAAGGGTGTGCTTTGGGGACACAAAGGCCTGTGTGACACAGAGGGACAGGCCAGCATTTCTGTCAACCTCAGATTCTGATATCAAAGGCTAGTAGGAGCTGCTGCTCGGAGTAGGAGGAGGAGGCATCTCAAGGTCTCCTGTCCAGAGACACCCCCCTGAAAGAATGGGGCCATGGGGCCGTGCCGTTGAGGGGAGACGGGCAGCACTTTGGTGAAGGTGTGTGTGCTTGCAGCAGCATGTTGTGGGAGCGCGTGTCTGTGGGTGCAGTCTGTATACTCGCATCCACCTGTGCACCTGAGTGCTGGGTGTCTGTCCCCTCACCTGCAGGCCTGCTATAATGTTGTCCCCCTTTGCTCTGTTGCAGATGAACCGGCCGATCCAGGTGAAGCCTGCGGACAGCGAGAGCCGAGGAGGTAGTAGCTGCCTGCGCCAGCCCCCTTCACGTGAGGGCCCACTTGTCTCTGCCCCTCCCCCTCCCCCTCTCACTCCTCCCTCCTTTTCCCGACGCAGCAATGCGATGCAGCGACTCCCCACCTCCTCCTCTTGCCCCTCTGGGGATCTCGTGGCTGAGGGTTGGGGACAGAGCTTTGGAGCTCTGGGTGACTGGTGTGGAGAGAGACAGGAGGGAAGGGGGGTGTTTGGGGTCTTCCAGACAGTGGGGCTTGTGCCTCTCTGAGTAAACAAGTGCCATGTCCCAGGATATTCTTCTCCCCTCCGTTAAAACACCCAAAAGGGTGTGCCCACCTCGGTGTGGACAAGGAAAACCCCACCGTGATGGGGCTTGTGCAGTTAGAAGGGAGACAAGAAGTGGTCGCAGCTGTGCTGTAGGAGGATTCAGGCCACAGGAGGCAAATCTGAGTGGTCCATGGGAGTGTGGGCACTCAAGGCCAGCACTGAGGCAGAGATCCTGGAGATAGAGGCAGGCAGTCAGAAAGGTGTCTGGAAAGGGACAGAGGGGAAGGACGCAGCCTCACTCCACAGACGCTTGTCCCAGAATATGGAGCCCACTGGAGACTGGCCGTGGAGAGTCTGAGTAAGGGAATGCAGCACCTTGAGGCTCACCACTGGAAGGGTCAGGCAGATGGCCAGCCAGGGGCAGCTCTGTCACCAAGTGACAGCATCCTCTTGGCACAGTGCCTGTGTGTCTGTACTGCCCCCCCCATCCCAGCCACAGGGGTAACCAGGGCCCACCCTAGGCACAGCCCTGGCCCTAGGCTCCCCTAGATGAGATTCAAACATACTCTGACATTAAAAGAAAATGAAAGGCAAGGACATGGCAAAGAAAATACATCCAGCATCCAAGATCAGGCCTCCCCTACCCGGGCACCAGCTCCTCCTGCAACAAACTGCCCCAGTGATACAGAGCCCATCACACCTCACCTGTGGGAGAGAAACGGACTCCCCAGCCCCATAGGGTAGAAGAATGTGCAGGCCCCTGCCAGGTGCCCTCTTCCTGGCCCACCTCCTTGGGAGAAGGGCATTGTCCTTCTTGATCACTAGTCCCCGGCACTCACACTGAGCCTCATCCCCCCTGGGCCCTGCCCAGACGTTGCTCTGAACTGAGCTCTCAGCCACTTCCCCGGGGAAGGGGACCAAACGGAGGCTCCGAGCAGGTGAAGGACCCCCGAGTAGAGACTCTGTCCTCTCCACCAGCTAGGGCCCCCAGCCCAAGTTCCCACAGAGGCACAGCCAGGCAGTGAGCCAAACAGCCATACAGAAGTGAGACACTCCCAGAGGACAGACGGGCGGTGGCTTCCTACCTCCAGCCTCCTCCCACAATGGGAGAGACCTTGGCTGCTCTTCCGCCAGAGACAGGAGCAGCCCGGAAAGGGTTTAGAAAAATTGAGAACACCCATGAGGCCACCAAGGGGAGTGTAAGGAGTTGGGGCCTTTTTTTTTTTTTTTTTTTTTTTTTTTTTTTCTGAGATGGAGTCTCACTCTGTCGCCCAGGCTGGAGTGCAGTGGCGTGATCTCGGCTCACTGCAAGCTCCGCCTCCTGGGTTCACGCCATTCTCCTGCCTCAGCCTCCTCAGCAGCTGGGACTACAGGCGCATGCCGCCACGCCCAGCTAATTTTTGTATTTTTAGTAGAGATGGGGTTTCACTGTGTTAGCCAGGATGGTCTCAATCTCCGGACCTTGTGATCTGCCCACCTCGGCCTCCCAAAGTGCTGGGATTACAGGCGTGAGCCACCGCGCCCAGCTGGAGTTGGGGCCTTTTGTTGCCCTGAGAAGGTGACATTAGGTACAGCCTCCAAGGTGGCCCCAGCCTACCCTTCCCCCCGCCAGGGCTGGGGTGTCCAGCATGAGGGCCCAGGTAGTAAGATGGGACAGCCAGTCGCAGCTGCCCTCCACCTCCCGGCCAGGAGCTCTTGACTTCTGCCAACCCTGCCACACCCTGGGCTCTGGCCCAAGTGTCCCTGTTCACCACCCTCCCCTGGCCCAGGCCCAGGCCCAGGCCCAGTGCTCTGGGTTTCTCCCTGCTCTTTAGATCAGCCAGGAACCGAGGAATTTCTCTCCCCCTCATTTCCTCAGAAAGTTTACCGGGAAATCGAGGGCAAAATGTCGAGCAGGTGAAAGCTACTTGCAAATTTGGAGAGCCAGTTGTCCTGGAGGGTGCTGTGGTGTGGCCGCTGGTGATCTGTTCATCCTTGGGGCCTGTGCCTGCTCAGAACACTCCTTCATCCCCTCAGTCAGGCCTCTGCGCTCCGGCCCCAGCAGGGCACTGACTTAGGCACAAGGCCTCTAGGACTCAGGCCCCCTCCCAACCAGGACCTCAGATCCTACCCACTAGGGCTTGGGCTGGTGTCTTGGGGCTGCCTGAAGGGATCCCATGCCCCAGGGCACAGACGCACCTCCTCACACCAATGGAATGCTCCGGTCCTAAGGACCCCGGTAGTCAAGGTCCAGTTGGTTGAGGGTTAGAGATGCTTCAGGCGTGAGGGGCCCACGTGAGCGAAGCCCATGTGGTTTGTGCTGCCTGCTCCTGTCCCTTCCTTGGCAGTGAGAGGAGTGCCATCCTCACTCAGCCTCGTCCAGGGCACATGAGGCCCACAGCAGTGCGAGGGGTGTCTCCTGGAGACCGTCACCCAGGCACACAGTGACTCACCTGCAGCCCCCAGTTCACACGGCCCGGCCAGGAGGCAGTGGCACACAGAAGCTCTCATGGATGGGCAGGAAAGCTGGGATAGTAGGTGCCAGCAGCAGTTCCGGAGAGGAGATCCCCCAGGCGGGGGCAGCCAGAGGCCTCAGGGGAGGTGGCACTTCTGGTCTTGAAGGTGGGAGATCCCACAGCTTGAGAAGGGGGGATGGCATGAACAAGGGCCACCGACCCAGGCCTCTGAGGGCCACAAGGAGGTGCCATCTGGTGTGGAGCAGGCAGGTCAGAGTCCAGGCCATTTTCTCCAGCACTGGAGAGGGATATCTGGAATCCCCTCTGCCCGGCAAGGCCGTGCTGGGCTCTAACTCAAACCTTTCTCTCCCTGAACTTGCCTCAGAGGCAATAGCTCTCTGACTCCAAGATGCTAACCTCATCGGCTTTCTCCCATATATCTCCTGTGGCTGACACTCGCCCCAAACCAGATTAATCAGCTCTTTTATTCTTCTTGCAGTAGAAAGTGGGGGGGGGGGCGGGGGAGGTGTGGGGAAAGCCAAACCTAAACATCTTTCTATTAATTGCATATTCAATATTAAACAGTGAGATGGCCCTGAGTCAGCACTATCACCAAGCTGTGTGGTTTTTTTTTAAAAGAAAGTTAGTTTAAAATAATTTAATAGCCATTAAATACTTCTGGGGAGAAGGAGAAGGGGGGAGAAGTGAACATTTTAAAAGATTAAAGAAATAGGCAACAGGAGAGGGGAATGGAGAGAAGGAATGGGAGAGGGGTGGAGGAGGCATGACGGCAGCGGGCAGGAGGAGAGGAGAGAAGGCAAGGAGGTGAGAAAAGCAGAGAGGTGAGGGGATAAGCGGCAGGAGGAGGAGGGGGAGCGAGGCCTTGAAGACAGTGGGTGAGGGAAGACTGGGGCACAGTGGTGCGAGGGGAGCAGAAGCCAGCAGTGGCCGCAGAAGGAGGGGGAGGGTCAGCCCCAGCCCTGGCTCAGCAGTGAACCAGGTTACGAGTCCCCGAAACCCAGAGGACACAGGACACCCATCCACAGCTGCCCTCCAGTCACACTTGAATGCTCATAAGCAGCACAGAAAGGTGTCTTATCTGCTTAGGATTTGGGGAACATGCGGGGCCTTTGGCCAGGGGGCAGGAGGAAGGCTTCTCTCCACCTCGCCCAGCACAGAGCAGGCTGCAGCCCACTGCATGGCCATATCGTGGTTCCACCTTCCCATCCCCCATCTCAGGCCTCTAGACACAGTCCCGGTCACATCCACCCACACACATGAGGTGTGGGGGTGTCTAGGGATGGGCATGGCGGAGAGTTGGCAGGTCTGTGTGCACAGGAGAGGCTTTGTAACTTTCAGGGCTCCTGTCTCTGACACGCATGGATTGCTGGCTGAGGCTGACAGGCCACTGTCCTATTAGGAGCAGTTCAGGGAGCTCTTTTTTCTTTGGTGTGAGGGCAGTGCCAGCCTTGCCTCTGGAGGGGTTGGAGTGGAGATACAGGTACAGAGGGAAGTGGAGCTGGCTGAGTGCTTGGCTGGAGCAAGCACCAGGAAGAGTCCAGGAAGAGTATAGGATGCAGTTCTTGTTTTTGTGGAAGGTTCTTATCCGGAATGAGCTCCAGCTGAGGCACACCACCTTCTCTGGGCCTCCATTTCCTTACCTGGGGGTCTCAGGAGTCATTATCCACAAAGCTGTTATTTACAGAACACTGACTGAGTGTTAGGGATTTTATGGAAATATGGTTTTGTTTTGTTTTTGAGATGAAACTTTGCTTTTGTTGCCCAGGCTGGAGTGCAATAGCACGATCTTGGCTCACTGCAACCTCCGCCTCCCGGGTTCAAGTGATTCTCCTGCCTCAGCCTCCGGAGTAGCTGGGATTACAAGTGTGCGCCACCACGCCTAGCTAATTTTTGTATTATTAGTAGAGATGGGGTTTTACCATGTTGGCCAGGCTGGTCTTGAACTCCTGACCTCAGGTGATCCTTCTGCCTTGGCCTCCCAAAGTGCTGGGATTATAGGCATAAGCCACTGCGCCCGGCCGGAAATATGTTTAATTTATACAGCAACCTCAAGGTATGGATGTTCTTGGCCCCACTTAAAGGCACAAACCAAGGCACAGAGAGGCTAGATAACTTGTTCCAGGGCACACAGACAGAAAGTGGCAGAACCAAAATTCCAACTCCTACCTGTCAGCCACCAGAACCCAGATTACCTATATTCCTCTTACTCCCAGGAGGGCTTCTCGGACTCTGGGTGGCCTAGGGGCAGTGGGAAGACACCACAGACATTTGTCTCACCTTTAGGCTCATTCTCAAGGTGGCTGAAGTGAGAGGAGCAGGGTTCCAGGTGAGGGAGGCAGGGCTAGGCTGGACAAGGAGCTCCCAGACCTACTCATGAGACATGAAAGACCAGGGTAGGAGTGGGTCAGAGAAGAGAGAATTCACTGTGGCCTGGAGCAAGCAGGAAGGGCTTCCTGGAGGAGGTGGGAATTAGGAATTAGATCAAGAGGTGGAGAGCTGGGATACAGTGAGGACACAAAGTTAAAATGGGGCCTCGAACACAAGGCCAAGGGGTTGGGCTTGTCACCATTGGAAGCAGGAGCACTGATCCTGGGCAACAGATCACAGACAGAGAGAGGGCTGGAACGTCCCTGGGCAGGAAGAGAAGAGAGAGGGCCCCTGCTACCACCACCAGGATCTGGGGTTCCAATTAAGTAGGGAAGGAAGGCCAAAGAAGAGCCTCCCCAGGAGTCATCTGTCTGCATGGGGGATCCAGTTATCCCCAAAAGCACACTGGAGCAAGTTGTATTTAAACTCAGATTTATCCCCAATATAAGCAAACCAATTCATTAACCAGTGATGCTGGCTGGGGACAGAGCCAGGTGGAGAGCAGGCCCCTCCCTGCCTGCCCTGAACATGGCAGCTGGCCCCCTCAGAGGTGATGATACCTCCCTAGGGCATGCGCTGCAGTGTCCTGTGCCTCCTGGCAGGCAGACACACCCCACCCCAAGACCCCATGCTGGGGTCTTGCTCATGCTGGCTCATGCTCAGCTTCTAAATGGAGTCTCCATGGGTGTCCCTAGGAAGCTGCCCTGCAGCCCTGACCACTTCCTCTCCTCCCAGGTCTCAGTCCAGGTGACAGGACAGTCCCCCCACCAAGGTACCTCCTGCAGCCAGGTTGTAGGGCCTCCTTTCAGGGAGTCAGAGATGAGGAGGTAGAGGCTCTGACTACCATGGCCTCAGGCAGCCAGCTTGCTTGGAAAGCTCCTGGGCTGAACAGAGGTGTGTGCCCACCCCGCTTAGTGGGCCAAAGAGGATCAGCAGCCAGACAGAGGCCCTGAAGGAGGGGACAAGTGGCTGATACCTGGGTCAGGTATAGCAGACTGCAGATGCGTGCTATCTCCCCTGTGTCCCTGGGGAGGACGTTTCTTTCCCGCCTCCCTGGGTGCGTGTGCGGAACTGGGCGTGTGTCAGCAGTGCCTCTGTCAGTGACCATGAGTGCATGGCACACTGGGGGGTGCTCCATGGGAAAACTGTGTGACAGCACCCTGGGGTCCTCCAGACACAGAGCAGACAAGGCCCACTTTGGCTAAACCCCAGTGTGATGGTTACTGCTAGGAGGTGGGGAAGGTCTTTGATGATGCTGGCTGGGGTGGGGCACAGACTGGGGCCACCAGGTTTTATCTCATCAACACGAAATGACAGAAAAGCCAGCAAGGTGGCTGGCTGGGGAGAAGTTAGAAACCATGAAGAGTTGGGAGGAGAGTCCTGGGAAAGAGGGGACTTGAGGACTCCCTAGGGGCTGCCACCTGCCCCTGCTCATCTTGTCTGTGTTTCTGGGCCTGTGTCTGCCTCTGTCTCTGTTTGTCCTGTGGGCTCCCTTTGTCTCTTTCTACCCAGTGGCCACATGAGAACCAAGTGGAAGCTCTGTTCAGCAGGGCCTTGGGGATAACAGGCCCAACTCTTGTCTCCCAAGGCACAGGCTTGGGAGGGAGCGGGTCTAGCACTGGGGAGTCCATCCAGAGGGAACACAGCAAGAAAGAAAACCACCTTCCAGGGTCTGCCACCCTCTCCAGGAACCCAGAACTGAAAAGCACACGACACACAGACACACACAGGTGGCCACCTGCACAGCAGAATCGGGCCCGATTGCATAGAGAAGCTGCCAGATGAAACCACCGGCCGACAACACACTTCTGGCTGTGGCAAGTGAGGCCCGGGCTGGAGGTTCCACCACTGAGAGGCTCCCGAGTCTCTCCCTGGTCAGTGGGAGCCTATTTTCCTTCAGGGGCTTCTATCAGGCCCAGGGCATATCAGCAAAGCAGGCAGCTGAGAACTGAACCCAGGAGAAGCAAGGTAGGCAGGTGAAGGCAGGCAGGGCTGAGCTGGCCGTGAGAATGTCCTGTTGTTCCCCCCACAAGCTGCAGGGGAGGCTGGAGGACGGAAAGGGGAGCAGCCTGGGGCACCAGCCAGGAAGGGGGCCCTGGCAGGGTGGTGGCAGTAAGCTATCTGCAGACCCCCTGGGACGTTTCAGAGGGTGAATGAACATCTTTTATGTTCCCCTACCCTCCCCAAGTCCTGCAGAATTGCTCATCTTCCTCCCTTGGCCTCTGTATCTAGACCTGGGAGCCCATGCCTGTGTATCTTTCTTTCCTTTTCTTTCTTTCTTTTTTCTGTCTGTCTTTCTTTCTTTTGAGACAGTCTCACTCTGTCACCCAGGCTGGAGCGCAGTGGTGCTATCTAGGCTCACTGCAACCTCCACCTCCCAGGTTTAAGCGATCCTCCTGCCTCAGCCCCCAGAGTAGCTGGGATTACAGGTGCCCGCCACCATGCCCAGCAAATTTTTTTGTGTGTGTATTTTTAGTAGATATGGAGTTTCGCCATGTTGGCCAGGCTGGTCTTGAACTCCTAACCTCAAATGATCCACCTGCCTCAGATTCCCAAAGTGCTGGGATTATAGGCGTGAGCCACCATGTGGCCGGAAGCCAGTGTTTCTTCCCTCCCTGCACTCCTGCATCTTGTGTCTCTGTGTCCCTGTCTCTCAGCCTGTCTCTGGTGGTACCTGGGCAGGGTGAGGAAGGCATGAGAGGGTTGGGGTCAGGTGTGACAGCCTGGGAGGCATCCCTGAGACAGCTGCTGGCCAAGTGTCCAGCGTTCCTGCAGCCTTTAGGTGCTCCCAGCATACTTCACAGGGTCTTCAGGGCATACCCCCTCACCATGCCAGCACTGATGTGGCAGCGGAGTCCCGCTGGGCCAGCTAATGAGGTTGGATACAATGTGAGTGACTGGGCTCCCAGGCCCTCCCTGAGGCCACGTTCCCCACCATAAACCCGTGGCCGATTGCATCCTCCCGGCCCCTCCACCATCTGTAGCCCTATCGGTTCCTGCGGCTTTTAAAATCCTATTAAATTCCTCATTACTCCCCCGAGCATTATTTTATTTCTAAACAGACACAGACAATGTGTTGTCTGCAAGGGCTTCAAGGGCCCCACCAGCTGTGGAGTGCAGGCCTGGGTGGGGGCAGCGTCCAGTGGCTGCGGTGGGACAGGCTCTGGGGCATGGCTGGGGAGACCCCTAGCCACAACTGCTGACTTTTGGTACTGGGTTTCTCCCTTCCAGAATATTCTAGCTATTCTCTCCCACACTAGGAAGGCAGTTTAGCGAGTGTGCAGATGAACTGGATGTGCAAGCTGGCCCCGCTTTACAAAAATTCAATATACAGAAGTGTCAATTTTCCAATCTTAGGAGTCAGCGAGTGACTCACTGGACAAAAGCGTCTGGGTGCACAGAAACTTCTCAGAGCTCTGCTGAGGAAGCCCTCGGCCCAGGCAGGAGGGGCTGCAGAGAAACATCCAGAGGGCTGGGACCACAGCACACTGAAAATTAATCTGAAATTACACTGAGTCCATAAGAAACTAAGAGCCTCCTCCCAGGTCCAGCATGTCCTTACCCATTGATTTGGTGTTGGTTTGGACTCTGCCTGGGAGACCCTGGGATGAGCAGAGCTAACCCCACCCCAGCATGGAGGGTGCAGTCTGAGAGAGAAGGCGTCCAGTGACTGAAGGAGAAGGAGTCTGCCCCTCAGAGCCGGAGACCCCCACCCTCACCTGCCCACCTGCCTCCACACTTTTCTGTCCCACAGAGGCCTCTGAAAGGTGGGCTGTGTGTGGGCTCCACTTGTGGCCCCTGTATATGTGTTTTGGGGGCTACATATCCTTGTTCCAGACCCTGCTCCAGACCTGGACGCCCACAGCTCATCACCATCGCCCTTCCACAGCCATGTCCTTGGCCAAGGGTCCTGAGGAGGCATCACAGGAAACCAAGGGGAGTTTGGATTGGGGAATAGTTACCTGCCCAGTTGGCCAGGACACAGCACCTCCTAGGCCTGGGGGGTGGGCAGGAGCCCTTGTGTCTACCCTACCCCCACCCCATGAGTCTGTCTCTCACCCAGCTTCCATTTTAAAACATTTTTAAGAAGTAAAACAACTCCACAGCCTCTTTCAGTCTCCTCTCCATGCCTTGGGCTCCTGCTTTGCCTGCCTGTCCTGTCCTATCCCCTACCTGAATTTCTCAAGCTATAGGTGGGCATGTTTTCCCTTGAACACCAACCAGTGCCAAGCGTATGTCCTGACAGATCTTTTGTATACTTGAATCCCAGGTTTATTGGGGGCTGATGTTTAAGAAATGACATTACAACACAAGAGGTTTGTGTGAGACATAAGACAGCATGGCCGGGCAGTCCGTGGTGCTCAGACAGGCGCTGTGCAGGTGGTTTGAAAGTTTAGGAAGGGCTGAAGGATTAGCAACTGGCCAGATTAGCAACTGGCCAGGCCCAGCTGCTCGCCCAGGGTATGGCTTCCTTGATGGTTAGGAAGTTCTGTCACCTATCTGACCACATTCCCTGCCATTTTTGCTTTAGCATTTCCAGCCATTAGGTTCCCTAGATCACAGTGCAGCATTTCTCTGCCCTGGGGTTTTATTCTCAATGATCCCTGTTCCTTCTTTTTTTTTTTTCTTTCTTTTTTTTTTTTTTTGAGACGGAGTCTCGCTCTGTAGCCCAGGCTGGAGTGCAGTGGCGTGATATGGGCTCACTGCAAGCTCCGCCTCCCAGGTTCATGCCATTCTCCTGCCTCAGCCTCCCGAGTAGCTGGGACTACAGGCGCCCGCCACCATGCCTGGCTAATTTTTTGTATTTTTAGTAGAGATGGGGTTTCACCATGTTAGCCAGGATGGTCTCGATCTCCTGACCTCATGATCCTCCTGCCTCGGCCTCCCAAAGTGCTGGGATTATAGGCGTAAGCCACCGCGCCCGGACGATCCCTGTTCCTTCTGACTTAATTTTTTTTTTTTTTTGAGACGGAGTCTGGTTCTGTCGCCCAGGCTGGAGTGCAGTGGCATGATCCTGGCTCACTGCAACCTCCGCCTCCTGGGTTCAAGCAATTCTCCTGCCTCAGCCTTCTGAGTAGCTGGGATTACAGGCGCGTGCCACCATGCCCAGCTAATTTTTTGTATTTTTAGTAGAGACGGGGTTTCACCATCTTGGCCAGGCTGATCTCGAACTCGTGACCTCGTGATCCACCCGCCTCAGCCTCCCAAAGTGCTGGGATTACAGGTGTGAGCCACCAGGCCAGCCCTTCTAACTTAAAATTTAAGATAATCTTTATCTCCTTTCTTTCTTAAGCCCCTTTGTAAAAATAAGTTTTAAAAAGCCAGGAAGCCTCTTCTATTTACACAACTGGACCCAAACAGCAGCTGCGTGAAGAATTGGTCTTCGTGGTTGGGGAAGGAAGTGGCTGGTGGGGAAGAGTCCCCAGAGAGGGCCCTGCAGAGGCACCAGCAGAGCAGGCACACATTATAAATACGTCTGTAACTCCTGCCATAGGTGCGAAAATATAATTAACTGCAAACCTGCTGAATTTAAATGGACTTTAGATTTTCAGCTGTGGGAGGGGGTGTTGATTGATCTGCATTTTGTTTTTGAAGTTTTTTTAATCCATTTGGAAAGTTAAGTTGAGACTCGCAGCTCCTCGACAAATTCCCTGTGGCCCCGGCTAATTTAGCAAAGGATTGTTTCAGGGGAAATGGGATATTAATCATAGCAAATGGGCTTCTGGATGATATTTAAAAGCTGCCTCATGCCTGTGTGCCCAGGAATAGGAATGACAGAGAGAAGGCACCATAGCCTTCTCGTGTCCCATCCCATCGCCACTCCCATGTCACTACTGTCTGGCCCGGCCACTATGTGAGCGTGGAGGAGGGAGACCCCCACTTCCTTGGGAGATGGGCGAGAGGAGAGAAAGTTCCCAGGCAATCCTCCCAGGGCTAGGTGGTGTCCTCCACACAGCACAGAGTGAGCCCTGGTGTACCAAGTGAGCACTGAGTGAGCCCTGAACGTGATGTATCCAGCGTCCCCCTGGCCCCGGCACACCACACTGGGAACAGCCTGATAAAACACGGGAATGGCAGGGTGTGCAGGGACAGGTGATTGGGGGGAGGGACAGGAAGAGGGATGAGACGGCATGAACCAGAGAGATCAGAAGTGGTAGCACCTGCCTGGCCTTCAGAGGGGAGGAGGATCTGAGCACAGAAGAGCTCAAAGAGCAGAGCTTCCCGAGTGGGAAAATAATCTGAACTAAGACAGGCTTGGAAGACCCCAAGAGGCCAGAATGGGGGGCCTACTTTGGGGGGAGCAATGATTTCCAGAAGCTGCTTTAAATGGATACATTTAGGTAAAGGGAAGCCATCTAAAGCTTTTGGGCAGGGGAGTTATGTGATAGAAATGGAGTTTTGGAAGCAGTCGTCTAGGCCTGCTGAACCGGATAGAGGGAGGGAGTGAGAGCAGGCGGGGAGCAGGGACCTGGCTGGGCTTCACTGCCCGCCAAGCCCTCTGGTCCCAATTCCATCCCCTTCTCACAGTGCTGTCGTGCCCCGAGAGCTGCATCATCCTATTGCAAAGTGGATGGTGACACCCCTTCGGAGCTGCCACGGGAGAAACATAGTTGGTGAACTGTGGAATCTTCCTTGATGACAGCTGTTGACGTTGTCATTTTATTTTTATAGTCCAGTCCATGGGAAAAGAGAGGAGGTGGCAGGGGTGATGACCTCTGGCAAGGTTTGATTGACAAGTGCAAATAGAAATCATACTGCCTGGGGCCACAGCTATATTGAGCATGTGAATTGCCAGAATGGAATGGGATAAGGAAGGCTTCCTGGGGGTGGTGATTATGGGAATGACAAGTCTACTGAGAGGACAAATCTGAACTGTGTCACAGGCAAAGGCATGAAAACAGAGACAAGCAAGGCAAAAATGTGGCTTCCTAGATATTTCAAAGTAATGAAGAAATGGTTTGGCTGAAGAGCAGGGTCCACTTTCTGGAATAGAAAGACCCAGATTTGGTAAACCATGAATCTCATTGCTGCTGACATCCCAGGGCGCGCATACCTCTGCTTGTGCACACGCGCATAGTATCTGCATTTGGGGGACGTCGTCTCTTCTCATCCTCTAGCCCAAGCTTACCAGGCCCATCCTGGAGTCTTGTTTCTCTAGTTCGTTCTCCCATCCAGTCTTCCTGGTCATACCCTGCCTCCGTTAGCGGGATCTGCTTTTTCCCTACCCAGCCCAGGACAAGGCACATGGGGACCAATTACTGCCTGTAGCAGCAGCTGCTAGGGCTCTGGAAGGAAGGTAAATAGAGCCAGTGGGGCCTCAATCCTCTCATTAAGTCACCCCAGAGCCTCCAATAAGAGTGCCTTGAGCCTTACAGCAGCCCTGCACAATTGGGTGAGGATCACTCCCATTTTATGGAGGGGAAAATGAGAGCTTGGAGAAGAGAGGTGACTTCTTCAACACCACATGGCTAGTAATCAGCCTTTGCACCTCTGTCTTTCTGGGCAGTCTTCCAAAAGCCTTGCTGTCCTCCCTCGGATCTGTGCTGGGGTGCTGACACCTAGAGGAAGTTCTTCCAGCATCAATACCAACCATCAGATCCATTAAGGATGAGGATGGGTCCTGCCTCAGTCTTCAGGCTGGGTTCTTTAGCTTCTCATGCCCCCACCCCACATACCCTTTGGCATGGGTGGGTAGTAGGGGTCCTCAGAGAGGGTCTGAGGCTGGACCTGCCCAGGTCAAAGCCCAGCCAGGTGTCCTCAAAGAGGGTCTGAAGCTGAACCTGCCCAGGTGCAAGCCCAGCTAGCAGCAGGATGAGCCTGTCTGTGCTATCTGAGTGTGGAGGGTCAGCTGGGAGGAGCAGGTAGAGAAACTCCATGTATGCCCAGGTTGAGAACCAACCTGACCAGGCATGGCCTTGTCTGTCTAGGGCCTGGCAATGACGAAGGCTTTGCAGAAATCTAGAGGTCAGCCGGGACCCTTATCAGGGGAAAATCCATGATCCCAATGTCCTAGACACCAAATCCTGGCACTGGGTGACTGGCCTAGATGTCTTAGGAGGCTTGAGGCCTGCACATAAATGGCCAGTTGCAAATAACTTTAAACTTCGAGGGACAGTCCTTGCTCCTGGAGAGCTGATGGGCGATGACAGACAGATACATGGAGGAGATGTCTTCAAGCCTCTTCTGTGCTCTGGGCCCTAGAGAAGCTTACAGTCTGGGGGCAGGGAGATCAGCCGGCAGCATGCTGAGCATCCAATGAGTAGAGGAGACAGCACATCCTGCATGGCAGAGGGGTGGCCTGTGCCCGCTGGAGCAGTCAGGGAAGGGTCTCTGGAGGACAGTGTCTGCTGGAGGGGGTTCCAGGCTGAAAAGCTGCTGAGACCACGAATGCAGAAGCCATGGCTTAAAGCCTGCCCAGGGCAAAAGGAGGAAACCAGTTGGCCAGAGAAGAGGTTTCAGGGAACGCCAGGCAAAGGAGTTTGGGGTGGGGAGGCAGTTCCAGAAGATGATGGGGAGTCTTTGATACCAGAGAGGGAGTTGGTGATTGACAGAAGCTGGACTTAGGAAGACAGGTCACCTGCAGGGATCACTGGAAAGGGAATTAGAGGGACCATCCAGAGACCAATGCAGCCTCCAGTCATGAGGGGTTGGGCAGGGGGCAGGAGAATTAGACTGTAGGTTCAGGAGCCCGTCATTGCTATGAAATGTATGCCCCAAAGCCATCCCTGCCCTGCCCAGGACCTGCTGCCTCCAGACCTCCAGGAACATGCATACTTTCAGGCGCATGTCTATCCTCAGAAAGTCATCTCTGACCCTTCCCGCCTGCCCAGCTCCACGTTGTTGGTCAGAGCTTTCGTCACGGCACACCCCACTGCAATGCTTTGTCCAGCGGGTCCCCACTGGCCTTCCCAGCTCCGAACCCTTTCCCTGCCCTCTGTCTGAGCCTTTATGTCAGTTAACTCCTGTCTCTCACAGAGACTGTGCCCTCCTTGAGGGCAGCCAGGTCTGGCCTTCCACAGAACCTGGCTGGCCACCAGGCCCCACAGCTTCCTTGTGCTTGTACCATGAGGCCCATCTCTACGCAGACGTCCTCCCTACCTTCAGGCTCTCTGCTGGTCTAAAAGCAGCCCCCTCTGTCGTCTCCCCACCCCCCAGCCCACAGGCATGGGGTGGGCAGTGGGGCCGATGCCACTGACATTGGCATTCTCCTTGCGGCACATCTTAATAATTTAATGGCTATTAGCAGGGCCGCTGTGGTGGTGGGGGAGCGGGGGACGGGGGGATGATTTATAGAAAGAATTCACTCCAGGTTGGGGTTTTGTCTTCCTCTGTTTTCCTGGCATTTATCATGCATGTTTTAATTTGGATCGGAGAGTTGCTACCATCTGGCCATTATCACAAAGAAATATTCATTTTCACTGAGTGACACAGGCTCCATTCATCACAGAGCGTGCTGATTGCCCCACGAGTGTGGGGCTGCGATTTCTCCTTCATTTGAAATGAACCTTGAGCTATGAGCAGGTCCAGTTTGCCCAGAGCAGAGGCACAGGGCAGGCGGCTGCCACTGACCCTCACAGCCAGGTGGGCGGGGAGCACCCTGGGGGACAACCAGGCTGGGAGTGGAGTACAAGCCCCCTTCTGCCATCACAGCCACCTACCTTCCCTCACCGCTCCTGGGGAAGACTTGGTGGCCCCCTCTGTCTCACCCAAGCCTTCTGACAAGCAGCACTCCCACCTGCCCCCATGCCTAAAGTGGCCAGACCACAGAGGTGGCAAACGTGGCTCCTCTCCCCTCTCCCTGGGCCCCAGCATTTGAGAAATGCAGCGATGCTGTCCTGTCAAGTGCAGAATTTGCTTCGGCAATCTCGCCCTGACGGAGTATCACTGTAGCGGTGTCATTTCAGGTCAGAGCCGTGTTGGGGACAGAGGGCCCTCCCCATTCTCCTCTCCTTACGTTTTGGTGGCACCATCAGCGCTGGGCCCCATGGGAAGAAACGTGTCGGCCTCCAACTGGGACATTTCCTTTTATCCGCTCACCGCTCACCACGGCATGCCATCGGGGCCACTGAAGGGCTCTTGTCAGTGATTGGCCAGAGTCCAAGCACAAGGCTGGGGCCCCCAGGCAGGGGCAGCACAGAGCACCTCTTGACTGGGCTAGGCCACACCCAAAGCCACTCAGTGAGCAGCCACCCGGCTCTGCCAAGCAGACAAAGGAGGAGAAAATCTCCTTTCACACATTTGAAGTTGGGAGTCAAAGCACTCTGAATTTGTTGGGCCCATTCTGTGTCCCCTGTCCTGGGGCAGAGGTAAGAAGTAAAAATCAACACATCCACAGCAAGTCACCCACGAGCCAGGTGGAGTCACTCACAGGCATGAAGACATCAGCAGAGCAGTGCCCCCGGCCCTAGCATTAGACACGCCAGGAGGGGAGTGACAGAGTCCAAGACGACTTCACAGGGCGCCTCTGCTTTGCCCGAAGGCAGATCTGGCAGGAGGGCTTCCATCTACAGAAGTCGCTCTGCCCCAGGGCTTGACAGTCAGTCCTCAGGGACTGCCTGACAGTCTCTGTCCTAGAAACTGTGGCCACATCCCAACCCTGAGGCCCTGGCCCCCCACCAGGACCCAGGTTTGCTCAAAACCCAGGGGGCTGCGCTGAGTCTAAGGGAAGGCCTGTGCGAGCTTTGATGCCTCTTCCCCATCAGGGCAGAAGCCCACTGGGTCCTGTCCTTCTTTCCAGTGCACCAACTCAGCTGTAAGCAGAGTGGGTGCCCCATACCCCCTCCAATTCCCAGGCCAACGTGATTCTCGGCCTCAGGGTGTTTACAGTTGGTTAGAGCTGAGGGTAAAACCAAGGAAACAATTAGAAGAGAAGGACAGATGTAGAATCAAAGCACTAAGTTGACCATCAGTGAGGGCCATCAGGTTCAATACCAGACACCAACCTACCTTAGTAGCCCCCTGGAGTGGGCCAAGGCCTTCCTGTGGGTCAATGTGTTTCTTTTTCCCCCAGACCATGACTTAGGTATCACTGCTCCATTGTATAGATGAGGACACTGAGGCCCATGATCTCACTTGCTGGGGTCACCAGCTGGTGGGTGGTGCACTTAGGAAGGAGCCCAGGCCCATCTGATTCTCAGGCCATCTGACTCCCAGCACCACCCCACTGTGGGTCTGGGAAAACCATGGGTGACTTTGTGTAGGAGTCAGCATTTCAACTGGAGGGGATAGCAGAGTACAGAGGCCAGCAGAGGCCGGGATGGGAGCTGTTACACTCTAGACAGAGGAACCTGCCTGCCTGTCCTACACCCTAGTTTTCTATCCCGGCACTTGCTGACCTAAATTAGCTGTCCACAGTCTGATCCTTCCTCCTCCCTTCCAGCAGACTGGGTGAGTCTCCACCGTGTTGTGGAATGTGGAGTGGAGACATTTGCTAAGAGGGACAAAGGAGGGTGCGCGGCGCCCCAAGCCCCCGCGAATGCTGGCACCACCCCTCCTCCTCTGAAACTCATTCAGTGACACCAGCAGCTCTGAAACATCTGCTCCTCCATCCCGGACCCGCAATTTGAATAAATTACCCCAACGTGGCGGCAGCCTGTTATTAATGGCTCGAGTTTTATAAGATGCTTTAGTTTAATAACACTGTAGCCCAGCGTTGCACTTCTCCCAGATATTTTTATATTTCACCCCTTCCCCTCCTCCTGTTCCCCTCCACGCTGTGGCCACCTCCAAGGCTCTGGGCCACATTCCCACCAGTCCCTTTGCCACCACCATCCCTGAGCCATGCTCCCCCACCTGGGAACCCTATTCCTGTGGAGGCCAATTGGGACCACTGCTGGCTCCTGTTTGGGACTTCCAGCCCCCACCTGCTCCCCCTCCCTTCTGGACCCTCAATTTTCTTTGTGGACAGCCTCCCTTTTGCGGAGAGCCACCCCAGGGCTGATGGAAGGGGCAGCACTGCTTAGTTGGGTTCTCCGCTTCTACTTCCCCCGAAAGGAAGCCCATAGTGGCAGGGCGGCTGAGGGCAGGGAGACACCACACAGTGCTGTCCCCAGGCCTGGTTCTGTGCTCCTCACCCCACCTCCAGAGCTCTGCTGAGCTGGGGGACCCAGCAGAAGCCTAAAAATGAACCTGCCTCTCCCCAGGTGGACTGGCAGTGGCCAAGGCTTGAAAGAAGCTGAAGCTGAAGCTCATTTCTTTATTCTTGGCTCTTTGTTCTTCATTCTTTGGTCGGTTTGTCCTTGAATTTATGCCCCACACACCTCCTGCATGAAGCCCTCCCAGGTTACCTCCACCCACTGCCCCACCATGGGCCCTTTTGGCTGTTCCTACAATCCCAGCTATATCCCTTCCTCACTGCCCTCTGCAGTGTCTTCTCCCCATAGTCTGGAAGCCTGCTGTCTCATGGAACCCCCTGGGGCCTGGTCAGTGTCTCACCCATAGCCAGCCCTTCTAGAATATTTTGATTCTGGTTAATAGCAGGTGCTCATGCATGTGTTTTCCGTGCATTGCTTCCACAAGCCTGTGTGAAGCATCTGTGTGGGCGATGCTTCCGGCAAAGAATGGATGCCTTCACTGAGGGAGAATGTGAGCCCAGGGTGTGTGGGTTTGTAAGTTGGGGATATAGGGTAGAAAATGGTGAGGTTCAGACAAATAGCCAGTGTATTCATGTCCCAGTCTGTTCAAAAAAATTCAGAGCACAACTGATGGGCAAGAAATGCCAAATGAAGGCTCCTTGCAACGTTGGCCCTGGGTCAGGCAGTAGTGGGTACAGGCCTAGGCAGGTGTCTGGCACTTACCATGGGGCTGGGGCCCAGGGCAGCCTTCTCCTATGATGCTACCCCCAGGGACTTGTCTCCAGGAGGGGTTGGGATGCCTACAGCCAGGAGGGCCACAGAATGACAGTGTCTGGAAACAGAAGGAAAGGACATGGGGTGGGGTGGGGAGGAGGTAGAATGTCCCGTCAGACAGGAGGCCAGACCTGCCTCATCAGAGGGTCCTGTGAATCCCCCAAAGCCCACAAGGCTAGCCTGGGAGGGATTTTGGAGGACGCTTCCATGCCAGGGCCAAATTTAACTGTGTAGTTCCCTGTTCCTGGGGACCTGGAGAGCCAGCAGTGACCGAGATGTGGCTCTAAAAAGGAGGACGTGTTGCCTCCCTTTTTTTCTCCCCACCCGCCTCACCTCTGCCCAGCCTAGTTCTGAGGACTGCAGATCCAAGCTCTCCCCGATTCCCGTTTGGTCTGATATTACTGTGGGGACTGCCTTTTGCTAAGAGCCCCACTATTATAACATAATTACTGCTGAAAATGACCTTTAAAATATACTTTAAATTCAAAATGTCTTTAAACCCTTCACTGAGCACCATTTTTCAATTTCAACGACTGTTTTCCTTTTTGTGGGGAAGTGAAGGGTGGGGAGTGGAGGAAGGAGGCCTCTGCCAGGATTTCAAATATTAATCTCTCCCTGTTGCAGAGCAAGCTTTGCAGGGGGCCTGGGTAGGTGGGAGGAGGGAACAGAGCCAAATCCCCTTAGCCCTCAATGCCTGTGGGCTCTGGGCCTCCCAGGGGCCACGGCTCTGCTGCACTTCTGTCATGCCTCTAGCCAGAGCAAGCCTTCACCCAGGGGGTTCAAAAGAGCCAAAGGAAGTGCTGAGAACAATGGTACTTTCATGACTGTTGCTTCTCCTCTCTTCCACCATCTTTGCTTCATTCTTTCTCCCCTCCTACAGTGTTCAGTTCCCTGCTTGCTAAGCACCCTCCAGGGGCCCCCAGTTTCTGCAGGAGATGGAGCCCCCTTCCCACTCTCCTCTCCCACCCCTCCTCTGTGCCTGGCCTAGCTGGTGCACCCTGTCCCTCAGACAGCCTGTGCTCCTGGCTGCTCCTGACCACTCTGAAGGAAAAAGTGGACTAGGAAGCAATGCTGTTGGAGGGAGCTGTTGCAACCAGCCAGCCTGCCTGCCCCCCCACCACCCTCTGCCTCCTGAAGGCTCACCCTGCTGGTCTGGGAGAAAGTCTGACTTTCAGAACACACCACACACCCTAATAAAGCTTCAGGCTCACATTCTCCATCCCCTGCAGCACCCAGGAAACTCTGCTGTGCCTCCCACCTGGAAGCCTGGGGAGGCGTCCATCCTCACCCATCCATTTCCCTCCCTCCACCTCCCCACCTCCAGGAAAGCTGTGTTTCCCAGTGTCATCCCAGCGTCTTCAGATGTGGTCACTGATGTGCATCCTCCCTCATAGGTGTCCTCATGTCTGTCTTCCCTTTGTGCAGCTTGTGCCCTCATCAGAAGGGGCTCCCAGGGGCTATGTTGCTGGCTGATGTTGGGGGCGATAATTCCCATTTAATAAGAGGGGTGCCTGCCCCAATGATCAGGGGACAGAGGCAGTGTGAGGCCTTCTGGCCACTTAAAGGAAGCACTTTAGGGGCTCAAGTTGTGTGGATACAGACAGGAATCCTATTCTCCCCACACACTGGGGCTTAGCCAACTCCAGCAGCAGGAGAGGATAGGAGAAGGGGAGGGGAGGGGCTCTGATGAGGTGGGGCATTGGACAGGTAACTCCATCCACCTGTGCCAGGAAGGGGTGGCCGGTGGGCATTCTGGACAGTTCTTCCAGTGTATTCTTGGGAGTTTTATTAATACGGCCCAAATTCCCATAAGCATCCAACTTGTTCGCTGTGAAAGTCAACATATATTCCAAAGCCAACCAAAGTGGTTTGCATGCTGTTCAACCCTTTGGATGGCCTGAGTTTTTCGATGTTCCCCAGTTTTGAATGACCCCTGCCCAGAGCAGGCGGGAGGTCTGGACAGTGGTGGTGAGGCCAGTAGAGCAGGGGGAAGGGGAAAGGTGGGTGGCATGGCATGCCATGCCAGAGACCTACCTGCTCCGTGGACAGGAACTTTCCCACACTGTGTCATATGTATTGTGTGGATAAGATCAATTAAGGGCTAGTGACTGAAATCACTTATGGTAGCAAAACAGCCACTCAATGAGCCATTAGCCGAGTGAGGCCTTCCGGCTCTTTAAAGGAGGTACCTTCAGAGCCTTCACGCTCCCAGCAGGGTCCAACAGAGAGCGGTGGTTCAGCCTGGGCTCCAGCTCTGAGCACCTCTGCATCTCCAGGCTCATGGAACCTGAGGAAGGGCAGCCCAGAGGAGGAGAACCCCCAACCTGGAGCAGGGCTGAGCTGGGAGAAACACATGGTCCAGCCCCATGCCTGGCACGAGGCAGCCCCCAGTGCAATCAGATGGAGGGAGACACCTGTCCCTGGGACTTTGTGGTAGCTGTCCTGCTGGGGGAGGGCTACTTCTGGGGCTGCGGGGAGGCAGCCATCTTTGCCGGGTATGCTGGGCTGGACACTGAGCCATCACAGGGACCCATGCCCCCATCTCTGCCTTCTTTTAGTGTCCAGTCTGGCGGAGGATAGAAACAAGGAATCAGGCAGGGACAGGGGGCGGTGGCAGCACCTGCAGTGGCCTCTCAGTCTAGCTGGGGCAATAGGACCCACTGGGACCCCAGGCAGTCACACTGACATCCTCTCCAGCCCTCACCTCCCACATACACTCCACCAAGCTTGGCTGCTTTGGTGCCACAGTTTTGCTCATCTGAGCTCTCCTCCATCCCTGCCCACTTGGAGTATCCTCTGTCTCCTGGACAACTGCCCCCTTCCTTTCTATCTGCCTGCCTCCTCCTGTGTCTCCTACCCCACCACTGCATTCTCTACACAGTGGCCCAATCAGATGCTTTGGGCATCCTCACTTACATGGAAGTCCAAGCCTTTTACCGCTCCCAGCCCTGCTGCCTTAGTGCCTGCCTGAATCTCTTGCTCCAGGCGCCTGGCCTCATGGCTGTTCCTCAAACTTACCTGCTCTGGGCCTTTGCACTAGCTGCTCCCTCTGCCAGGCACCCCCAGATGCCACTGCTGCTCACCCTGTCTCAGCTTCTGTGTCCCTCTACCCACGACCTGTCCTGACTTCCAACCTAATGCAGCCCCACCTCCTCCATCTGCTTCCTCGTTTTATTTTATTCATGGCATATATCACTACCCTGATTGTTTCTTATTCATTATCCACCCCTTGTCACTTAGAGATGAGCTCCGTGCAGACAGGGACTCTTTGTTCCTCTCTGTATCTTGGCAATTTGCACAGTGCCCTGCCCAGAGCAGGAGCTCAGGAAATGAATGGCTGAATGCGCAGGACAGGGACCCACAGGGCAGTGCCATAAGAAAGTGCTGGAGGCCAGGAGCAGTGGCTCACACCTGTAATCCCAGCACTTTGGGAGGCCGAGGCGGGAGGATCACCTGAGGTCAGGAGTTCGAGACCAGCCTGGCCAATGTGGTGAAACCCTGTGTCTAATAAAAATACAAAAATTAGCCAAGTGCGGTGGCAGGTGCCTGTAATCCCAGCTACTCAGGAGGCTGAGGCAGGAGAATCGCTTGAGCCTGGGAGGTGGAGGTTGCAGTGAGCCGAGACCATGCCACTGCACTCCAGCCTGGCCAACAGAGCAAGACTCCGTATCAAAAAAAAAAAAAGTGCTGGAGCATGGGATCACATGCAACAAGCAGGCACAAGGGAGTGTGGTGTGTTCAGTGAACACCTACAACAGCAGGGATTATGTGAATGGGGCCCCCAGGCCAGGTGTCCAGGGTCAGAAGTGAAGGCGGAAGACCCCACCTTTAAGGAACCTCAAGAAGCATGGGGTGGGGGCAGTTTCAGGTCTGCCTCATGGGCCAGGGAAGCTGGAGAAGGATTCCTGGAAGGGGAAGCTTGCAATGATCCAGAGAGCTGGAGGGTCTAGATGGTGGGGGTTGTGGCTCTGCACTCCAGGCCCTGGGACAACCTGACCAAGCTGGGGAGTATGGGCCCGGGAGCTCTGTTCAGCGTGGGAGAGATGGGGGTGGGGACCATGCTGGCTGGCTGGACCCTGGAGGGGGAAGGGAAAAAGCATGGGAGCACAGGGCAGGGAATGTGACTCACTCAGCCTGGCTGGCTTCCAGAAAACCCTGTGCAATCAGCCAGAGAAACACATTTGAGAAAACAGAATTGTGAGAGTAACTTTGAGGCTTTGGTTGCCATGGGAACATATCTGTAAATACTTAACTGCAAACATTAAGTGACACACAGGGAAGAGAGAGGCAGCAGTGCTCACGCCGCAGGAGACAGCCGAGCCCGCAGTGCCAGCCTCTCCTGGTTCTCACACCTTCCTCCTGGGGCCTCTGGCCTGGATCCCTTGTCCCTGTGAGCCCGACATTCTGAGTGGGAGGGTTCCACGTGGCCCAAGGCTCCCATCCTGTCCCAGTTCTGCCCGGCCCCCATACCAGGCCCCTGGGACCCTCACTCCCAGGAGCATCCCTGCCCAGAGGTGACTGGGCCCTGGCCATCCCTTTTTCCTCCCCTCACTTCTAAGGGATGGGCCAGTGAAACAACATATAAACAACATATAAATCAAGAAAATATTTGCAACAAGTAGGCTTAAGAGACACAAATGTCTTGCCTTCTGGAGCCCCCAGCCTAGCTCATGGTCTGAGGCTGGCCCCTGCTGCAGTGCCTCTTCTGGTCTGCCTCTGTTTAGCGCCCTCCCCCATGGTGCGGTGACTGAGTGGGGGCCTGGGAGGGAGTTCACCCCAGGAGCCCTCTCTGCCTGGCCCAGCATTGCCTGCTCGGATCCTGCCTACTTGCTCTTAGCCTTTCTGGGCCACAGATCCCTTTGGGGAACTGAAGCAGCATTTCATTCTTCCATTGAATTGTTCCACAGAAGGTTAGCAAGCACAGCCACCTGCCAGGCCCTATGCTAAGTGCTAGGTGACCGCTGCCCTCCTGGGACTTACAAGCTAGGGAAGAGAGCAGAAAGTATGCTAGAACCCCAAAGGAAAGCCATGACTACAGCATGTTAGCAGTGTTCCTGGTCAGGACCGGGCTCCGCTTGGCTGGAGTGGAACTGGGAGTGAGGGGAGAGTAGCAGGAGAGAAGGGGAGGATCCTATCAGATCTTGTAGACTGTTGTTAAGACTGGATTTTTTTTTTTTTTTTTTTTTTTTTTTTGAGATAGAGTCTCACTCCGTCGCCCAGGCTGGAGTGCAATGGCGCAATCTCGGTTCACGGCAACATCTGCCTCCCAGGTTTAAGCAATTCTCCTACCTCAGCCTCCCGAGTAGCTGGGAGGTGTGTGCCACCACACTCAGCTAATTTTTGTATTTTTAGTAGAGATGGGGTTTTGCCATGTTTCGCCATGTTGCCCAGGCTGGTCTCAAACTCCTGACCCCAAGTGATCCACCCACCTCGGCCTCCCAAAGTGCTGGGATTACAGGTGTGAGCCACCGCACCCAGCCAAAACTGGATTTTATTCAGAGTGGAACAGGGATCCACCAGGGGCCTTGAGTAGAGCAGTGACATGCACTGTCTCATTCTGACTGCTGTGTGGACACAGAGGACAGTCAGGAGGTCACTGCAGTCACACAGGAGAGGTGGACATGGCTGGGACCAGAGTGGTGGCTGTCATGGTGAGAAAAGCTATGATCCTTCTCCTTGGAAGAACCAGCATCTGCAGATCCTTGGGCCATTTTATACATACTCTCATGATATTCCTGGGCCCCAAGGCTCAGCCATCACTCCTTCCTGCAGCCCTGGGTTGAGACCCCAGCCTCCTGGGCCTCTCACCCTAACTCTAGCAGACACCTTTAATCCTTAGCCCATTTGTGGAGCTGAGGCCAGCAGATCCCTTGAGCCCAGTGCAGACCACAGAAGGAGGACAGTTAATAGTAGAACTGTGCACCATTGGTGGCTGCGCCTCTGGCCAAGGGACTCCTGCTTCCCAAACACCCAACAGTCTCTGCTGAATGCCTGGAGAAGGCAGCCTGCTACTTGACAGCCAGAGGGCACAGGGTCTGGCATCTGGGCCTTTGCATGGCCCAGGCCCCACCGATGAATCTCACAGAGATTGCAACGAGCGAAAGAAGCCAGGCACAGACAACTAGATTAATGTACGAAGTTTTAGAACAGGCAGAACCAAAAAGTGGTGAAAGACGTTCAGAGCACTGGGTGCCTTTGAGGAACCTGCCTTTGGGGACCCTGCCTGGAAAGGGTCATGAGGGAACTTCTGGGGAAACGGAAATGCTCTATATCTTCACAGGGGTGTGGGTGTCCACATTTGTCAAAACTTATTACATTATATCCTTAGGATGTACGCATGTCACTGTTTGTAAGTTTTATCTTAAAAAAAAATAGACCTAGAAAGGATGACATATCCCAGATAACGCTAGGAGAGTTTGCTGCCTAGGAGGACCTTTCCTCCTGGGGACAGTGGTCCTGCACCTTGTCAAGGGCTCTGAGCCAGCTGCTGTGGGAGGACCGTGCTCTGATGAGGAATGCATGTGAAAGCATGAGAGGCTGACTGCTTGGATAAAGTGATCTTGCATTTTAAAAGAGAATTCTGAAGACAGCAATGCTTACCCCAAAGAGATGAGGCTCTAATGGTGGGATTCAAGGCCCCTTGGCAGATGGCGGGTAGTGGCCTCCTGGTGCCCTCGCCACCTGCTACATTTCACTGATAGCAGGTGATCTGCTTATAACTGTGATGGGCCAGGGAGAGGAAAGGGAGGGAAAGAAACCTTATACCCATTCCACCCCTTCCAGTGGCCTTTCCACTGGCCTCCCAGTTCACTGCACCCCCTGATGCCTAGCCTGGCCTTCAATCTCCCCTGCTCCCCTCTTCTCTCCCTGCTCACTGTCAACATCTCCCTAGTTGATTTCTGGTTGTAGGCCTGAGCTGCTTGCCCAGTCTGGCCTCAGTCTGGTGTGTTCCTCACCTGGCCCAGTTAAGGCCTCTGGGTGGGAAAAGGCTGGAGGGGAGATTCTGCTCCCTGGTTTGGCCCTTGGGGGTGAAGGGGCGTCCTCCTGTTCACTGCTAACTTACCAGCCCCAGAACTGCTACCTAGCCGAGACTGACAGTTCAACAGCTTCCTTTAGGAAACAGGAGGACATAGAATGATGCTGGACCGTCGATGGGGCCCACAGGTAGGGCACTGGTGTGGGCTGGAGCAACAGGCAGGGCTGTTAGCGTTTCAAGATTGGGGAGGACTGCCATCAGCAGGGGAAGGGCAACAGAGCCAAACCAGGATGCCCACAAGTCCCAAGGTGCCAGGACAAGGCCGGAGTTGCATGTTGTCCTGGACTAATTATTAATAGTGTTCCCTTTCAAACCAATGAGGGTCCCGAGGGTCCTGGTTTGGGCAATAAATTATATGGTCACCCAACACATTAAAAACAAACCGGCCAGGCGCAGTGGCTCACACCTGTAATCCCAGTGCTTTGGTAGGCCAAGCCAGGTGGATTGCTTGAGCCCAAGAGTTCAAGGTCAGCCGGGGCAACATGGCAAAACCCTGTTTCTACAACAAGTACAAAAATTAGGCAGTCATGGTGGCGTGCACCTGTAATGCCAGCTGTGGTCTCAGGAGGCTATAGTCTCTCTGTAACACCTGTAGTCTTAGGAAGCTGAGGTGGGAGGATGGCTTGAGCCTGGAAGGCAGAGGCTGCAGTAAGCCATGAACGTGCCACTGCACTCCAGCCTGGGCGACAGGGCCAGGCCCTGTCTCAAAATAAAATATGAAACAAACAAGCCAAAAAGATAGTTGAATGGCCAAGCCAGAGGCAGGGATGCCTATGGGTGTGCCAAGTCACTGGAATGAGGATTTTTGTGGGGGACAAGGAGAAAGGAAGGAGATAGCACAGAGGAAGGGGACAGGGCTGAGGGTCTCTGCACATGCCAAGGACTTCAGAGCTCCTCACAGAGCTCCTCTCCAGCTGAGTGGGACGCACCAATCTCACACTACCACATCTGCAAGAGAAAGCAAAGACCCACACAAGTGACACCATTGGGCGCAGGTCACACAGCCTGCTGATGAACCAGGACAGCCTCCTGATGAACCAGCCTCCTGATGAACCCAGGCCCTGACCCCCAGTGCAGTTCCTCTTCCTCTCGCCGCCAATGCTGGAAAGATCAACTCTAGGTTTCACCTGGGTGCCTCCCTTCGGATGCTGTATGTTGGAGACTCCCCATGCCCACACCAGGATTTCGAATGGGGATGTGAAGTACAGATCATATTCTACCCATTACTAACTGTTTGATTGTAGGTGAACTTCTTAACCTCTTTATGTGCCTCCATTTCCTCCTCTGTAAAGTAGCAATAACAATAATATTATTTCTGATGACTGGTGCATTGCAAGAGTTCCAAAAATAGAAGTTGTCTTCTTCCCAGATGCCTCCCTGCCTCCAGCATGCTCTGAGCCCTCTTGGCATGGAGTGGTCTCTGACCTGGGCCAGTATGTTTAGACTCATCACCACTTGACACAGATCTACTGCTGCTGAATTCAAGGATAATTTATGTCTCATTTCAAAAACAAACCCCTTATCTACCTGCCACCCATAATCCTTTCAGCTTGTTAGCCACACCATCCCAATCTGGATTCAAGATCTGCCAAACCTGGGCTTCTCAGGCATCAGCCAGGCCTTTGGCACCAGTGACCACTGGATGACATCTTTGAGGAAAACAATAAGAGGAAAAGGGGACGTTTGCAGCCCTCCTCATTCATTCGGTCAGGGGCAGGGATCTGGGACAAGCCAAGCCAGCATCCAGGAGAGGCCCAGGGACTGGTGCTTTCAGGGCGCCCCCTCCTGGAGGAAGGTGAGGCACAGCTTGGGGAAATGCCTCCTCCCTGCTTTCAAGTCAGAGCCCCAGAGACAGAAAGAGAATTGCAGTTCACCTACATGGTCCAGAAAGACAAACAACACATTGCATGTCTCCCTGCCCGAGACCCATCAATTCTATCTACTTGAAAAGCAGACTATAAACTAGCGGAAAACAGAGAAGTTTACCTTCTGCATTTCTTCCATCTTTTCTAGCAAAGAGGCTGGTCTTCAGGATGGGAAATGTTGATAAACGTCATAAAAAGAGAATTAATATCCAAACAAGTCAAGGAGATCAAATCTGGCCCCATAAATTAGGTTGTATTTCTAGGACAGAGCAAATTGAGCCATGGCCTCAGGTGGACAAATGAAACGGGTATTCCACTGACAGAGCTGCTGCAGGTCACTTGAGACACTGTGGAGACAAGAAATGGACAAAGGTCCAAGTTTTTAAAAGGTGAAGAGGCTGGATTCTAAAAATTAGCAGGCTGGCGATCTTGAAGACAACTTTTGGCTAAGTTCTAGAATAAATTCATCAAACTGATGGCTTGAGAGCGTTTGGGGGAAAATGATGGTGACTTAGGAACCACAGTGATTCACCAGGGTGAGCCAGAGCAGGGAAGCTAGGTGTCAGTGTTGGTAAGTGGGTGACCCATGCATAGGAGCAGGGCCTAAGCTGGCATCTTGTCACCTACTCGGGGCAGATGGCGAAGTTGCCCAGGGTAACTCAGAGCTGGCTGGACAGAAAGGGAGGTTCCTGGTGACATCTATGGCCATGGCCCTTGTCTCTGGTACCCTCCTGTTGAACATTTTTATCAAGAACTTCTCAAAGGTGGGAGACATAGAAGCTGATTTTAAAATGTGCTGATGACCTGAAACTGGTCCGGAGGATGAGATGAAGGATAATACATTCAAAATCCAAAGACATCTCCCCAGCAAAGTTCTCATTCTAGACACAGAACCGTGGGAGTCCCCCAGCCTGCCCCCACCCTCACCCATGCCACAGTGGAAGTACAGATATTCAACAGCTTCCCTTCTAAAGCCCCAGAATCTGCACTCCTTTTGGGATGGGGGGTATTGGAAGATTTCTGGAAACTTTGTGAAATTGTTTATCTGGAAGTTGTCAGTCAGGTGGTTGGTGGGTCAGGTGGTTGGCTATTTGGTTTGCTAGTTGGTTGGTTTTAGTGATCCCTTCCTCCCTGACCCCCATATGTTTGATGTGGTAAAGAGATAAGCACACTTTGGGGTGCTAGGCTCTTTTGAGAATCTGATGGAAGCTCTGAATCTATTCTCCAGGAGAAATAGCCATAGACATGAATTGGTGCTGACCATTTCGAAGACTTCACAGTCCCCTCTAGCCCATCAGATAACCTCTTAGGATACCATAGATTTCTAATAGCCAGTCCCTGCTAGGCAACTCACCTGGAAGTCATTGCACCTCAGCATGACTTGGCCTGTCCCTTCCTTCCTGCAGGAATAAGGACAGTGATCTCACAGCCTACAGTGTCTGGAGTGGGTTAAGTAGTCTTCTCCCCAAATTTGCATCCACCCAGAACCTGTGAACATGGCCTTATTTGGAAATAGGGTATTTGCAAATGTAATCAAGTTAAAATGAGGTCATACTGGATTCATACTGGCCCTAAATCCAATATGATTGGCATCCTTAGAAGAGGAAAGAAATTTAGACACAGACACAGAACATACAGAGAGAGCACCACGTAGGGATAGAAACAGAGACTGGAGTGACGCAGCTACAACTAAAGAAAGCCAAGAATTGCTGGGAAACACCAGAAGCTAGGAAGGGGCAAGGAAAGAACCCCACTGGAGACTTTAGAGATAATGTGGCCCTGTCCAAACCTTGATTTCTGACTTTCAGCCTCCAGAACCGTGAGAGAATAGATCCGTGTTGCTCTAAGCCACCCAGTTTGTGGCATTTTGGTATGGCAGCCCTGGGAAACTAAGACTGTGCCTGAAGGAGCCTGGGCTGAGGATGCAGGTCCCCAAGGGGTTTCCACAAGCCCAGTGGGCCCACATCTAGGCTTCCACCCCTCTCTCACCCCAACCCCCTTTTGTGGGGTCCTGCTGGTCCTTCTATACACCTGAACCACTGCCATCAGACAGCCCTGAGTTTTGCCTATGAGAGGGTTACAGGCCACTTGAAGAGAAGTTAAAAATCCCAGCACATCCATCATAATAAGTTTTATTACAGCCTGCCAGTTTAGACTAATGACTAATTTACTGTATAAAATACCAGCAGTGTGTTTTTTATTTTGTTAATTAATTATATCAAACAAAGGTGAAATTTATAAAAGTGTCCAGAAACGGTGCACATTGCAAAATCGCCTTGCAGTGGGAGATGAAATTATTACTAACACAGGATCAAGTTATTACTGTATTGACTTAGTTACTTTATGACTTTGTAATGGAGTTCTTCATTATTTTCTCGGGATTGTGGCATTCTGATTGCATTAAAGTCTGTTAATCTATGCAAATATCATTAGGCACCACTAATAACCGCAGCAAGTTTCCTCCATTCCAGGGACTGTGCTAAGTACCTGGCCTGCCCGCATCACTTCCGGTGGCAGGGAGAAAAGCCAGGCAGGAGGAAGTTCTCCTGGGACACCCCCTCCACCCACAGTCTTCCCAAGGCTGAATGAGTGGGCACTTCTGTGGGGCGGTTTAAGGGCCCCAGGAAGGTCTCCTTGCCCTGAGCCATCTCACATCTGCCCCCACTTGCCCCCAAATGTCACCACAACCCTCCACTTCTTTGGATTAAGGCTTTGGACAGTCTTGTTAAAATGTACCCGTACTGGAATGAAAAACTCATTGATGCAGTATCCACCATTAGTGCCTGGAACTGACAAGGTGTTCAGTGGGAGTGTCGTAGTCCATTTGGGCTGCTATAAGAAAAATACCATAAACCAGGTAGCTTATCAACAATATAAATCGATTTCTCACAGTTCTGGAGGCCAGAATGTCCAAGATTAAGATGCCGGCAGATTCCATATCTGGTGAGAACATCTTGCTGTAATTGCACGTGGTGGAAAAGAGGTGAACAAACTCCCTCAGGCCTCTTTTTTTTTTTTTATAAGGGTGCTAATCTCATTCACCAGGGCTCTGTCCTGATGATCCAATCACGCCCCCAAAAGCTCCTCCTCTTAATACCATCACCTTGGGGGTTAGAATTTCAGCATGTGAATTTTGGGAGGGCACACACATCCAGACCACAGCAGGGAACACAGGCCTTGCTGTGTTGGGACAAGGAACTGGTCAGTTCCACGAGGGTTAGAAAGAGGCTGAATCTGATTATGGGTATAGTAGAGTTGGCCAAACTCAGATGTTCTAAGGGACAGCTGTGGACCCTGGAGACTTAAGAGGGATGTCCCCAATGTGGTGGGACAGAGGAGGTTGATGAGTAGAGGGAACCACCCTGTGAGCAGCTGCTGAAAGGATTCTACAAATCAAAAGGATTCTAAAAACCCGTGGCCTCATGCCCAGGCCCTCAGGTCAGCCCTGCGGCAGTCCTGATCATCCCATTCTGTAGCTGAGGAGAGAGACTAGGCTGAACCCCTGCCCCAATCACAGGGCTGGTGGGAAACCAAATGCAAGCCTCCAGCCATTAAATCCAAGGTGAGTTTCACATTTTATCTTC
Organism: Pan troglodytes; assembly: GCF_028858775.2. NCBI lineage: Eukaryota > Metazoa > Chordata > Mammalia > Primates > Hominidae > Pan > Pan troglodytes. Next base: position 47,099,693 of record NC_072415.2, on the reverse strand, counting down.
GTTGAAGGCAGACCCTGACCACACCAGGGTGCGGGGTAGAAAGAGATGCATCTGCAGGTCCAGGCTCCCTGCCCAATCTTGAGCTTTCTGACATGAACCCTCCTCTTGAGTACATGGGTTACAGTCACTATTCATTCTCACAGTGATTCCTGAGCTTGTGTTGTGAGGCAGGGATCACACTAGGGCCTCCCAGCAGTGGGAAGATGCACAGCTCTCAGCCTCACATCACCAGAAATGCTGACTCATGTTCATAACTGAAAATTGCCAGGCACAGTGGCTCATGCCTGTAATCCCAGCACTTTGGGAGGCCGAGGCAGGCAGATCACCTGAGGTCAGGAGTTCGAAACCAGCCTGACCAACATGGAGAAACCCCATCTCTACTAAAAATACAAAATTAGCCAGGCATCGTGGCACATGCCTGTAATCCCAGCTACTCAGGAGGCTGAGGCAGGAGAATTGCTTGAACCCGGGAGGCGGAGGTTGCGGTGAGCCAAGATCATGCCATTGTATTCAGCCTGGACAACAAGAGCAAGCAAAACTCCATCTCAAAAAATAAAAATAAAAATAAAACTGAAAATTGTCATGGATCATGTTGTAGAGGAGGCTGAAAAGGCTGATGGAGAAAGACAGACAGGAGGAGGAGAAGAGGGGAAGACACAGCTCTCAGTCTAGGCCCCCAGGCGATCATTTTCACTCCCTTGGTTATTACTATCTTAGTCGAATCAAAGGATAAATTTGAAGATTAGGCCCAGAGGAGGGCAGAAACTGGGCTCAGGTTGTAGTTTGAGGTGAGTTTACTAACTATAAGTCTGGGGTGGTCCCTGCTTCCCTCCCACCACAATCCTTCCCTCTAGATAGGTAATGTGTGCTCTTGTGGGTGAGATGCGCTAGGCCTGGAATTCAGCTGCGGCACTTTCTCCTGCTCAAGCTCCCGCTGCCCTTCTTGGATCAGCATTTCCAGACTTCTCAAGGTTAAGGAGCCATTTTTAACATCAAAAATTCATCAGTGCCCCCCTTGACAGATGTTTTACTTTGAGTATCCATTGTTTGAGAGAATGCAAAATGACAAAACTCCACCTTGAATTCAGCAACGCTTTTAAATGGATTTGTATTTTTAAAATCACAACAGCATCTAGATGCATTTGAAAAATAGTCACATATACCTGTGGATGAAGCTTTCTGATGCAGCCAGCAGACAAAGCTTGAGGTGCCTGGGACCCATGTTCAGGGGGCTCCACTGCCCTGGGCCATCCAGCTGCTGTGCATGGACAGGGAAGGAGAGTTGGGGCTGGCAGGGAACATTCCCTCCAGCCCAGCCACCTTCTTTGGCCTCCCCAGCTCAGCACCATCATCACTCACCTCCCAGACACCAGGCTGCCCTTAATTCCCCAGCATCAAGCCCTCTCCCAGCCATGCCCCTCCATGCTGCCTCCTCCACTTCTCTTCCATTCTCAGGCACTTGAGGCCTAAAAGCTTATCAGATCCTTGTGATCACAAAGGACACTTTCTGGCAAAATCAGTCATGTGGAGGTGACCAGAGCCACCACATTTCAAAAACTTCCCTGAAGAGGGCAATGCCCAGTCTGCAGGCTTAGAACCCAAAAGATGAAACTCCAGGGCTGTGTAATACTCCATGTCACACAACAGAGAAGGTGGTGCAGCCACCAGAGATACCCGGTCCAGCCTCACCTGTGCCACTTACTGCCTGGGGGAGCTTCCACCAGTTTCTTAGCTTGTCTGAGCCTCAGTTAACTCATCTATCAAACAGTGCTCTCATCATATTCTACTGGAACATGGTAGTGAGAAGTGGACAGGATGTGTGGAGATGGCCAGCTGGCACAGAGCCCACTGTCAGGACATCCAAAGGGCAGCTGACAGTGTCCCTGATAGCAGAGTCTGGCTGTGGGGGAAGGGAGGTGGGGGGATGAGCTGGGGCGTACTAGCTAGCAAGCGGGGGCCTTCACCTGCTTCCTTCACTCCCAGACCACCTGCTCCTGGCAGAGCAGCCCCACAGTGCTTGTCATCCTCAGAACCCCCTGGAGACTTGTGGGTGGGAGGACTACGTCTTGATTTTCAAAATACAATTCTGGAGCACTTGAGCTGAGTAATGAAGGTCTTTGCATTCTGTCCTCTGAGCTCCCATCCCCAAGTTTCCATCCTTCTCTCCACCCTTCCCTAGAGAGGCAGTGCAGCCTGACCTCAGTGTCCTGTGGCCTCATCCATGAGGACACTGCAGCATGGCAAACTCTTCCTGCTGCTCCACCGTGTACTGCCCCCTCTGCCAGCCCCCATCCCTTCTCACCCCACGATCCCCCATCATGGTCTGCCCTCCACAGCTGGGCCACTCAGGCCCTAATTTGGAAGCACTTTTCTTGAAGGATCAAGTCTACTTCCTGCATCTCCTGACACAGTCCCTTGTGCATAGTTTGTTGAATACTGACTGCCGGACTGAGTGGTGAATAGCAGGAGAGGTCCAGGGCAGCCCCAGAGCTGGCATGCAGGTTTCTGAGACAGAAAATTCTTTTGTGCCACTCTGTTAAAGGAATTTCACGGTAACCAAATATTGCCACCCTTAAGAGGCAATATTTCTGTTCTCTGTTCTCTAACAACAGAGAACAGGCTCCTCTGTTGTTAGCAATGCCAGTCACATACCAACAGATAATATGTTGCCACCCTTCAAAATAGTTGGTTCTCTCAAGAAAGCAAACTCTCCCCCTCACAATCTCATTAGTCATTAGAAAGAATCAAGGCTTGTAGATGGTGCAGCCCTTCCAGGTGCCCAGAGCCGCCTGCCCTCCTGAGCTCAGCAGGGCCTCATGACCATCCTCTGGTGAGCAGGGCAGGGGGTTGCCTTCTGCATGTTAGATGAGAGCTGGAGAGCTGGGCCACCTGGTTCAAAGTCTGGCTCTGCTGTGAATTAGCTTGGGGATCCCCAGCAAGTTGGTTGCCAAGCCTTTCTGAGCCTTCGTTTCCTCATCTGTAGAATGGGGAACAGTGGTGCCCACTTCATAAGGTTAAAGTGCTCTGAGCTGTGCTTGGCCCATGGTGTGTGCTGCCATCATCCTCTCTGAGGGCATGGTCTTTGACCTAGAGAATGAATGCATGGAGCTCTGCATAAACCATGTGGGCCAACACCTGCCATCTCACCACAGGGCTTAGGAGCAGTGCTCCCTTAAGAGCAGGCACCTATAAGGGAGACATCCCTCCACGCAGGAAGGGAGGACCTCATTAGGTGCAGTGGAGGCTTGAGAGGTCATTTCAGCCTGCCAGTAGGTTCAGGAAAACGTCAAAGAGAATCTTCAGGTGTCCACAGTAAACCAGCCCTATTGAAACCTATGTTAACTGCAAACCCATTGGCAAATGTAGAGATGCAGGGACCTGTGTTGAAAGAGAAGCTGGTTCAAGATAGGTCTTGAACAGAACAGCATTCCTTGTTATTTTGAGAGTCAGCACCCCAGCAGGTGTGGGTGGTTGTGACTGATTTTCTGACCTTTGCATTTAGACCTCATTACCTGAAGTCCTCAGAAGCATCCTGGCCACCCATCCATCCACATTTACCTATTGCTATTTATGTGCCATCCATCATAAATCTATCTGCTTTCTGCAATCATTTTTCTTTCATCTGTGTATCTATCTATCATCTAACATTTAATCTGGATATCTAGCATCTATTAATCATGTCTACCATCCATCCATCTCTATGTCTATCTGCAGTCCATTATCAGTCATGAGTTAATACACCGTGTACTTAAGCATGGGCCCTCTGAGTTCCTTGGGGTGGGCAGCAGGGAATCCAGGAGGGCCATGGTGGCTGGAACAAAGTGGGATAGAAAGGAACCCAGAGGCCTGAGAAACAGGGGCCTGGGATTCCCCACTCAGAGCAGGGCTGGCTGGTGGATGGAGGGGGAAGGGGCACAGGGGAAGAGAGAGGAGGAAGAAGAGGGGGCTTGCAAAGCCCTCAGGGGCTAAGCCGCATGCTGACCTAGAGAAGTCCCCTCACCCCGCCTCCCGAAATTAGTTCAACAGCTTTACAGGGTGACTCCTGAGCAATGGGAAGGATGGCCAGGCTCAGGCAGGTGTCAGGGCATAGAAGGTGGGTGCTGCCATCCCTGCACCAACAGGGCCCAGAATTTTGCAGTCTGAAGGGCTCTATCCCAGCAGGCAGGTGGAGGGCCAGGGACGCAGTGCCTGAGGAGAGACGAGCAGCCTGGAGAAGACCAATCCCATCGCATCCCTTCCCTGCCCTGGCTGCATGTTGGTATCACCTGAGAAGCTTTAAATAACCAAAACCAGAAATACTGACATCTGGGCTCCCAACCAATCCCTCAAATCCGTATCCCCGGGGGCCAGCCCGAGTCACCTGGCTTGTCGAAGCCTCCAGGTGATTTCCATGGCAGCCAGGGCTAAGGACCTCTGTCCCATGAGATCTAAGACACCTGTTGTTCATCCCTGAAGGGCTGTCCTGAGGGCGCGGGGGCAGCCGCTGGTGCTACAGGGCAGGACTTGGGCTCTGGAGGCACATAAGACAATGTTCTTCTGGGCTCCCTCCTGGGTCTCGCGGGGAGGCCAGCAGGCCTTCTGCAGGTGATTAGGAAGCATCATTCCTGCAACTGGGTGGTAATGGAGGAGGCTGGGCCAGGTGGCCTCTGAAGACCCACTCCCAACCCAGGGTCGCTAGAGGTTCTCGGCACAGTGTTCAGGTGTGGGGAATGGGCGTGGTGGCTGCAGCCGCCAGGTCAGTCTCTCTTCATTCCAGTGTGACTCCTCCCGGGTTAGACAAGTAAGGAAGACGCTGAGGCCTTGCACCTCCCCGGGAAGATGGCCAGTGGGCTGGAAGGCAGCTTCTCTATCGCTGTTCATCCACAAAAAGCCAAGCCCCACTGTCAATATTAAAAACGGGCTGTGGGTCAGAGGGGCAGGGGGTTTGCACGGCCGCCCCCAGCACTGAGTTTTTCACTGTGTCTCTGGCGATGGCGGGAGGCACCGAGGAGACCCATGCCCACTCACCCTCTCTGTGTGACTGTGGAAATTTGGGTCACAGCTGGGAGGATTTGAGGCCCCATAAGGGTCAGCCTGTGGCTAATGTTGGAAAGTCTGTGGCCAGGTGGTCTGCAGGCGGCAACCACTGCCCCACACACAGCCTTATCACTGTGCAGCTCTGCGCCCAGCTAACGAGCCCCCGCTCCATGGTTAATAGAGACAAACAGCTCTAAGTGAGTCTTTTATTTCTTCCCTAGCATTTGTGGCCACCTGGAGTAGATTCTTTGCCCTGTCAATGAGAAGCTTTTAACACCATTCCTTGGTCTCTCCTCTTCTTGCCCCTCCTGCCCTGTAGACCACCCTGTCCTCCTCCTCCCCTGCAGAAACCTCCCCCCGCCCATGCTGGAATAGCCCTGCTTTGTCTGTCTCCTTGAAAGCCGAGGACAAACTGGCCATAATTTATGCTCCCGCATGATGTAAAGGAAAAAAAAGCCCCATTATGTTATAAATTATCCTGCGATGGGTGAAATGCAGGAGAGTGTGCCAGACGCCAGCGGAAACCCCATTAGACAACAGAGTTCGGCTGCGAAAAGTCCCCACAGAACTCCAGGGCCGTCTGTCGTGTGCCGTGCGCCTGGTAAGGATAATGTAGCAGATCAAATGTATAATCAGTTACCTGGAGAGACGGCTGTGTGCCACCACCCCAGCAAAAGGTGACTTCTACATAGAGCCACTGTGGTGTCCCAGGCTCCTGCAGAAAGGCCTGACTCAAACTCACAGGGCAAGGGTCTGAAGGCCAGAGAGGGAGGCAGCAAGGGGGCAGGTGGGGACAGTCCCCAGACCCCTCACCTGTACTGAATCCCAAGGCTCAGCTTCTCCTGATTCAGGGTCCCTAGGCCAGCTCGTCTCCTCTCAGAGCGCAAGAGATGAGAGTGAAGGAGCCATTCCTGGCCCCCCAGAGGGTGGAATGAACAGACCCAAGTTCTGGCTCTGGTTCTGCAAACATACTGCAAGCCCCTCAAAGGCACCCCTACAAACCCCTTTCTCAGGTGCCACACCTCTGCCCAGAACAGGCCCCAGGGGCCAAGGACGGGCTTCAGGCATGGAGGGGGTAGTGCAGTTAGAGGAGATTCTGCCAGCAGGGCAGACTTCCTGCGTGATGACGAGAGAGGACATTTTCAGCCCACATTCAAGGGAGGGGAAGGCCAGAGGACTCAAAAGGAAAAACTTTACCTCCTCGAGCACCTAGGAGACTTCAAGACAGGCAGGCTGTGATCAGAGGGATGGGCAGGACTGGGGAGGGACTGTGAGGCCTAACTGGGACCCCAGGCAATGGGGAATCCTGTGAGCCCACTCCCTTGCAGCTAGCAGCAGGCTATGGGTGCCCCACCCACTCACCCCTTGGGGCTCTCAACCAAAGCCCTAGCTCTCAAAAAGCAATGTGGTTATTGGGCATTTTGCCAGTGGTCTGTGCAGAGATGGAGGGGTGGAGAGGGAAGAGAGGGAGTGAGAACTCCAGGCGGTACCCTCCTCTGCCTGGGGGGAAAAGGAAGACCCTCAAAGCTCAGCTCGGTCCAGACCACCTGGGGCTGAGTCCTGCCTTCACCAGTGACTGGGTGTGATTTCTTGGGAAAGATATTTAACTTCTCTGTGCCTCAGTTTCTTCATCTGAACAGTGGAAATAATCAAATACCTGCCATACCTATAAAGTGCTGCTCTCAGTGTCTGGATCATAGTAACTGGGGGCGAAATGAGAACCATTGTGATTCTTCTTGTTGATCTTACAGCCACCACCTGGAGGACTGAGTCAGAGCCACAGCCATGGGCAGGGCATCTCAAGCTCAGGGGAGGGAGGTGGAGTTGACTGGGCTGAGCAGTGCTGGCTGGGGCGGCAGGAGTTCTGTGATGTGGGAGTTGGGTCCTTCAGGCTCTTGTCATGTAGGGCCTGGGTGACATTGTGTTGGGCCACAGGAGCAGCCATGGGTGCCGTGGATGAGGAACCAGATGGAGCCAAGGGAGGGCATGGTGCACTGTGAGGCCAGGCGCAGGCAAGAAGAATGGGCCCAGGGTTGGAGGCCCAGGCCAGGCTCCCAGAGGTCAGAGGAGAGGGGCCAGGCCTTTTGCCTTGGGGAGGTGCTTAGATCAGGGTGGGTGGGAGAGGAGGAAGGGGTGTGTGTGTGTGTATGTGCATTGGGGTGTGTGTCTGTGTGTGTTATGTCTGTATGTTGAGGTGTGTGTTGGTGTATCTGTGTGTATGTGTATGTGCATCTGTGTGTGTATGTTGGTGTGTATCTGCACATATGTGTTTGTGTATGTGTTGGAGTGTATGGGTGTGTGTATCTGTGTGTGTATGTGTATCTGTGTTGAGGGGTGGGTGCTGGTGTGCATATTGGTGTGTGTATGCTAGTGTGTATGTCTATGTATGTGTTGGGATATGTGTCTTTGTGTGTTGGTGTGTGTGTGTTGGGTGTGTGCGCATGTTGGGTGGTTGGGTTTGTGTGTTGGGATGTGAGTTGGGTGTGTGTCTATGTATGTTGGGGTATGTATGTGTATATGTGTGTATGTTGTGTGTGTGTGTGTGTTGGGGTGCATAGTTATGTGTTGATGTGTGTGTACGTGTATGTGTGTGTGTTGGGTGTGTGGGGGTGTTGGTTGTGTGTGTTGGGGTGTGTGTCTATTTGGTGTGTGTATGTGTATGTATGTGTGTTAGGGTGTATGTTGCTGTATGTGTGTATGTTGGGGTATATGCATTGGTGTGTATTGGTGTGTGTATTGTGTGTGTGTCTGTGTGTGTATGTTGGGGTAATGCATTGCTGTGTATGTGTGTGTGTGTTGGCATATATGCTTTGGTGTGTGTTGGGGGTGTGTGTGTATGTTGGGGTATATGTGTTGGTGCATGTATTGGTGTGTGTGTGTTGGGGTATATGTGGTGTGTGTATTGGGTGTGTGTGTGTGTTGGGGTATGTGTGTGGTGCGTGTATTGGGGGTGTGTGTATGTGGGGATATATGTGTAGTGCGTGTATTGGGAATGTGTGTGTATGTTGGGGTATATGTGTGATGCATGTATTGGGGGTGTGTATGTTGAGGTGTGTGTGTGTGTGTTGTGGTATATGTGTGGTGCATGTATTGGTGTGTGTGTGTGTTGGTGTATGTGTGGTGCGTGTATTGGGGTGTGTGTGTATGTTGGGGTATGTGCATGGTGCATGTATTGGTGTGTGTGTGTGTGTATGTGTGTGTGTTGGGGTATATGTGTGGTGCATGTATTGGGTGTGTGTGTGTGTGTGTGTTGGGGTATATGTGTGGTGTGTGTATTGGGGGTGTGTGTGTGTTGGGGTATATGCATGGTGTATGTATTGGTGTCTGTATGTGTGTGTGTGTGTTGGGGTATATGTGTGGTGTGTGTATTGCGGTGTGTGTGTGTATGTTGGGGTATATGCATGGTGCATGTATTGGTGTGTGTATGCGTATGTGTGTGTTGGGCTATATGTGTGGTGCATGTATTGGTGTGTGTGTGTGTATGTTGCCACTTCCTCCTACCACACACCCTTTCACACTCCCTGCTTTTGCACGTGCTGTTCCCTGGCCCACAGTGCCCACCCCTTGCCTCTCTCACAATGCAAACCCTGCCCATGGATCATTCAGGGTCCAGCGCAGGCCTTTTAGGTCTTTCTCAGCCCCTCATACCTATAGGGCTCATCACTCCATGCTCTGTTCCCGCAGTATGTCCAGTGCCTACTCATCTCCAGGGAACACTCATTTCCTACCTTCTGAGGATTCCTGAAGGTCAGCTCCTTGTCCCTTGCACCCATCACCATGCCAGTTTTATAGCAGCCCCACCCCCAATGCTCATTGAGCAAATGGATTCATTTATTCATGGCAACATGTATTTATTGAGCATCTACTACATGCCCGGCGATTTAGGAATTGGACCTTGCTGCATGAATGAATGAACATGGACATCTCATTCATGGAGGAGAGAGGTCAGAGGGCATGGAGTGTGGGTGCCTGTGTAGCCCCTTACATGATATTACCAGACTTGGCTTGTTCTCAGAGTGAGGGGGAGCCACCACAGGGTTTCAGCAGGGGAGAGACAGGGTCTGCCCTGGATTTTAATGCCCACCTCTGCTGTTTTGTGGAGAGCAGACAGCAGGGGCTTGGTGGGTGTCAGCACCGAGAAGGTGACCGTCATGCCTGGGTGGCTCCAACCTCAGGGGAGAAGGAGGAGGGATGGCAGACCCTGAAGTATCTGGAAGGCAGTGCTGGCGAAGGAGTGCAAGTGACGGGGACTCCAGTCTCCTGCCTCTTCCACCCCAACATCAAACAGCACCAGGCCTGGAGGAAGCCGCGCAGATCAAGGCCAGCACTGCCTCCTTGGGGGCGGGGAAGAGCAGGTGAGGGTCTTCATTTGCATCCCATTGCAGGCCCCCAAACACGTCCTGATCCCAGCAGCCTTTGATCTGGTTTGATGTCTCCTCCAGCCTTCTTCCCAAGCAGGAAGGCTTTTATCCTCAGAGGCGGCTCCCAGCCCAGCTGGCTCTAGCACAGTGCAGTGGAGGGAAGGGGAGTGCGTAGCTCTCCACTGGCTCAGGCTCAGAGCCATCCTGAGACCTGGCCCATGGTGACCCTGTGTCTCAGGTGAAGGAACTGGCTCTCGGGAGGATGGCCAGCCTGGTCACATAGCTGCAGGTTCTTGACTCCAGTGTGGACAGTGGTGCTGGAAACTGTCTGCGCCGACCTGATCAGGGGTAATTGCTGGGTTCTCAGCCTCCAAGGATGGGAGTGCAGACCCCTGTCCCTATCCACTGCATCCCTACTTAGAAGGCAGTTCTGCTGCTGTATGCTGCCCCCTGGGGCAGTGAGGTGGCTCTACAAGGGCTGGCAAAGGGGAAGAAAAGGAAGCCTCTGGGTTTTGGGGTGGAGTGGTCAGGCAACCTTGAAAACTGCACAGATGTAGATTCAGATGAGTTGCTTGTCCCTTAGGAACCATGGGTGCTTGACAGATCTGGATTGGGAGAATTCATGGAAATGCCATGTAGGGATGCTCAGTACCTTTAGGGGAAATGTCTGTTTTTGCACAACCCATGTAGACCTCCTGGTGGAGGCTGGAGAGCATCTCAGTGGTTCTCAAAATGCTGTTGGCTTCTCTGACTGACCTGGGCTGGCACAACTTTGCTCAGTTTGATGTCCCTGGTGGTCCTCTCTACACTCCCAGGGGTGGGAGTGGGCATCACCCTCCTGCCAGCTGGGGTTCCCATGAGTGAGCAGTAGTAATGGTTACAACATTCACAATAACTGGCACTTATTGAGCCTTTTCTCTGTGCCACGCACGTGCTAAAAACCTCATTTAATTCCAGACCTGCCTGGGGAGTTATATGCCTTGCCTGAGCCTGCACAGCCAAAATGTGGTGGAACTAGGATTTGACAAACAGCCTCAGTTAGTATCTGGAGGACACCATTGGCCTGGCCCTCCTGTTGAGTCAGGTGTGTCTCCCTGTCCCTTGCTACTGAAGGTCCTCCCTGATCCACAGGTAAAGTTAGAGAGGGGGGCATGTCCTTCATCCTCAGAGTCACTGCCTGCGGGCCCAGAGAGAGTAGAAGACCCTGGGATCCAGGAGGCACCCTGGGGGGGCCACTGCATGGGATGACCCTGGGCTCCAGCCTCTGCCTGGCAGCTGAGGAGCAGATTCATGGGGTGCTCTGGTCTCTGGGCTCTTGCCCAGTCCCTGTCACTCCCCAAGACCAAAGACTCCAAAGCAGGAAAGAGGCCTCCAGCTCTGTCATCATGAATATCTGGCATTTTCTCTGCACCCCCAAACTGCTGCCTTTGAGCCTCCAGGTCTCCTAGCAGCCTCTCTGCCCACCCCACCAGCCACTAGACCTCAAAGCCATGTACTCCCCACCCTGGTCCCTGACCCCAGCATTCTCCCCAGCTCAGTACCCCCCAACCTTCCTTCAGCAGCTGGAGGGAAGAGAATAGTAAAAATCTACTGCGGTAATAAAAGGCATTAACCATCTGAACACTCACCCACAGTGCCCCTGCAACCGTCTATCCTTAAGCAAGAAATATTGTTTAATGCTGATGGTAATGAGTGAATCAAATTGTGAAAATTAAACTGGAATTTGAGCATTAGTGCCAGGATGCTGGCATTTGGCGAGTCAAGTGGTAGTGCTGTTACCTCCCTCCTCACCACTCAGAGGCCCACTCACCCTGCCCGGCCAGCAAGATGCTTCCCATGTGGCTAGGGTGGGGCAGCAGAGAAGGCACAGCCCTGAAACATCCCCGTTAGGGGTTTGTGCTAATCCTGAGGTTCCACTGAGGGTGCCCTGGGCTTTCCTTTTAAAATACAAATCCTTTCAGCCCGAGCCCCATCCTTCCCTGATACCCTGAATACAGTGAGCTCAGGAGTTTTTGTCTCCCTCATGGAGGGACCCATGGGAGGATGCAGGAGGTTCTGGCAGCCAGATTCCATTGTCTTTCCGTTAGCACCTGTCACTTCCCCGGGTGTCACCCAATGCTTTTTATAGGTTGTGAACCAGAGCTCAGAGTTAGACTGGGGTTTAAGGAAGATTAAAAAGAGTCCTGAAGTCAGAGGAATGGGTGATGTATGCGTTGGTGGAAAGGAAAGCAGTCAGGAGGCAGGTGAAGAAGCAAAGTCAAGCTTCCTCAGCGTCCCCTTCTTGCAAAGCTGCCACAGGCAGGGACCACTTGGAGCAGGTGAAAAGGGCAGCCGAAGGCGTCCCTCCACCTCTCCACCTTTGCTCAAATTCTGGTGTGGGCCTGTAGTCCCTGCATATGTCCCATGCACTTCATAACTCCAGCCCACCTCCTCCTGGAAGCCATCGGGGTGTAGCTAGTTTCTCCTCCCGCTTCTAGCCTCTTCTGGCCTTCATCCCAGAGTTACTGAATGTATCTATCAGGCCTTTGTTCTCTCATCAGGGGCTCCAATGAAGACGCTCTGGGCCCATAGACCAAAGACTCTGGACTGTCCAGGGATCTCAGAGCCATGCACAACTCTTTCTTCCCAACCCCTTAAAAGAGAAAACCCAGAAGTGCTCCCAAAACTCATCTCAGATCCTCTGTTCTAACAATTCCCAGGCACACAGTGAGTGCTCAATCAATGCTTGCTGAAGGGGCAGCCAGAGGGGAGATGCAAAGTATGTCAGGGGTTTTGTCCAGCCCCTCCTGAGGTGGCTGTAAGCACCTTCACCTGACACAGAACTGGAAGCTTCTCCTGTCCACAATTTTATCATCTTCCCCCAGCCCCAGCTCCTGCGCAGGTGGGGTGGTGAGTACAGACTCTGCCTACTCCCCTATGGTGGTTAGACATCTGGGGACAAAGAGCCAAGCTGCCCTCTCTGGGTCCAAGCAGGGCTGGGATGAGCACCTACGTCCTGTTGCCCAGCCCTCTGGGGAGTCACACTCCTGTTCCACAGAACCCCAGATGCTCCCTCACACCTGCAGGCACAGACACGATTTAAAAGAGCAGATGGCAGCAGCAAGGGCTTTGTGATCATGAAATCAAGGGACCCCATGAGGCTGGGTTGAGTCTAGGCTCCAGCTATGGGCAACCTCTTGTGCATCCTGGGGTTCCTTCTCTGCCCCAGCTTCCTCATCTGGAAAAGCATGAAACCCTTGGTGTTATCCGGGGTCCTGCCCAGCTCTGCCACTCTGTGGCCTTGTTCTTCCAGGTGCAGGGACAGCAGTTCTTGGGGCCACAGTGTGCCAGCCCTGCTGGCCTTTGTCTTGTTTGGGGACTTGTGTATTGTGGATGGCCTGTCTCTCCACCCAGATGCCAGCTCCAATGAGCAGCTTCGTCTTTCTTGTTTACCACTGTAGAAGCAATGCTTGGAACAGTGTCCGGCACAGAGAAGGTACTCAGTGAACAGCTGTTGAGAGACTGTAGAACATGCTTGCTCCCCTTGCTCTGCCCCTTGACCAGGAGGAACCCGTGAGGCCTCAGTCCCCTCAGCTCATGTCAGCGGATTTTGTTGTGCTCAGTTTCCAACTCCCAGGGCTGAGCCCCTGACCTGAGCTGGGCTCTGTCAAGAGAATTCTGGGCCCCTAATGCCAGCCTCCAGTTGCTCACCACATCTCTGGGCCCCCAGGGGGTCTCAGCAACCTCTCACTCACTCTTCAGCCCATCCCCTCACTAACTCTGAGGCCACTCCTTGCCTCAACACCTTGGCCCAGCCCAGCAGCACCTGCCTGAATGTGTCTTCAGAGGAGCAGCTCCCCAATACCCCGACTATGGGAAGCAACAGGCTCAGGGCTGAGGGCTCACCAGAACATGGGGACCACCAGAGCCTCTCCATTACCAGGGGTCCCAGCTTAGGCAGCTGGGCAGTGGCCAGGGCCTTCTCTGCCTGTACCAGGAGTCAGGGGCTGTGTGGATGGAGGAGGAGGGTGGGCACGGGCTGGGGAAACAGAGTCATTCTCCAAGACTCTTGCGAAATTGGCATCAGACCCAAGACACCAGCCAAATGGTACCGTTGGTTATGTGATGCAGCTTGAGACAGTGCCTCAGGAAAGCGGACAGAAAGGAGGTGGGCAGAGTGGGTGGGAGACAGGGAGATGTTGTCCATCTCAGCTGGCCAGCCACAGCCTCAGGATCTAGTCTAACCTGTTGCTTCAAGTGTGTTCCCCATCATAAGATGTGGATCCTCTGACTTCTCCTCTCACCCTCTTTGACCTCTGCCCTCTCACAGCAGGGGTGACCTTCCAGGCCAAACCAAGGCAGGGCGAATGAAGGGAAAGCAGCACTGCATTTCCTCTTCCTCCTGCACGGAGAAACCCAAGTAGGGGCCATCGCCATGGTAATTACCTCTTGGCAGGCGCTGGGACCCTAGCCACCACCATGACAGGAGCATCTAATCACACCCATTTCATAGATCCCAAAACTCAGGTGTGGAGCAGGGGAGCGGGAGGGGGAGTCAGTGGGCCTGGCCCACAAGGAAGTCCACTCGCAAACTCAAAGTCCCTCCAGCCCCTGGTCTGAGAGACAAGCCTTAGAATCACTCGCACAAGTCACAATACCCAACTGGAGGACGGTGCAAACTGAACACATTTCAGGATCCTAGAAGCAGACATTTGAGTTGGTTGTGGTCAGTCCATGACTACCTGGAGGAAGTGAGTCTGAAGCTGGGTGTCTTTGGTATCTTGCAGCCCTCCAGAAAGGTAAGGGTGGCTATAGTTTCCCTGGGGAAATCCAGATGGGGAGGAAGAGGGGGAGCCTGGCAGCTTATATGTTTAGAAAGGCCTCTAGAAGGAGGCGCTTAACTGAGAACTGCACAGTAAAGGAAAATTTCAGGGGAGGGGAACGAGGAATTAGGAAAAAACAAAAAAAACCCAAAACCGGCAAAAAAAGGAAGTGGCTGGATAGAAAGGCACATGTGGATGAATTTTAATGCAATCAGAAAGCTGTCATAGCAATAATAAAGGAATGCATTCAGACGTCAGGAGAGGCGAAGGCGAGGAGCTGCAGTCTCCGCATGTAAATCAAGCTTGGGCAGAGGAGGTGCGTTCCCTTCCTTTCCTTTTTCTGTCCAAGTGAGGAAGTGGAATTTTTAGCAAGAGGGCCAGGGATTAGCAGGGGCGGGGTTCCATTTCTAAGTCTTTCTGGAAACCCAATTCGATTGAGCCTTTAAAAGGCACTAAAGGTTGAGGGGGAGGTAGGGAGAACACTGGGGGCTGTGCCTGGAAAGAAGAGTTTTAATTACTCCACAAAAGAAGGAAAAGCTCCCATTTCACTTCCAGTAAATTGCTGTTGCTGCTTCCAGGAGTCAAACATAACGGCTCCCCAGTCTTTCCTCTGTCTCTGTCATCTTTCCCCCCAGCCCTCTTCTCCCAGCTCTTTGCCTCTAATTCTCTTGTCTGTGTTTCCTGCCATTTTCTCTCCCCCACTCCCTTTCTGCGCTGAACTCTATCTCCTCCCATCCCACTTCAGCTTTTCTCTTCCACCCTCCCTCTCTCTCTTCCTTCTCCTTGTGCCCCAGAGCCTGGAGTAAGTGGGGGAGGGCTGCACGCAGAACCCTGGAGATGGGGTGGGGGTGTGCCCCAAAGTCTTGCCAAGCCAAAGGAGCCAGAAGAGCAGCTTGAGGCAGGTAGTGGGGCCTGGGCTCTGGGGTCCAGAGCTTTAGCTGAGGCCCACCCTGTTGGAGGGCCAGCTGGTGTTTTTTGACCCACAGCTGGTAACAGGGACCAGTAACTGTGCCCTACAGGTTATGCGAGGAGCTGGGACCTGGTACCACATCATCATTGAGAACTGGCCCAGTGCTGAGTGCATCTGGACTGAGGAGTACCAGCAGGGCAGAAGGCAGGAGGACTCTGCAGGTGGCGTGTGGAGGGCAGGGGCCTGAAAGCCTCCTCTGCTTTGCTTCAGAACCTGGGACAGACCCTCAGCTCTAAGTGAACTCTCCTGACAATTTGGGCAAGGTGGGGGTTCTCTGGGAAAGAAGGTACCAACCACCTTGAATACAGAAGGACACAGGGTCCCTGAGTGCCCATGTGCTCAGAGGAAACCATGAACACATGGCCATTTGCAGTTTTGGGGTCTGCATTTCTGCAGCTTTGGCTGTGTGTCAATCATGTAATCATCCACAAACATCTAGCGAGTGCCTGCTGAGTGCAGCCACCCCTGGGACTCTGTTCCAGTTCCTATGGCTGCATACCAATTTAGCCCGAAACTGAGTGGTGTAAAACAACCGTTTATTTTGCTCATGGATTCCATGGGTCAGGAATTCACAGGGCACAGCATGGAAGGCCTGTCTCTGCTCCAGGATGTCTGGGCCTCAGCTGGAAAATTCAAAGGCTGGGAGCTGGAATTATCCGAGGACTCATTCATTCACGTGTCTGGTGGTCGATGTTGGCTGTCAGCTGGGGCCTCAGTTCCTTTCCATGGGGACTCTTCTGCATGGGCTAATTGGGGGTTCACAGCATGGTGGCTGGCTTCCACAGAGCTAACAACCCCCCCCCCCCCAACAAAACAGAGGCAAGTGGAAGCTGATCTCTTTTATGACCCAACCTCAGAAGTCACCTGGCATCACTTCTGCCATTCTTTATTTATTAGAGCAGTCAAGGGGAAGGAATACGCCCCCGGACTCTCAGTGAGAAGAGTGGCAGTCACACTGAAGTAGCAGCATGTGGGCTGGGGCTGCCTTCTGCAGTCATTCACCAGCTGCTGCAGGTGGATACAGCCCCGTGCGTGCATGCCTTGTCTCCCTGAGCACACAGCATGGGATCAACAAAGCACTTGATACTCATCCCAGGTGTGTGGGGGCTGCTGAGGCATCTTCAGGAACAGACGCCCCCAAAGTGTCCAGGGTCGAATTTTGCAGCGTGAAGAAATAGGAAGAGCCAGACCGAGGAGGGCGCATCCAGATGGAAGAAAAAATATGTGACGTACCAAGGAGGTGTGCCCTGGGATGGCACAGGGCAGGCAGTCATTCATTGTTTATTCACCTCATCACTAAATGGAGGGCCTCCTGTGCTCCAGGCACTGCTGCTTCAGCGGAGAGGCCTGGTCTCTTTCCCCAGTGAGCATCCCAGGGAATGGGTGGGAAAGGAGAGCTATACGGAAACCCACAAAGTAGTCATTGTCCTTTGACATTCCGGCCACAGGGATGGGGGCCTGAGACAGAGTAAGGGAGGGATAAGAAGGGGCATGGGTGAGGAGGCAATACTCAAACTGAGACCTAGAAGAAGAGGACTGGACCTTGTGATAAGTGCGCTCCAGGCAGGGGAACAGTATCTGCAGAGGCCCGACGTCAGACCCGCCAGTTGTGATTCATTTTGGAGCCTGTAGAGGATAGCATGTGAGACGAAGGAGGAGGGGAACGCAGGCTGCCCGTGTGCTCTAGTGAGGGGCCAGCCCAGGGTCTCTGCTCCTCAGGGTGCAGCCTGCCCTGCAGGCGGGAGGAGGCCGAGTCGCTGCGATCCAGCTCCTGCCTGCCACAGCTCTCTCCGCACCTGTCCCGCGACTGTGCGCTCCTACCCCACCTACTTCTCTCCCTCGCCCCTCCCGCTCCGACTAAGCCCCGCCCCCGTCCCCCTCCCCCGCACCTCTCCCCCGCCGGCTCCCAGTCCCCGCCCCGCCTCCCCGGCTCCTCCCTTTCCCTGCCGCTCTCCCCCTCCGGCCGTGCCCTGCTCCCGCGCAGCCCGGTCCCTGGCCCGGGTAAGCATCTTCTAATTTTGTTCTAGAAGATAGAAAACTCTTCGTGGGCATGCTCAACAAGCAACAGTCCGAGGACGACGTGCGCCGCCTTTTCGAGGCCTTTGGGAACATCGAGGAGTGCACCATCCTGCGCGGGCCCGACGGCAACAGCAAGGGTGCGCGGGGCGGGGCCGGGAGGGATGCCCCGGAGGGAGGGGCGAGGCGGAGGGAGACCAGAGGGCTCCTCTGAGTCTCCGGGGCCGTCGCCGTCTGTCTCTGGGCTTCTTGGTGTCTCTTTCTCAATCTCTGCCTCACCCGTCTGCGTTCACCTGGGATGCGCCCTCTCCTCCCGGCCCCTCCCTGGCCCTGCTTCTGGGTCCCAGCTCGGCCTCTCGCGTCCTCACAGGGTGCGCCTTTGTGAAGTACTCCTCCCACGCCGAGGCGCAGGCCGCCATCAACGCGCTACACGGCAGCCAGACCATGCCGGTGAGTGCTGGCCCCTTGGGGCGGGGGCGAGGGCAGCGGCGGGCCGAGACCCCAGCACCCGCCACGCCCCGCCGGCTGTCCAGTCTCCCCAAGAGACAGGAAAGCATGACCCTTATCCCCGGGCCTCAGACAAGGACGCAGAAGCCCAGGGATGTTAAGGAACTGGCCTGAGGTTACCCAGGTGGAAAATGCCCGCGGTGGGGTTCACACCTCATTCCCCTGGGCGAGCGCCGATGCCGCCCCCTCCAAAGCGCCCCGAGGAGCGGGCGGGGTGGGCGCAGGCCAGAGGCACCGACAGCTGCGGGCGGAGGCTCTGGAGCAGATGGGTCTCACGCGCCGCCCCGGCCGCAGGGAGCCTCGTCCAGTCTGGTGGTCAAGTTCGCCGACACCGACAAGGAGCGCACGATGCGGCGAATGCAGCAGATGGCTGGCCAGATGGGCATGTTCAACCCCATGGCCATCCCTTTCGGGGCCTACGGCGCCTACGCTCAGGCAGTAAGTGGCAGCGCGCACGGGCAGCGGTGCTCAAGCTCACTCCCCTGGGAGCCTCAGAGAGCGGGACATGAAACCGAAAATACTACTCTATCCCTTGCCCTCTCCCTCCAGAGTGAGGAGGGGCCGGGAATGAACCCATGAACCCGGGGGGTGTAACTTCAGAAGGGTTTGAAAGAAGGCTGGCCCAGTTGGGGTGGCTGCCAGGAGGAGGTGGGCTGCTGTCTTAGTTCTAAGGGGCAGAGCTGAGAGAGGCCCCACAGAAAAGTGGGTTACCCTGAGCCTTTTCCTCTCAGCCAGATCAACGTTGAACCCCAGGAAGCACAGATGAGAGGGCGAGGTTCAGGTCATTGGTTGCAAACCACCCCTACTCCATGGAATGGTGACTTCAGGCCTTCTGGTCTCTCCTGGCAGGGCTCCTGTGAGGTGCCCTAAAGCCCTACACACCCACACTTCTGATATCCCCTCAGGCCTCTGGCCCACCTACTTCTTTCTTCCACATGGGGGCCCACTCTGTCAGCCTCTCCCGGAGCTGCCTGCAGACTGGTAACCACAGCTCCCATGTGGGTGGCACTGAGGCAGGCCACGGTTCTGGGTCTGAAAATGCAGGCTTACCTCACTTCTGCAGTACTGTCTGCCTTGGCCACATTCCGCAGCCTCCCCTGTCTGCACTCACCTTTGTGACAACACTAGGGGTGCCTGGGGTTCTATTCATAATTCTCCTGTCACTTCTACCAACAGACTCCAAATTAAAATCATTCTGGACAGAAACCTGTGCTAAATGAGTTCTGCAGAGGCTCATCCAGCATGTCTCTAGTGCTTTGGATGTCACTTCCCCACGAATGACAGGCTGTACACAGGGCTGACTAGCACCCACAGAGCCAGTCTCCTCCCCTGCCCCTAGCAACAACTTTGGAGTTCCAAAGACCCTAGCATTACTTTTAAATACAGTCATCTCTCAGGGTGGTGGACTCTAATAGCTGTCGAGGTACAAGGCAAGAATGGGAGAGGCATCAGGGCTTTCTGGAGTGGTAGTTGGGAGCTTCTGGGGCTCAGAGCCTGGGAGATTGGTCTCCAGGAGCTGAGGCCACTGTCGGGGAGGGATGCCCCCTGGAAGCACGTGATATTTTTTCCACTCCCTCTGCCCCAGCTGATGCAGCAGCAAGCGGCCCTGATGGCATCAGTCGCGCAGGGCGGCTACCTGAACCCCATGGCTGCCTTCGCTGCCGCCCAGATGCAGCAGATGGCGGCCCTCAACATGAATGGCCTGGCGGCCGCACCTATGACCCCAACCTCAGGTGAGCTGGCAGGTGCCAACATGGGGTCTGGCCCGGTGGGAAAACAGCTGGCCCCAGGCTGGGACCTAATTTCAGCTACCAGCGGACCATTCTGTGGCAAAAGCACATAGTGTCTGGGCCCGAGAGGCCTTGCCTTCTGGCAGTTTGTCTCAAAAATGTTCTAATCCATGGGGATCCAAGGGAAGATGAGATATGGGACCCATGCAGTCTACCGTGTGATTTCAGGGTGGGGTGGATTTCTCTCAAGCTGTTTAACCTTATCAGGAAACAATGTATCTTGATGTTTACCAACAAGAGACCTGGAAAGAAATTGACATGAAGACATCTCCCTGTGGTGTCTATGACGAAAAGAGCCTTGGCCATTCTGTGGCCTTGTTCAGCCCCTGGCCCAAGCACAGAGGGAACCCATTTGGGTGTCGTCTTTTTTTTTTTTTTTTTTTCTTTTCATTTCCCTTTAACCCAACCTAGACTCACTGGCTTTTTCTAAGACAACTATGCAACAAGCTAGAGAGAACCACAAGAGTCATCAAGGGACAGGAGTTTGGAAAGAACCCAGCTCACAAATCATGTTTTTGATTGAATCTTGGCTATTGTCCAGTCCAGTGAGTCTCAGCTGTTGCAGTTATGCCCCCGAATCCCCAGGACATCTGGCAATGTCTGGAGACATTTTTGATTGTCACAACTGGGAGTGGGGATTGCTACTGAAATCTAGTGGGTAGAGGCCAGGGATATTGCTGTACAATCCTACAGTGCACAGGACAGCCACCACAAGGAACTATCTGGCCCCAGATGGTAATAGTGTCAAAGTTGAGAAACGCTAGTCTAGTCCTAAGGGCTGGTCCTGCACCCCAGGCTCTTATTCACTGAGCTTCCTTGGCTCTCTGTGCCCAGGCCACAGCAGCAACTTTCCTAACATCCAAGAGCTATTCCTTTCCCAGGTGAAAGCCAAAAAGACTGTGCCATCTCTGGGCTCAACTTGAACACTACTCTTCACCTCTGATCCCCAACTTCAAGGGATACACATGAGCCCAGGCAGTGGCCAGCCTCAGGTCCACATTCTCAGAGGGACCCTGCTTCCTACATGAGAGGAAGGCCCTTTCCAGCCTCTGGGCTTTCAGTACAATCACCATAATATCCACATCTCAGGTTCCACCCACTTGGCATAGGGAGGACACAGGGTATTGTCATTTGACCCCAACTTTATTCTCACCATCATGACCACTACTATTGCTTCAAGTGGAGGAGGCCAAGGCGTCTACTTTGTGTATGAGCTAAAGCTGAGTCTGGGCTCTGTAATAACCTCTCTGCCTCAGTACGAGAGAATGCCAGAATTAAGACCTACTCCATCTGAGCAGAAAAACTTCCTCCTGGAGAGGCATATCAGCCCCCCAATGACCAAGTAAAGACCAGCTCATCCAGCCCTAGCTGAAGAGAGTAAGAGCACTGAAAAAGACTTAAGGAAGGCCAGGTACGGTGGCTCATGCCTGTAATCCCAGCATTTTGGGAGGCCGAGGCGGGTGGATCACTTGAGGTCAGGAGTTCAAGACCAGCTTGGCCAACATGGAGAAACCCCAACCCTACTAAAAAAATACAAAAATTAGCCGGGCCTGGTGGTGCATGCTGGTAGTCCCAGCTACTTGGGAGGCTGAGGAAGGAGAATTGTTTGAACCCAGGAGGTGGATGTTGCAGTGAGCTGAGATTGCACCACTGTACTCCAGCAACCTGGAAAACAGAGCAGGACAAAAAAAAAAAAAAAGGACTGAAGGAAGACCAAGTGTGGTTACAGTCAAGGGCACTGAGAGTAGTCTATGTGCTGTCTAAGGACAAGCCATCAGGGTCAGAGAAATCTTATTTGGGCAGGTGGAATTTGGACTCTGCCTTGAAGGATAGATACAATTGGGATAGGTGAAGTCACTTCATATAGGGAGATAAGCCAAGGCATGGGTCATAGATAAGATTGAGCTGGTATGTGAGGTCCAAGTCTATCCGCAGGTCCTTGGAAACAGTTGAGTGAAGCTTTATGGGTGGGCCTTCCTCACCTTTGTTCTGCTTGCCTCCCCTCCTCCTCCACCCTTCTGTATGCCTGGAACCAGGTGGCAGCACCCCTCCGGGCATCACTGCACCAGCCGTGCCTAGCATCCCATCCCCCATTGGGGTGAATGGCTTCACCGGCCTCCCGCCACAGGCCAATGGGCAACCTGCTGCGGAAGCTGTGTTCGCCAATGGCATCCACCCCTACCCAGGTAAGCACATCTGTCAGCACTTATTTCCATATGCAGCACATTCTTTATCCATGCTGTCCCTGCCCTTGCTGTTATAACAAGATGTGGCTCCTGCCCTCTGTCCATTCCTTGATGAAACCCCAAGTGTGATCAGAGAGGGCCAGCCTCCCATCTTCCTTCAGGGAGCCCGTGATGGAAAAAATGAGACCAAAATCCTGCCCTTGGGGATATGTCATTCTGATCTAGGAGACAGATCCCCATTCTAGGTGCTCCCTTAGGGAAGAAAGGAGACTGGGTGCAGTTGTACAACCATGTAGAGAGGCCAGTAAGTGCAAAATAATTGAGTGTGAATTTAACCTACAAGAAGTAAGGGGATAGAAACTAGAAGAACAATCAGGGTTAGTGTTAAGTAGGAAAAGACTCTTTGGGAAGGAGTGGAGGGAGGTATAATGATTGGCAGTCTGTCTAGTACAGACCAGTCCGTCCCTTGGTGCACACAAAAGCGCGATCATGGTGCACGCAAAAGCGTGATCAGCACCATGGACAGGTCAGCACCACAGACAGCCCAGCACCTTGGACAGCTCCTAGACTATTTTTTTCAAATAGTCTGGCACACGGAAAGATCCAGGAGGCCTGCTCCTGATTAACTTTTTTCCTCAAACTTAGCCGTCCTCACAGGGTGAGAGTGTCCAGTTGGCCTGAAGCAGCTCTTCTCCCTGGTCTGGAGAATGGGCTGCTATCAGGGCAGGGAAGCTGGGCCCAAAGCCCTCTAGTAAACTACAAGGGAAATGTGCTCCTGATGTGGAGTGCCGCCCCGCTTCCTGGAGGCAGAGGATGAGGTTAGAGTCCCCTTAAGTATCAGTAAGTACTCAGTTTGTGCTGTGAAAGGGGGCCCAAGAAGTAGAGCAGGACATGGACCTATCGCCTGGGAGGTCAGAGTCCATTGGGAACACAATCTAAGTCTGCAGAATGATGAGACAATATGGCAGAATTAAGTTTGATCATGAGTGAGTGTTCTCAGACTTGAAATGCTAAAGATCCCAATGAATGGACAGTTCTGTAGGCTAAAGAAGCCCCAAAAAGGCTTCCCAAGGAGGAAACTACCATCGAGCATTAACAGATGGGCAGGAATTGGAGAGGTGAAGATGAACAGGGAACACCCTCCTTTGGAGGGACCTGCCTGGCAAGAGTGGAGGTGGTAAGGAGATTGGCACACACGGCAGGCAGGCCAGCCCAAGGTGAATTGGCAGCAGGGGCTGGGTCCTGTTCCCCACTCTGGGCGCCCATCAGAATCCACTGTGGGGCTTTATACAACCACATAAGCCCAGACATTCTCATTTCCCTGTCTAGAGTGCAGACCAGGCATTTGTAGTATATAAAAGTCCCACTAGCAGCAGAGTGCAAGGTCACTGTACTAGAGGGAAATAGAGGAGAATTTCCTGACTTTGAACTTGGAGTTTTCCTTGATCCCATTCCCCATTCCAGAGCTTGCCCCATAATATATCCCTCAGTCCACCAAGAAGAGGCCAGAGGAGTCTAGAGAGTGAAGTGATGAGGCTCTAATGATCTGGAGTGTTGTTTAAGGATGATGACCCCAAGCTGGTAGGGTGGCAGGGTGGGGCTGTGCAAGCTGGGGGTGGAAGAGATCCCACCAGTCTAAGGCTCATGGGCTGGGAGATGGCATCCCCAGCACATCTGGGTGGCTTCATTTCCCACCCCTTCCTGCCCACAAGCCCATCTGGATCTCTGGATCCTGATAAACCTGCTCCTTCCCAACCCCCTCTGGCATCTGTGAGCTATTTCCCTCATGGAATTTGGAAATGTTTCTTCCCCTATTTGTAAAAATCTGCCACATCTCATAAACAATTCCTTGCCAGAGCAAGAGGGAGGGAGGGATGGAGGGAAGGAAAGGAAAAAAGTAGTACATTAAAAAAATTAATTTACCATCTTTAAATGCGGAGTTTGGACCCGCTGTAATGAGCGAGATCCTTCAAAATGTTCACTCTTTGGCAGTTACTAATGAGGTCGTTAGGCAGAGAAGTAGAGAAGGGTCTCATAAATGCTTTTCTCTGTTTCCCAGCCCCAGGTAGCTTTTCTGATCTCCCCTCTTGGGTTCTTGCTGGATACACACAGTGTGGCCTTTACTGTCACATAAACACCCTTGAAGGGGTGGCTCTTGCAAACATTAAAGATTGTTCATTCATTCTTTTCATCATACTCTGCCAGATGCTTATGATGTTCCTGGCACTGTGCTGGCAGCTGCCATGCAAATCGTGCAGGTTATATTTTGCATGAGGGCACCAAACTGTATGCCCAAAGGAAGGGGCACCCTTTTCTAATTTGCATAAAGCCACTGCATGGGTGAATAGCTGGAAAGACCAAGAGCACAATCCGGACGTGGTTCTCCTTCCATAAAGCTTAGAGGCTGGCAGAGGATAGGGGCAGAGGGAAGGCACAGAGGAGACCACCCTCCCAAGCACATCACACTGAGGAGCCCTCAGCGCCAGTCTCTACCATGGGGGAAATAGAGGGACAGGGTGTGGGACTGGGACAGTCCCAGGCAGGAAGGAGCCTGCATTGTGGCTCATCTTCAGCTCCCCCCATCTGAGCAGAGCCCCCATGGGTCTGACTCCCCTGCCGCATCCTGCTCCTGGGGGCTATAGAACCTACTGTCCCACTGTCTCTAGGGACCTCTGCCCCAGGCTTTTCCCTGGGCACCCCTCAGGCCCAGGTGCTCTTTTTCTTTCTTTCTTTTCTTTTGAGACAGAGTTTCACAATTGTTGCCCAGGCTGGAGTGCAATGGCATGATCTCAGTTCACTGCAACCTCCGCCTCCCGGGTTCAAGTGATTCTCCTGCCTCAGCCTCCTGAGTAGCTGGGATTACAGGTGCCCATCACCATGCCCACTAATTTTTTTGTATTTTTAGTAGAGACGGGTTTTCACCATGTTGGCCAGGCTGGTCTCAAGCTCCTGACCTCAGATGATCCACCCACCTCGGCCTCCCAAAGTGTTGGGATTGCAGGCATGAGCCACCGTGCCCAGCCCAGGTGCTCTTTTTCTAATGGAGGTTTAGTGAGATACTCAGGGAAACGTGCTCAGGAGGGAAGTTGAGGCACTCTCCCTAGACTAAAAGTCCCAAAGCCTGGCATGGCCACTTAGCTTAGCTGGCCTGAGTTGACAGGCGGATAAGCCCAGATAGTTTCTTCCTGCCACCTCGTGTTATCCAGTTTTCCCTCAAGCATCCTAGGGCTCCATCCTCCCTCTGGGCAGTCCCTGCCTCTACCACCTCTCTGGGCTTCCAAAGCCAGCCCACTCCCACATTAGTCACCACCAGCCTTGGTCGCCAAAACCAGTGCCTACTGCTGGCCCATGCTTCAGGCTTTTGCCCACAGCTTCAGCAGAGACAGCAAAGACAACAGAAGGGAACCAAGCCTTTCTCTCAGCCCAACTTCCCTGAGTTTCTTGCCAAAGTATCTGTACAGGGGACCTCTCTTCCCACTGGGCAGGAGACATCCCAGGGTCACAGTGTCAGAAGACAGGAGGAAGGTCCTTGGTCTCCTGGTTCCTCGGTTCTGCGGGCAGCACCCCTCTCCCAGTTTGCTGGGAAGACCCTATTTGCGTAGCTGGTCCCTGCTGAAAGGAGCTTAGCCATGGGCTGGGGGTGGAAGACCTCCATGCCTGGTGCAGCTTCCCTGACAGTGAGGGCGCGTCCCTCTGTGTGAGCAGGCACAGTGGCCCAGGAGGACAAAGTGGTAGTGTGAGGCCTTCTTGCCCTTTCTTTCACCCACTGGGGGCTGCCAGCCCCCTCCCCTTTCCCCACAGCCCTTCTGCAGGGCTGGGCCCCTTGTGTGTCCCCCCCCTCCTGCCACCAGCATCTCAGTGTTGAGGCTTCCTTGGCATCTCCTCCCCAACCCTCCACAGTGCTCTGCATGAGCCCCCATCTTACCCCAGCCCTAGGCCAACTGCAGCTTGCATCCCCCAGCCAGGGTGGGCAACTCTCTACCCTGCCAAGAGCCCTGGGCTAGGGAAGGTGACCCCCAGAGGGTCCAGGCACTCAGGGTTTCTGTCTCGGATGCCCTGCCCCAGGGCACAGCCTGCAGTAGCCAGAAAAGGCAGTATAGCTACATCATTGTCCCCATGGGCATGAGGGGAAGGGCCAGTGTGGTGGGCACTGCTGACCTCTGTCCCCTTGGCTCCCTACAGCACAGAGCCCCACCGCCGCGGACCCCCTGCAGCAGGCCTACGCCGGAGTGCAGCAGTATGCAGGTCGTTAGTATCCACGCGTCCCCACGGCTCCTTCCCCAACTCTGTTTATCTCTCCACGCCTGTGACACCAGTGCCCCCTCAGGCCTGGGGCCAGCACTGCATGGGGTGGGGAGAGAGAGTGGAAAGAGGGAGGGCTGTGCTGGCAGAGACCCTCCAGGCTGCCTTCTTGTCAGCGGGCCACCGAGAGTGCCCCTGCAGTGGGGTTGGGCAGAACTTCAGGCAAGTGGGCAGGCCAGGTGGAAGTTTCACCCTTGCTGGGCAGTTACCTGTCTTTGAGGCCAGATTTACCTTCCCCATGGAGCTTCCAGGGCCACTTTGCCCAGGAGCACCAGGTCTGACACCAGCACCACAGGCGAGGCTGGACCTGGGTGCTGCCCACCATGGGCCACAGTCACTGGCCCAGGAAGCACAGATGCCTGGTTTGAGAGAAGGAGGGCCTCTAGAAGAGATGCCATTTCCCCATTCCCTTCCTCACACACTGGCAGCAGGATGGGGCCCCAGCAGGTGTGACAGGGAGCAGAGGAGGAGAGGTGGGAAGGGACAGCCCTGAGTGAGCAGAGGGCCTGGGGTCACTGAGCCTAAGCCGAGCTGTCAGCCAGGCTTCTCTCTTTCTGTCACCCCTGGACTACACAGCACCCCATCATCATCCCTGCCTAGCCTGTGTCCTACTGCCTGACCTGATCAGGGTCTCTCTTCCCTGTGCTTAGAAGAGCCAGTGCTGTCTCCCATGAGTGCAGTGGGGCTACCTGGCAAAGGGTGAGGGGACTGAGGTGAAGCTGGCCTGGCACATCTGGAGCCCAGAGGAGGTGCTGCCACCTCTTGGGTCCCCTGAGCTCTGACTTCAGGCTCTGTTGCTATGGGAGCCAGGCCAGGCAGAGGAGGGAGCCGGCCACTCCTGTCCTACCTCGGGCCCTTTCCAGTTGGACAATCAGGTTTATCCAACTCAGTCCTCTGCCCCTGGGGACTACCCCCTGGCAGCCTTCCCAGAGGCCAAGTCCACACCTCAGGTGGCCCCCCACCTCCCACACAGGTGCCGTTTGAGTGGGAGTGAGGGCCTGCCAGCTGGAGTCAGCTGTGGCTCAGAGAAGTGGGAAATCGTTCCTGTGGATTCCAGGTGGTGTGGGGTGATCTTGTCCAGGCCATTTTGGTGTTTTTAATTATCCATGATTGTGTGTTATGCACACATGTGGTTCATCCACTATTTGAAATTCAACTTGCCTCCCCCAAAACATACACACACACACGTGCATGTGTGCATGTAATGTATGCACACATGCACTAACACCATGTACACAAGTGCACGTGCGCGCACACACACGTACACACCCACACACGTGCATGTACGCATGTAATGTACACGCACACGCACACACATACACCCACACACATGCATGTATGCATGTAATGTACACACACATACACCCACACACTTGCATGTATGCATGTACTGTACACACACGTACACCCACACTTGCATGTACACATGTAATGTACACACACGTACACACACATCCCCACACGTACATGCATGTATGCATGTAATGTACACACACGCACACACACACGTACACACACCCACACACCCACACACCCATTTCCACTCTTCACCTTGCAACTCCTCTGTTAGTCTGGGAACTGAAAGCTGGCTTTGTCCTAAGTGGCTGAGTGGCAGGGCGCTTTTTGGCTGATCTGCTTTTACTGCCTGCACTGAAATCTCTCTCTTTCTTCCTGCTTCCACTCTCTGCCTTGTCGCCGGCTCTTGCTTCTTGTCTTGGGCCTCCAGCAGCTGCCTACCCTGCTGCCTATGGTCAGATAAGCCAGGCCTTTCCTCAGCCGCCTCCAATGATCCCCCAGCAGCAGAGAGAAGGTGAGTCTGCAGGCCAGCTCCTGGGCCCCTCCCTCCCCCTGTTGTCCCCAAAGAGGCTGCTCACCTGGGCCTTGGGCTGGGGTGTGCGTTGGAAAGGTGACCACGTTTGTGTGCTGTGTTGAGGTGGGCAAGGGAAGACAGCAGTGCTGTGAGGAGTGGCGCTCTCCAACTTAAGGGTAGAGGTCCGCTTCTTGTGGACAGCTCTGTACACCAGAGTGGTGTCTGGCCCAGGGGCAGGGGCCTGGACAGAATGCCCTGAGGGCTGGCAGGTCCCACACGAGGCACCTTTCCTACTCCCCTCAATCATTGCTGCTGGCCTGACACAGAGCTCACATATCAAAACCTTGGTCTATGAGAACCCCTTCTGAATGGTTGGGTTTGTGTTTCTTCCTTGGCAAGCCCTTGAACCATCCCTTAAACAGAACCTAGCAGAGGTTAGGCCTGTGTGTACCAGTGGAGGCCTTGTCCTTGACCCAGGGAGTTTCTGGTCTTCCAGAGGAGATAGAGGCCCATCCTTGGGGTCTTCACTGGAGGGCCCATCACTGTGTTCCCAGGGAGAATAGCTGGGAGATGAGACTCCAACAACATGGTGGTTTGCAGAACCAGCTCTGATAGCTGTGTGTCTTGAGGAAAAGATGGTAACCAGGCTGAGAGGGTCAGGAAGGGAAGCCCCAGAGGAGGTGGGGTCCAAGAATCCCCCTCCTCTGGTGGGCAGGATTTGGCCAGTGGGGAGGGTGGGGAGAAGTAGGAGTGCTCATGGCTGAGGGGAATGAGAGAGGGAGATGAGTTTATCACCCACAGGAGCTGTACCCTCTGGGTGACCAGGAGAGGCAGGTGGAGCTCCCAGGGCAGGACTGCGTGGGCAGGGTGAGAAGAGATGAGAATGCCCCAGTGCAGGCCTAGTGGAAGAAGGGGGTGATCCTGGAAAGCTGTGTCCCAAGGCCCTGGTGTGAACAGGGCAGGACAGCAAGATCTTTGGGTCAGATGCCAGGGATCTTGGAATGCCAGTCAGTGTCTTCCCATCCCAATGCCTAGGTACCCACATAAGCAGGAAGACAGGAGGCTGGATGAACAGGCCCACCCTCTGGGACTCTGTGGGCCTGCCACAGAGAGCTCAGCTTGAGGGGGCAGGACACTAACAAGGTCCCATCCTCTCTACCCCTATGGAAATGGTCACTGGGTAGTGAGGCACCAAAGCTGCCCCTGCAGCCCATGTGGTCAGAGCCTTCTGGTGGCCTCCAAAATCCTGACTCATAGCCCCTGCAGCACAGTGTCCTGGAGCCCTCCGATGTAGGTTAGTCCTGGAAAGAGCCTCAAGAGTCTGCTGGTCCAACATCATTTGACAGGCCCCAGTGCCAGACAAGTCCCTCAGACCCCAAAGAGGTGCCACAGCCTGCCTGGCTGAGAGCCTGGCCTTCAGAGAAAACCCTTTTGGGTGGGACTCTGGCACCTCCTTCCCCGTGAATCTGAACAAATCACTCTATCCCCTCAGCCTCAGTGTCCTCACAGCAAAGTGAGGAGAGTGGGGAGCGTTCTCTGGAGGGGTGTGAGGACCAAGCCGGCTGAGTCTGCCCCCAAACTCCATTCTCAGTGCACACTGCCCTTCCTTTACCAAGCTACCACCCCTTCCAAGGCTGTGCATGAGGCATACCACCCCAGCTCACACCCAGCAGGCAACTTCTGAGATCAGGGGCATCAGGGCTTCCCATGCCCAGGAAAGCCAAGTTACAGGAACCCAGAGGGGTGCACAGGAAGGCCCAGCCCATACCCTGCCTCACGCTGCTGCAGCTGAGGGACACTGGACTACCACTGGTGAAGTGGGGGTGGGGGTGGTCCCCTCATCAGGCTGCAGCCCTGGGCCTGCCTTGCCCTTGCCTTCCCCACAGTCCAAGCCTTCATCAGTAAGACCGGGGCCACAAGGGGTGGGGTCCAGGAGTCCCCATGTTGCCCGCTCCAGGTCCAGAACAGAGAGCTGTGCCTACAGGCCCTGATATCTTTTCTCCCACTGGTGCCATTGTCAGCTCCCTGAATCACTCTGGCCTATTGGCTCAGGGATCTCTAAATCCTGCCCCACCCCTCACACAGCTATAGGTCAATGGCACCCTGCCCAACACACATGACAGCCCCTACTGCAGGCCTTAAGCTGAGGCCCCCATGGGCCCTCCTGCCTGTCTCCCACCCTACACTCCACCATCCCATATGTGTAGCTCTGAACTCCTCCTCATTCCTTCTCTCCATCTCTGAGCAGCTGCAATTCCTGCCCCCCCTCCCCCACCCCCCACACACACCTTGCTCCCTAGTCTAGGCCCTCTGTGGCCAGTCCTGGCTCCAGCCTCTCCTTGGGGTGGCAGGATCTGCTGCTATTGTCCCCATTCTCCCAGGCCATGGTCCATGGGTTGAGCCACCCCAGGGATGCAGGGGATGGGGAAGAGTAATGCACGATACCAACAGAGCCGCACAGCATGGGCGGGTGAGAGCGCGGCACTGGGAGTGGTTTGTCAGGAAGGCTTCTGTGGGTCTGGAAGGATGAGCAGAGGTTGGCAGCACATAGAGCTGGGGAGGCAGGAGGTCCAGGCAGGGGGAACAGCGGGAATAAAAGTGCAGCTGCTGCAGAGTCCAAGGTGAGCGTGGGGCCAGGGAGAGACAGGCGCAAGGTGGGCTGGAGCCTGGCCAAAGCCGTGTCCCACAGAGTTGTCCGAGTCATGAACAAGAAAGAAGGCTGTGTTCCTCCAACCCTGCCAAGAGTTGACTTCTTTATGTCATGGTCCCCTCCCCATGTGGAATGTCATGGAAATACCAGGATATTCTGGTGGCAGGGGAGGACCCTTCTGCCACCTCCTCATCTTTGAGCTGAGCCTGAAAACAGACAGATGCCTGAATTCCCCAGAGGCCATCTGCCCCACAGATGGGATGAGGTTGCCCTCAGGGATGGCTGCCGCAGCGGCTCTGCCAGGGCTGCAAGGTGGTCAGGGGTAGCCGCTTTCTGTCTGTGCAGCTCCGCTTCACCATTTCTCAGAAGGCTGGGCTGGACCACATTGGTCTCTAAAGTCCTGCCAGCTCTGCCATCTGCGTGTTCTGTAATCTGTGAATGAGGGAGTGCAGAAGGGCTTGGCGGTAGCTGGAGTTAGACAGCGTGTGGGCTCACTGTCCAGGGGAAGGGACTAGAGCTGCTGCCCTGGCTTCTTCGTCAGGCCTGGGCTAGAGAGTCATCCCTGGGGCTCCGCCACACACCGTGCATGTGGGATTGAGCCTGCGGGCCCTGTCTGTGAAGGCTCCTTATCTCTAAGGAGAACAGATGTAGCTTCCACATAAAGCAGCTTGCAGAACTTGAACTCGGAGCCAGGGCCCCAAGTCAAGGCAGGTGTCAGCATGGGCTGGAGCAGTCAGGGCCTGGAAGAGTGAGGATGGGAGGAGGAAGGAAGGTGTGGGGGGGCCTGGAGGGGGCTGGGCAGGAGGACACAAGAAGGAGCATGCCCCTGGGAGTAGCCAGTCTGGTTGGAGAGAAAAACCTCTAGACATAAAAGAGAAAGAGCCCCACCCCAGAGGATGAAGTGTGGATTCGGGCATGAGCAGGGAGAGGCTGGAGGTTCTTTCAGAGAGGGAGGGTATGGGGAGCTGGGGGCCATCAAGGGCACATTCACAGGGCATGAACCAGTGGGAAGACAGCATGGTTGGAGGGGACAGGGTGAGGGGAGGGCCACCAGAGCTCGGGGGTATCCAGCACCAGGAACCCCTGGAAGGGGGTGAGGGAGCATGTTTGTGCCCGGTTCTGAATGCGCCGTCCCCCAGCAGGATGCCTGGGAGCCAGCAGTCCAGGGAGGGGAGGCCGAAGGGCTGGGGTGAGCAGAGGGCACAGGGCGAGCACCAAGGAGGGAGGAGGCCAGTGGCTCCTTGGGCAGTTTTAGGGGTTGGGGAAATTTTTGTTCTAGGCTGTGGACCTTGAGGGAGTAGAGATAGATGGAGAAAAGGAGGAGAGTGGAAGGTAAAGGAGCAGAAGAGAAGGTGCAGAGTCTCTAAATCGAACCTTTACTCCAGAACTGGGTTGTCTGGCAGCCTCATGGCTCCCAGAGAACAAGGATGGTTGGCTCTGGCATGAAAGCCATGCAGCGACCCATGTTGGTGCCTTACAGCCTTCACTGTTGAGCTCATGCCTAGGTTTCCAGCAGCCTCTGGTCAGAACCTTGCTTCTTACACAACACTAGGTGCAGTTGGTTCCTTCCCATTCCCACCACAGCTTGGACACCATCATTGAAATGACCACAAGTCACTTTAAAAGATGAAATTATATGTGGCATATGCTATCTAAGACGCATCTTGGAACAATTTCCATTTTAAAGAGTTAAAATTGAGCATTTTGACTATTTCAAAAGAAACAGGTAAATGGTTAGTTATTGGGAATTTTAGAAAGCTAAAGCCCTGCATAGTGTTCAGGGGGTCTGGGATATTGAGATTTTTGGTAGCAAGAGGGAAAGAATTCACTCTATGGAGACAGGCTAGGCTCATGTCCTGGCTCCAGGCCCCTCCCAGCTGTGCGTGTTTTGGCAGGTGACTTAACCTCTCTGGGCCTCACTTCCTCATCTGTGAAGTGGCAATGATGATAATAATGTCACAGGGTTGCTGTAAGGATTAAGTGAGTTAGAGACATGTAAAGTGCTCAGAACAGCCTGACACATAGTTTGTGCTGCTGAAGTCGCAGGGCTGTTACTGTGGTAACGAAATGAAGAACCTTCATGTCATGAGGCTGGAGGGTTCCCTGGCTAATCATAGAGCCTCAGTTGCAGCGCTTCCTACGCACCTACACAGGAGGAGGCAGGATAAATCTTGGTTTCCTGGGTGTGTGGAACTGGGCAGGACAGTTGGGCCATCAGGGGCAGATGAGAAAGAGAGGCTGCAGGCCAGGGGGAGGATGGGCACCCCAATCCCAGAGACTGAGACTGGCCTGCGAGAAGGGAAAGTGGGGTGTCTCCCCAGCACAGGACATGGCTGCCCCAGGGGATGCCCTGGTCCCCCCAGAGCAGGGGCAGGGCAGGAGGGAGGCCGCCCGGATCTCCTGGGCCTTCCCTATTTTCAGCACCTGGTTTCCAGAGACACAGCAGTAGGTCGACTCCGCCTCTGGAGCCCTAGGGTTTCTAAGCCTCTGCTACAGATCCATTTTATAGAAAAGGCAACTGAGGCACAGAGAGGTTCAGTGACTTGCCCAAGGGCAGAGCAGAGACCGGAGCTCAGACCCGGGGCTCAGCATCCCTGCCTCTTCTGGGGTGCCCTTGGATCTGGAATGAGACTCCCCCTCCTAACCTTGCCCCCACCCCTCCCTGCTGCGCTGCCTAACTCGCTCACCTCTCCTCTGTCTCTCTCTTCCCCCACCCTGCCATCCCTCCTCCCCCGCCCACCCCCTCCCCTCACCGCAGGGCCCGAGGGCTGTAACCTGTTCATCTACCATCTGCCCCAGGAGTTTGGGGACGCTGAGCTGATGCAGATGTTCCTCCCTTTCGGTAATGTCATCTCCTCGAAAGTGTTTGTGGATCGGGCGACTAACCAAAGTAAATGCTTTGGTGGGTAAAGATAACAAACCAATTAGCTTCACCTAGGACAGGGCGGTGCTCGCACCAACCTACCGGTGTCCGACTGCTTTTAACCTGCTCCTTCACATTGCCCCCGCCCCAGCTGCTCCATGGCCCTCACCAGCCTCATCTCACCCTTCTCTCTCCCACTACTCCTTTTGCTTCTTGGCTTTCCCTACCCACACAACCTGGCTCCCCATCTCCCACTCCCAGTCCAAGAAATGGGTTTCCTCTTCCAGACAAATTCCAACCTACTGAGAAGGGAAAGGGGCCACCTTGACAGGGGTAGGAGGGGCAGCAGGCAGAGCCCAGCCACACCCATTCCCACAGTAGCCCCTCTCCTCTCATGGTGAGAGTGGCCTGGCCTGAGCCCGAGGCTAAATCAGAGCGTGACACCTGGGCAGGGCAGTCACCTAGCCAGGCCCCTCTCCTGCCCACCCCTTCGCCTCCTCTCTCCAGCTCTCTGTCCTGCCCCAACTTCTTCTCTGTCTACCCTGCTTTTTGCTCCCCTCCTGCCCTCCCCACTCACCTGCCTCAGGCCACCAGAGCTGGGCATTGTTGAGGAGTCAGGAAGAGGAGACTGGTCCCTGCCCTCAGGAAGCCTAAGCGCTGAGCTTAGATGAAAATTATGTTTATAGCAGTGAAATCTGCGAGGCACCTAATAATGAAACGACAAGGAAGGCAGATGGATATAAATACACAAAAAGGAAGGGAGGGAACTCCACGTGGGGAGAATTGGATGAGGAAGGCATGGGGCTGGGGTGAGACGAGCCAGAGGACAGTAAGAGGGAGACCAGGCGCGGGGGTGTGGTGTCTGTGCTGGGGGGTTTCCACTATGCAGAGGGGGGTGTTTCACAGGGTGTGGTAGGCAGTGGAAATGGTGGGAGGTCCTTGAGCTGAGAGTAATAAAAATACAGTTTGCAGGAAATGTGCCCAGGGCATGGTGTTAGATGGGAGAGGGAAAACTCAAAAGCATCCAGAAGTATGGCTGTCAGATAAAATATAGATGGCCAGTTAAATTTGAATTTCAGATAGACAAAGGATACATTTTTAGTATAAGTATGTACTTACAGTAAAAAGTATTTATTGTTGATGTGAAGCTTAAATGTAACTGGCATCCCGTGTTTTTATTTGCTAAGTCTGGTAACCCTATCCAGGAAGCGTCAGACCTCCTCCTGGAATTTCATATCACCCTTTCTCCTCCACTCCTCCTTGTTGCCCTCCGACCTCCTCATCCTTCTCCTTCATCCCTTCCTTCTGGGCCAGACCCTTTCGTAAGTCATGAGGACTGAAGAGTCCAGTCCCCAGAGAGCCACATATGGAACCAGAGCTGAGTCTGCCAGACACTCAGTATCTCCAGGCTGACCCCTAGATTCTGAGGCTGGGAGGAGAGAGTAGGAGGCTGAGTTGCAAGGAACCCAGGTCACAGCTTGGGGGTGGTGGAGGGGAGAGGAGACAGGAGTGCAGCATCAGGAAGCACATGTTAAGGAGTTTCCAGTCTGGAGTCCAACCTTCTGGAATCATGAAGGGCTTGAGGATTCGGAGCATGTTCCCCAAAGTAGTCAAGATCTTTGCACCATTGTCCCTTCCCCTCTGGAGCTGCCACAGGAAACTTGTGGTCTTTCAATGGCATGGAGTTGCCCCAGCAGCTCATTTCT
Organism: Pan troglodytes; assembly: GCF_028858775.2. Classification (NCBI taxonomy): domain Eukaryota; kingdom Metazoa; phylum Chordata; class Mammalia; order Primates; family Hominidae; genus Pan; species Pan troglodytes. The sequence goes on along the minus strand of NC_072415.2, from coordinate 47,064,714 downwards.
CTCTGGGTGTGGAAAAACAAAGCAGAAGCAAAAGACAGGGTTGCAGCCCTCCACTCTTTGGTATTTCTCCTTATGAATTACAGTTATGTATGTAAAAACAACAAGCTGGAAATCAGTTGCATCTGCTCTTTAAGGAAGTCCCAAATGTTACATAAATGAGAAGAGCGCTGCTGAGAGCCCAGGAAGCTCTGGGCGCCTCTGCTGGAACAGGTTTAGTCTCCAGCCATAGCTGGGCTTGGCATATTTGCACCGTCCCGGGTGTGGGTGCAGTCCGGCTTTCCAAAGGCATTTCCTTGCAGTCTGCTCTAAGCACTACCCTCTTTAAGCTGTTAGCCCACTTAAATTAGCCAGGACTACAGTTTTTTTTTTCTTCCTGACTTTTAAAGAAACATTCTCTGTATACCTCTAATCTAGCTCTCCTCTCTTGAACAAATTTCTGATGTCGAGCATACCAACCCTGAAAAAAGGACAAACTCCTGAGATGCTGGTCCAGCCCAGCTGTTCCTGGTTAAGCCACTTGGGTTCTCTCTCTCACCAGGCAGCTGAGCTTTCTGCCAATATCCCAGAGGCCTTTAAAGTGAAACCTAGGCTGGGTGCAGTGGCTCATGCCTATAATCCCAGCACTTTGGGAGGCTGAGGCGGGCAGATCACTTGAGGTCAGGAGTTCGAGACCAGCCTGGCCAACATGGTGAAACTCCATCTCTACTAAAAATACAAAAATTAGCTGGATGTGGTGGTGTGCGCCTGTAATCCCACCTACTCAGGAGGTGGAGGCAGGAGAACTGCTTGAACCCAGGAAGGGAGGTTGCTGTTAGCCGAGATCACACCACTGCACTCTAGCCTGGCGACATAGCAATACTCCGTCTCAAAAATAAATAACAAAATAAATAAATAAAAATAAAATAAAGTGATACCTAACTTCAGCATTCCCTCATGGACAAGTCATTTAACCCTGTGAGCCTCAATCTCTTCCTTTGTGAAAAGGGGATTTTAATCATCGCCCCAGGGATGCTGTGAGGGAGCTTACCCAGGGCAGACCCTCAGGAAGTGCTAGGTCCCCTTTGTTCTTAAAGTGCTATTTTTGCTATAAAAGTGGCCCTATGTTAAAGTGAACTCCTCAAAGGCCACATTCACTCTTTATAAGCACACGTGTAAATTTATGAGCAGAATCTTCCAGATACCTTCATGAGGGCATGTCTAGCACAAATGTTCCTATGTTGGAAGGAGGGCTGGGGGAATACCATAGGGGGATTCTATCTGCAGGCCTTCCCACAGGGCCTGGGAGCAGAAACCTTCTGAGGATAGGAGAAGGGAAGGAGAGGCAGCTCTGGAAGAAGGAAGACGGTCCTGGAACCATGAACTTGGGAGACAGTGCCCAGAGCCCTGCCACAGGGGCCTCCAGTCTGCAGGGGAGGGACCCTGCTCAGACTGCTAGCCAGTTACTAACAGTTCAAGGGAAGAAAAATTCCCTTGACCCTGGACTGCTTCTCAACTCTCGGGCTTCCGAGGACCACTAAACTCTTCCAGGAAGGCTGGGCTTCTGCCCTCCTCCAGAACTTCCTCTCTGCCCTCCCCACACAGTGGTTCTGCCTGCCGCTACGCCTGTGCCCTAGACAGCTCCTCCAGCCCGTTTTATCTTCTTTCCCCTCCCTTCTTTGAGCTCAGGTGGATGATGAGAAGAATGAGGGGCAGCATGTCCCCCATAGTCAGGCTACCTTGTCCTGGCAGGGACAGGCTTTTGTCCAGCCACCTTCCTTATTCTGGGGAAAGCAGTATCAACACACAATTCATATATTTGAAAACTGCTCTGGTTTACTAAGTACTTGACTTTTACTTGACGTAACTTGACTTTAGTGATTAGACATACAGGTCAGCGGAGGTGGGGACGGGCCAGGAGGGGCTGAGGGGAGCTGGTGGAAATATGGCTGGAGGTGAATCTCGTATGGATCAGCTGAAATTCTCCCTATTTATTCTGGTATCTATATTTATACAGAGGTTAGTTTTGTTGCTCTGGGCCCAGCTCTGACCAATTGTTGCGCTTGTTCGGCTGTAGGAGCAAACTTGAGCAAGGCAGGAAGGAGAGGAGAGAAAGAAAGAGACGATGGAGGCAGCATCTGGGGCAGAGGGAAAGAGGGAAAAAGAACCAGCAGGTAGGGAAAGTGAGGAAGGGCTCTCTTTCTTGGAGAGAAGTCCCAAGGCAGGCCCGAGGTACCACAGACAATTAACTGAGAAGACGGCTTCTACTTCACTCCCGGGTGGCTGTGCATCTCTGTCTTATATCTAATAGCCATTTGGGGACCATTACGCAACGGGCACGTTCATGGGAACGCCTCGGTATCTCGCCAAGCTTTCATATATTTTGCAGGATCTAAGTCCTTTTTACAGGAGAAAAGGCCTCTAAAGTCGAATGAATTCAAGGAAATACTAGATTAAACAAAGCTATAAAGGTTCATTTACTACAACTCGGTGAGGGAGGGGACGTTATTTGTTGATATGCTGCACTGGCCCAGTGGGCCTGGCTCTAAACCTCCTGACCACACAAGCCCTTTCTCGAGGAGCACCTATTAGGGCCAGTTTTGGAAATGCTGATGTAAAATGTTGTCTGTATGAAGAGATGCATTCAGAGTTCCCCAAAGGTGACTTCTGACCTCATTTTGGGAACATGACCTGTGCCCATCTGGGACCTGCGCGGTTGGGCCTGGGAGCCGCAAGGTTCTGCATGCCATCTGGGCACAGGAGTGAACGCGTGGGAAGCGCTTCTGCACGGAGGGCTGTGGCCTGATTTGCACTGATGGTCTTGTGACTTGTTATGGACATATCAGCTGGTGTGTGCTTAGTCCACGGCGCAGGGCGTGGAGAAGAGAGGTGCCGACGACGGCGCCCGGGGCGAGGTGACGCCCAGGGCCCACCCGGAGCCTGGCGGGGCGGGCAGGGCCGGGAGTGGGGGCGGAGGGCCCGCGAGGGCTCAGCCTCTGGGCCTCCTCCGACAGCCGGGCACCTGCGGTGGCGAGGGGGGCGGCCGGGCCGGCGGTGGAGAAGTTTCTCGGCGGCGCCTCCCTCCCGGCCCCTCGCACTCGTCTCTCTCCCCAGGCCGGCACCCTGTGCCCGCGCGCTGCCAGGCCCCCTCCTGTCAGGGAGGACAGTGTCCAATAAACTCCTCCACCTGCAGGTGTGTCCGCCCTCTCCCGCCGAGGCGAGGGCTGAGGTGCCGGGGCCGGCGGGGGTGGGGGGCGGGCGCCTCTCCCAGCGCCGCCCGGCCGCGGGCCCCACTTGGGGAGCGGGCGCCGGGCGAGTGACGCGGCCAGAGACTAGGCGCAGGTCAGCGAGCCGGGTCCCCGCCAGCGCCTGCCCCCGGAGGGGCCTAGCACGCGCGCGCGGGCTGGAGAGGGGCGGGCACCGGGGCGGGGCCGGGGGCGGGGCCCGAGGGGGAGAGCCTCAGGCCCGCCCCGCCCCCATGTCCCCCGACCCCTCCCCGCCGGCAGCGCCCCGGGCGGCCCCGTGGAAACCCAGGCCCTCGTCCCTCGTGTCTCGCCAGGCTTCGTGAGCTTCGACAACCCGGCCAGCGCGCAGACCGCCATCCAGGCCATGAACGGCTTCCAGATCGGCATGAAGAGGCTCAAGGTGCAGCTGAAGCGGCCCAAAGACGCCAATCGCCCGTACTGAGCGCCGGCGGGAGCGTCCCCCGGGGGAGACCAGGACTCGCACAGGTAACCGGGGGCGGCCGGGGCGCGGGGACGGGGGTTGGGAGGGAACCAGACGGACCCGCCGCCTCCTCCGGCCTCCGTGGGCCGGACCCTCACTGGTGCCTTGGACCCGCTGCGCCCAGCTCAACCTGCTCCTCGCCCTGCTCCTCGGGCCAGGCGCAGAGCTGCCGTCACCCCAGCAGAAATGGGCCTGGCCATTTCCCTGTGGCAGGGCCACCAGGGGCAGGAGTGAGGGAGCCACTCCGGGCGGGTGAGGCGAGCCCTGGGCCTGCGCCTCCGGGTCTACATTGGCAGTCCTGTTGGCCAGAGAACCCTGGGGTGAACAGGTGGCAAGCTCAGGCTGAGGGAGGCTGGGGGCAGAACAGGCTCTACCCAGAAAAGCTGCAGCCGCCTGCGGGGTCTGCTCCCAGACCCCCGGCTCTCTCCTCCCCAGTTCTCCCAGGAGGGCTGGTAGCCTTTAGACACTTGATCCCTGCACCCCTGTCTTTCACCATAGCTCAGTGAAGAGAGGAAGGACAGGATCTTTCAAAGGGAACTTTACTAAGAAACAAAGCAGGATGGGATGAAAGCTGAGGAGGGTGATGGTACAGCACTGAGATCCCGGGCCCTGCCTGCCCCACACGGGTCATGATGAGTGGTAGTTGTTACCTTTTCTGCTGGGCTGGGTCCTGCCTAGGAGCTGAAGACACAGTCAGCCACGCCTCTTCCAGCCCACGTGTTCCCCTGAGCAAAGTGCTTCCTGCAGAAAGAATGGGGGGAGATTCCCCAGGACATCAAAAGTCAACCTTCAGAATGGTTTCCCCCAGTGCTGTGGCTCTTGCAGCCTCGGCTTCTTCACAGAGCAGAGGTGAAGGCTCCTTTCGGGCCTTTCCAGCTCAGCACTCTGCTGCCCTCTGACCGCCCCTCCCTGCCCATGTTCCTCCATTTATTCAGCAGTATTGTGTGCCAGCTACTGTGTTAGGTACTTGGGGTTCAGCAGTGAGCAAGATTGAGAAGGTGGAGACAGACAATAAACAATGACATGTGATCAAAGAATATGATCTAGTATGTCGAGATTGTTGGCTACAGTTAAACCACATGGTCAGTGTAGATCTCATTGAGGAAGTGAATTGGAGCATAGAAGGTGAGGGGAGCAGCCATGCCCCCGCCTCTGAGGGAACAGTCAGTATGGAGGCTGCAAGGTGGGGCTGCAGAGTGGAGTAGGAACAGCAAGAGACTGGGTTGCTGGGAGAGTGAGGAGGGCCACCTGGTGTGGGGCCTTGAAGGCCACTGCGTGGACTTTGGTCTCTTCTCTGAAATGGGAGATGGAGAGAGCATTGGAGAGTTCTGAATAGGAGAGTGATGGGTAACTTGCATTTCAGTGGGGTCACCCTGGCTTCTGTGTTGATAATAGCTTGTAGGGGACCAAAGCATAGGTCTACTGCACTGACCACTCAGTCCAGTGTCACAGCAGTTGATGAGATGTGAAGGAATTAATTTCTAGGTGTATTTTGAAAGAGGAGCCAAGGATGAGTCCCAGGCTTTTGGCCCAAGTCACTGAAAGAACAGAGGGATTGGGAGAAAGATCAGGCATGTGAAAAATACACAATTGAGTTTCACAGTCCAGAGTTTGGGAGGGAGGTCTCCAGCTTCCCAATCTCCCCTCAAATCTTCCACCCAGTGCTGGGGTACAGATACCAGCAGAACACCCTTCCTCCACCCAGAAGTAGCAACTCTCACCCTCAGAGAGCAGGGGCCTTCTCTCTGGGGGAGTGCTTGTGCCTCCACTCTCTGCAATCCTGGAAAAGCAAAACCAGTCTTTCCTGCCTCCTGGTTTCCCATCCTTGCCCATTTCTGGCTTGTTTCCCATCCTTGCCCATTTCTGGCTTGTGTCCAGATGCAAACACACATGTTATTCAGAGTTTGGGCACCTTCTTGTGCCAGGCACTGGGCCCAGTGTGGGGGATGCAAGGATGAATGAGTCACCATCCCTGCCCTCAAGGAGCTTCTGGCTCTGTGCACACACAGACACCAGGAGGCAGCTTGCAGATGGGGGCATTTCCATAGGAATGGAGGGACGGTTTCGTGAAAGCAGCTTTTTCTGTATATAGGACACTTTTTCTTAAATCAGCATAGCTCTGCCATTAAGGTGTGACCTGGGTTAGGGTGCTTGTCCTCTTTGGGCTTCTTTTTTCTCATTAATGAGACTAAGGTGTTAGAGTCAACTAGAGGATTTGGGGGTAGGGGGATATGAATCAGGCAGGGTCATGTCCCGAGATTCCAAGGGGCACCCCTGAAAGTAGCTTGTCTTAGCCTCCTTGGCTCAAGCCAGGAAAAAACCTCTAGGTTAGAAGAATTCCCAGATGAAGGAGTGAGAAGGCAGGTTTATTGTTTGGGATATAAGGTCAGAAGTGCCCACAGGGTTGAACCAGCTGGCATTCAGAGTTGGGGTGGGGGCTTGGGAGGAGTGGTTTAAAACACAGAGTGGGTTCTTCCACCAGGGCATGCAAAGGGCAGAAAGATTAGAACCCTAGACCTTCACACAGTGCTTACCATGCACCAGGCACTGCTCCGAGAAGTAACAACTAGGAGATGTTAACTACATAGCTACAACTACCTATAAGGTAGGTAGTGTTAGTATTTCCATTCCACAGATGGGGCACAGAGAGATTAAGTAGCTTGTCCATCAGCTAGTGAGTCACAGAGCCAAGCTTTGAAGCCAGGGAGCCTTCTCCCCTTCAAGTGAGGAGAATGAGAAGCCCCACCCTACCCTCACCCCAACCTATCACCCCAGAGTACCCTGAATGTCCTGAGGGAGTACATATGACACCTCACTTTTCTGGGGTCAGCCATCTAACCACCTCCTTTCTACTAAGCAGTCCTTTAAAAAACTACTATGTCACATAACTCCTACAGTAAGGTTGACATTTAATTTTCATTTAGACAGTATTTTAACAAATGGTGCTGTCAGGCTTCCCAGCCCAAGACTGTTGGAAGCTCTAATAGAAGGCAATTGCTAAGAAGAGATAGAGAGCTTCTCAAGGCAGCCTTGGGGACTGCCTTGAGGCAGTGGCTCAATGAGAAGTGGCTGCCCTCGGACTGCCAGCGAGGGAGGAAAAGACACAAAAAAGCAGCTAAAATACTGCCTGGTATCACAGGCCAGTAAAGGGTATTCATTTGTGCTGAGGCCTGAGCTGCAGCCCCAGGTGCTCAGAAGGGCAGGAAGCCTGAGCAGGGGCCCAGGGACCAGCCATAGCTGGGAGCAAAGTGGGAGGTGGAAGGGGGACCTCAGGGATAGGGCAGCTGCCCCATGGTGGTGCAGGCTCTCTAAGGCCAAGTCAGAAGGGAGTGGGGACAGACCTAGGGGAGGGAGAAGGGCCTAGGCAGGGCAGCTGTGGGGAGTACCGTTGGGCTTTGGTTCCATGAAGGAAGGTCCTGAGTGGGGTGGGATCAGGGTTGGAGTCAGTGACTCTCCTTCCTGGCGGGTTTTCTGCTTCCCCACTGCCCTACCCCTCTGGTGGCTTGGGTTTGTTGTCTTGTGCTAAGACTGGAGTTTCTCTAAGCAATCTTTGCCAGGAAATAAATAAGGAAGGAAGCAAAGGCAGAAAGAGTAGGCAAAAACATGCATGTGGCCAGGTCCATAGCCAGCGGGCAGAACACACCCAGCCTGGCCCCGCCCAGCTCAGAGATTGGCCTCTGAGCCCCTTGTTCTGCCACTGCTTACCAGACACACTGGGCCCCAGCAGCAGGCCAGGTTCTCAGACTTCTAGCACTCCAGTTCTATGGCTGGAGAGTGCACCAAGCATCTTGTCCTGACCCCAGTGAGTCCTGTGACTCTGGCTCTGAGTATGCTTTTGGAGAGTGTCGGGTCCAGGCTTTGCAGGCACAGGTGCTTTGGGTCTGACCTATACAGGGCCAGGCTGTAGCTTTCGGCCTGGCCCTCCTTTGCTTGAGTCCAGCTGATTTTAGGACCTGAGATCTGAATTGGTTCAGCTTGGCCATAATTTCCTCACCCAGCTCGGTGAGTTGGACTTCACCATGCCGGTCAGTGATCCCACTGCCACACCTAGGGCTGTGCTCTGTGAGCCTCCACCCCGAGAGTGGTCGGGAAGGGGTCACCCTGCAGGCAGAAGAGGAGCTGCTTCCTAATGAAGACAGTAGCCAGCTGAGCCCGTGGAGTCTTGGGGGCTCCTCAGGGACTGAGTGTGAGGGTGTGTTATGTGTCTAGGGCCACACATGTGTGAGAGATGAGGGTGTGTGTGAGGAAGTTCCCTAGATTGAGCTTTAGGGACAGGGGCTGTGTGCTATTCAGGTTTGTGCTGCAGTACACAGGACAGTGCCTGGCCCTGACAAGCGGTTGCACTCTAAAGCTGGGAGAGAAGCAGGCAGAGTGGGAAGGAGTAAACACCCATGAGGGGCTCAGGGCTGGAATGGAGGGAGAAAGAGAGTCCCAGGGAGTCCCTGAGTTGCAGTTGCCACAGCCCCCATCTGATGGCAATACCCTCCTTAGTTCCTTAGGCCTCTTCTCCCGTGCCAACGGGAGCTGCCCGTTGGCCATCCTGGGTGGGTCTAAGGGCTTCTGGGAGGAGTTGGAAGTGGCATTTCAGGACTTGGTGGGCATGGGACGGTCCCTGATCTGGGGGAAGGAGATTCAATGTTGGAAGAGCAAAGAACCCAGCCCTGGTGGGCAGGCAGGCTGGGGTCTGCAGAGGAGGAGTCTGGGGTGCTTCTGTGAAGGTTGAGCTGGAGGCCGGGCTTGGGCTCAGCTTCTTTGCCCCTCATCCACAGTGATATTTTAAGATCCCAGGCCTCCCTTCCTCCCTCCCTCCCTCCCTGAAGGAAAGCATAAAGCTGAGAGTGAAAGTCTGCTGTATGTAGAAGCCTGTGGACTGGAAAGCCTGCAGATCAACCTGGCACACAGGCCTTGGCCCAGGCCTGAGTGCCACAGGGGAGCAGGGCATCCAGTGCAAGCTCAAGATAACTATGGGGAGGGGTGGAGCTAAGGACCCCAAAGGGGCCCAGGTGCAGCAGAGGACTATGAAGTGGTGAGGGGTGGAGAAGTCAACCAAAAGTTGAATCACCTGATGATTCCTGATAGAGAAGAGAACTCATTCTCAACTACTTAGGGCTCCACCAGGAAAGAAAGCTGAAGGTTGGGGCCTTGCGGTGGGCCAGGCTGGAAAGCTGTTCCTGGAGGGGTATGGGGTGAGAGGGTGGGAAAAGAGGATGGGGTAGGGAGGAGGGGAAGTCAGCAGAGCAAGAGTGGGAGCAGCAGAGGCTGGAGGCGCTCGCCTCTGTGCCCCCTGCAGGGGACCCTCCAGCCTTGCACATGGCCCCCTGCAGGGCACCCTCCAGCCTTCCATGTGGCGCTTTTATGGGTCAGGGCTGCAGAACCTTCGAAGGGCTTCATGTGCCTAGATGCAGCCTCAGTTTGGTTACACAGGCCACTTGGGAGCAAGGCAAAGAGTGTGAGCAAAGAAAGAGGGTAAGGCAAATGCAAGATGAACTCAGTAGTGCCAAGGCATGTTTCTAGAATTCCAAGAACATTGATGAATTTTACCCTAAATCTCAAAATGAACCCTGCTCAGGTTCTGAGGAAAGTAATTTGAGGTGGAGCTGAAATGGGGGAGGGCCATAACCTCCACAGTGGGTGCCCTTGCAGCCTTCTCTAGGATGGTGGCCAGGGTGGGTCCACAGGGTGGGAGGGCCGAGCTGCTGCCAGCCTGGGTGGTACTATGGCAGCAAAGCATTTTGTAGATGGACCCCGTGGACACAGCAGTTACCATAGCAAGCCTCTGACCTACCCAGCTGACCAGGGCCACCTTGACAGACATCCCCTGCTGGCCCACAGGCTGTAGTCACAGAAAGCTGAGGAGGGAGGGAGCGCCACCCCTGGGGGAGAGAAAGAATCAAGGGTGATGAAAAGCAGAGCGCCCGCTCCCTGAGATTGCTTGCTGGCCAAGGTGGTTTGAGGGGCTGTTTTATTTTTTTTCTGGCCCCCCTGCCAAACCGCCCATGCCCCCCTCCCCAACGCATGATGGATGCCCTTAGTGGCCCTGTGTGAGGTTCTGCTTCTGTTCACAGTGTATCATGTGTCTGCATAAACAACCGTGTGTGTGTATGTGTGTATGTGTGTGCGTGCGTGTGTGTGTGCGTGTGTGTGTGTTGATGTGCCCATGTTTGTCTGCTGGCTTCCTCCATCCTTTGAGTTCTTTTCAGTTCTCTTATGATTTGACTGCTATTCTCTCATCAGAGCTTCTAGATTGATGCTGTGGTCTGGTGCTGTATAAATATATTTTCTTTTTAATTTTGTTTTAACTTCTTCCTTGCCCTCCTTCACCTGAATCCCAGCCCTCCCTGCCCTCCCACACTCCCCAACCCCACCTGCCCTGCCCCACCTCTTCCTTCCCCCACCCACACTCTCTTGTCCTCTCTCTCTCTCTCTCTACATATATAAATATATATATAAATCTTTTCTTCTTTTGTCATTCAATCAAATTCCAACAACCCAACCAGGGCCAGTCAAATCCACCACAGTCTCGCGCTGAGCTAGGAATAAAGTTCACGTAATCACATGAGAGTGGAGAAAAGTCCCCCATCCGTAAGTTCAAATCAACTCAAAGTTCACAGTGTGACATGATGGCGTCATGTAACAAGGCTAAGAATCGGTTGCATGACAATTGCCGTCAAGTTTCGTGGAGGTGCTGTGATTGGAGCGTTTTTCTTGGATGTTGTATCAGTTGATGATTGGCCAGTCATGATCACACGTGCATTTTCTTGACTTTTGTGCTGCCACAATCTTTTTTGCTGTGCTCATTTTCGTTTCGTTCTTGGTGCTTGCAGTGGTTTTACTTTCTGTTGTTTGGTTTTTCTTGTTCAGCGTTTTTTTATGCTTCTCTAGATGTCACATAGAGAAAAAAACAAAACAAAAGAACAAAAAATAGTCAAAATAAAGATGAATTCCTGAATTATCAAACATGGGATCATTTACCTGTGCAAACCATTATTTTTTTCTTAAAAATAAGGAAAACATCTTAAAAATATCTATGCGTGGTTGATTTACTTGCACTTGAAAATATTGTGATTTTATTTTTTTCTAGAAATTTGGGGGCCTTTTTCAATTGACACTTTCCTAGGTCTGGTCTTTTTCCAGTTAGGCTATTTTCAATCTCACTTCAAAGGGAAAAAAAACAAAAACAAAAAAACAAAAACAAAATATCTACAGTAACAGAATGATAAAAAAATTCTAAACCAAAAAACTAGAGTACAAAGCCAGAGGCCTCTGCAAGAGAGCCCGGTAACAATTGTAAGGTTTGTATTGTAACCACTTCTGCTAAATTAAATGTGGGGAGGGGAGGCTGGGGACTGGGGGCTCGGGAGGGTTTTTTTGGTTGGTTTGGAAGAAACAGTACTAACAAAAGCAAAATGCACCTTTTTGTTTACAACTGAAAAAGGGTCCTTGACAAGTGTTTTTTAATTTTATTATTATTTTATTTGGTGTTGTAATTGTTTAGACTGCTGTGTACGGTTTGCTGTTTGTTGAATCAACAGTGTGAAAAACCTGCCAGCATGGATTGATATACGCATGACGTTGTCCCCTCAAGTGGGGGCTTTGCAGTTCTAACTTTCTTGATGTAACCAGTCACCCCCATGTATAAGTGGAAGCTGCTTGCTAGAATGGAGATGAGTCTCATTTGTTAATTCACAATGATTAAGCATTCGCCTTCTGATTCTAGTCAGATCATGATTTTTTTTAAAGCAAAACAAAACACCAAAAAGCCACCATTCAAAACAAAATCAAGCACTGTCTGAGTTAATTTATTTAAGTTTGATAATTAAATCTCTTCTGACCTTTTTTAGGTTTTCCCATCCACTCCCTTGAAGTTCTGAATTCCTCTAAATTCCCTGGCATGTATGAGAAAAGTATTATGTGTGTGTATGTGTGTATATATGCATATACATACACACATATCCATGTATATCCACATATGTGCAGGTGAATATATTCTACACATATATCCAGATATACATATATATACACAGCCTCGCAAATAGTTACTGACCCCGGGAAAGAAGTGGTTGGCTGGAAGCTGGGCAAGGATTCTACAAAATTTGAGTCACGGATGTGTCTTCCTTCTTTCCCTTGAGCCGGGAGGAGTGGGCTGGGCTGCTAGATTTTTCCTATCTTGTTTGCTAGGCTTCTGTATACATATTGTATCTGGGCTAGATCCCTCAGAGACAAGTTTAATTGTGAATTCATATCCCGCAGTCCCAAATTCTCCCCTTAGATGTAGCTACCCCCAATCCAGAATGCTAAAGTAACCCAAATCAAGAACCTTCTCCCAACAACGAAACCTCAGCTACAACCATCACCACTAGACCTCCCAGTGGTTTCTACTCTGAATAGAAGAGTATATTTCTTTTTAATGTATCATGATCATGACTAATTCTCATACTGGTCTCTCTTCCTTCCCTCCCACCATCCCCTAGAGCTCCCATCCTAGCCCCTGAGGCAGGTTCCTATTGGTGTTTGGATGCTGTTTGTGTTTTCCCTCTTGGCTTAATCAGCCCTGATTTTCTTCATTTTAGGGCAGGATGCTGAACGGGCTACATTAAAAAACAAACCTCTCTCTCTATATATTTATAAATGAGAACTGTTGGATGACACCTTTGACATATCAGCCAATATCAATCAAGCTGAAGACTCCAGACACTGTCTGTGTGACTGTAACATTTCTTCAAGGAAAGTATAGCGTCTATGGAGTTCAGAGGGCACGTGTTTGGGGGAAAATATATATGACATGAAGAAGAAGATGAAGAAAAATGAGAAAAAAACACACAAAAGGCAACTTTAAAACAAAATATCACGAGCAGACGGGGAGGCTGAAGGGCTGGGAGCTGGGAGGAGACGCTGCTTACCGATCCCGGGGCTTTTCCAGCCCATGGGCGCCTGACGCAGGCTGGGGCAAGTGGTGCGTGGGGCCTGGTCCCCAAGGGGCGGCTGAGAGGCCGCCACTGAGCATCTCTATCTGTCATTCCTTTAGCTATTTAGGGACCAAAGGACCAAACTTTTTATTGCAGATGTGTAGCTCTATGTCAAATAGAGGGGGAATGGAGGACCCCCTCCTTCCTGCCTCATGGCTGTTCTTGAAACAGCTTAGAGCGATTCTATGAAAAAATGTAATAAAAAATTAAAAAAAAAACAAAAAACAAAAAAACAACAAAAAAAAGGAAAAATAACGCTTCAATGCTTTTAAAACAGCAAGATAATAGTTCTTTGATACTTTGAGAGGCGCTTTGATGACCCTCATCCAAGTCTATGACACTTTCCTATGGTTTTCTGTATTCTATGTCTGGATGGAGCTGTTAGAAGATGAACAAATTGGTGGATATTTGGGGAAAGCAACACAAATCTTAAAACTCACCCGTGAAGTGTGAGAAAACAAGGAGGGGAACAAATGGGACTTACCAAGCAAGGTCATTGTTGTGAAAAGTCTGTAAATGCTTCTAACTCTTCCCCCTCTTAAAATCATAATAGTTGTACAGAATTTTAAAAAGGAAAAGTTTAAAATACCTATATAATAGAAGAAAAATTAGAGGAAAGCAAAAAATAAAAAAAATAAAAAAGGAAAAAAAAAACCTATAGAAGTTAGCATTACTGCTAAAATCCCAGATGTTGTAGGACTGTACTTTTGTAGAGTTTAGACAGAGCATCAATCCCTTCTCCCCGCGAGTGCAGTCGGATGCCGTTGTCCCCAAGGGCCAGGCCGAATTCGCCCCACACCTGCGGGCGCCTGGCTGCCGACGCCGGTGGAGGCCACGCCGTCGGTCGGGAACGGTCGCGTCGCCCTGGTCGCAGCCGCCGCCGCCATCATCCTCGCCTCTCGCTTCCCTCTGGGAGCTGCGCGCGCTTCACTCACCTTCCGCTTCACTCGCCTTCCACGCTTGCTCCAGAGACTTTCCGGGCAAGGGAGAACTGGGAACTTTCATCTTAAAACAACTAGACAACACACACACACACAAAACCTTAAAAAAGAGAGAGAAAAATAAACAATCTTTGAAGAATTTCTGAAACTGTTTACAAGGAATTTTGAAAAACAGGGATGTTTAAATGATGCCGGCTCTGTTTTTCTGTAAATAAATTTGCATATTTTGTAGGACTTTTAATTGTAATGATAGAGAAAAAAACAAGGAAAACTATTTAATGAAAGCACGATATTTATCTTTGGTAAATGACTTTAGAGCAGTTAAAGACATTGCTTAAAAAACTCAGAATCAGAAAAAACACTGAATTATTTAAGAACACATATATTTTAAAGTATAACATATTTATTATAATTTATTTGCACCCTTGGGAAGATTGCTTTGGCATTCTGCCTTGATTCCTTCTCATTGATGTCCAGGTCATCTGGAGGCCGGGGGTTCTCAGACCTACCATTGTTTCCCTTTAGAAGAACAAATTTCCAGTTCCTCTAGGGCCTCCTGCCTTTCCTTTCTTTCTGTCAATTTTGTTGTTGTTGTTGTTTTTCATTTTCTTTTTTTCTCTTGACTCCTCCTTTTAGGATGTCCACATGTAAAAAAAAAAGAAAAAAAAAAGAAAAAAAGAAAAAAAAAGAAAACAGCTGCAGTTCAGTACAACTGCTCTTTTCACACTCAACTCCCTAAAACTCCTTGTAACCTTCTGTAACTATTGGATGACGCTTTCTCCAGCTTAGCCCTAAATAAAGCACAGTTTAAAAAAAGATTTCTTCATTGGTCTGTGCCTCTCGGACTCTGGCCAGCTGTGCCTCACAGCCCCAAGGCTTGCCCACTGGAAGTAGCTTTGGTCCTCTTTATGGAATCTGCGACACAGGCCCTCGTTCTGAGCCTCAGCATGTGAGGCTCTTCTGGGAGGTGATGGGAACAATAAAAGGAGGTCCTGTTCCACTCTAGGAAGAATCTCTCTGGACTGGTGTGTGTCTCTGAAAGTCCCCATTGCAAATTCATTCTTCTGGGTTCCTGGCAGAGGTGGCCACAGTGTCCAAGCAGAACACAAAGGAGGCTACCTAGGCCACCCGACCTGAAGGCCGAGCAAGTGTTGGGTCGGGGGGAAGTTATGTGACACCTTAGGGAAGGAGGCAGTGGAGGGAAGAGGCCACAATAAAGGAAGAAGGATGAGGATGCAACTCCAAATTTACCAGCAAGCATCTTGCTCTTGGCCCCACACCTCCCGCTGCTTTGGCAATTTGCAGGGATGGAGAAAACAGGATTCTGGGCCCTCAGTCAGGGTCCTGGTGGGGGCAAGGATGTAGAAAGAAGAGTAGGGGCCCTCCCCTGGGGCGTTTCCTGGCATGCTGCCTGTCCTACACTTAGATACGAGCTGGAGAGAGGTGTCCAGACCCTGAATGCCAGGGTGGGAGGGAAAAGCATTCCGAAGGAGGAAGAACACCACGCAGGACTTGGAGAGGGGCGGCAGGCCTCTGGAGAGGAGAGCCCAGACAGCTGCACACCAGCTGCATGCCTTCACCCAGTCCTGGCCTGGGACAGACCTTCTTCTCAATCTTCACTATCCCACCTCCTTCCCTTCCCCTGCCCTCAGCCCTGCAGTCTGGTCTAGGAACAGGCAACTCTTTCCCAGGGCCCTCAACTCTCTCCACTGCTGAGACAGGAGGGCTGCCAAGTGAGGGGCAGGGAAGCTGCAAGGTTCAGATGCCTGGAGGAGAGAAGACAAGCCCCCAGAAACAAGGGTCATTGACTGCCTGTCAGTCTGTGTCCCCCTGTGGGAGATGGGGAAATGGCTTCGGTCCCCACCTGTCTCCTCTGAAGGAGGGTATGGAGAGTAGAGCTCAGAGCCCCAGCTACAGAGCAGTGCCTGGATCCCATGCTCCATCCTCTCCTCCCATCTCTCTTTTCAGGGCCAGGGGCCAAATCTGTGCTTCTGATGTTGGCCTGTGATGCATTAGGCTGGAGAGAAAGATCTTCGTGTATCAGCAAATAAGGGAAGGCCTTCCAGCCTTGACCTAAATGTGGACGTGGTTCCGAGAGAGGGACTGAGGAGACTCCGAATGTCCCCTAAACTAACCCCCTTTTGCTGCTCAACAGGGCTGCAAGTCCAAGTGACAGCCTGCTGTGTCCATTCTAGGGAGCTGCACTTCTTGGAAGAATTCGCTTCAAGGGGCTGGATGTCAGACTGGGTATTATTCTGCCCTGAGAAGAATGGAAGGTGTTTTCTAAGAAATTCTCTGGGGAGTGGGGAGGTATCTTTAGGTTTTGAGCCTCCGACTAGTCAACACGGTGATTTCTGTTGCATACCTGCAGCTGAAAGAGGACAACCTCAACCCCCAGCACCCCCTCTTACTCTTTCAGACCCCAGGAAGCCTCCCAGAGATCCCCAAGTGACGTCCCCAGACCTCTCCTGTTTGTGTCCACCTCCCCACTGTGTACCCTTGTCTCTGGGACATAGCCCTCCCCTACCTCCACTTAAAGTGTTGTAGCTAAGGGCTGTAGGCACCCTGGGAGCTGTCACCAGAGAGATGGGCTGTGAAGCCAGCCAGGCAATTTCGCCCTCTTCCGGGTATGGCTGACTGAGAGGGGAGCTGACAACACTGGAGCCAGATATGAACATTCCAGTTCTATAAAAGAAACCTTCAATGTAAAAACCACGCACCAGGTGACTGATACATGCATAGCACACTTAAGAGAGAATACAATTTATTAACCTCTGGGGAAAAGAGATTCCTTGAAAACTTGCTGGAAACTATTGGATCACTTTGCACATGATTATGGAGAGCTCAGGGATCCCTGCAACTCATCCATCACTCCCTTGTTAAGAACTCCTGATTTGCAATGTTAGTTAAGAGAACCCAAGACAAAATTCTTGTTAATTTCTGCTTCTATTCTATGGCTTTTATTCCTTTGCTATTATCCTATATGCAGTGTGTGGCTTCTTCATAGCACCCCTATTTGTAAAAGACCTTTTGCTTATTATTAGAAACTTTTTTATTTCAAGCACAAGAAACAAGAGTAGAGACACTTGCCTAAGGAATCCCTTAGGCAAGTACTCACTACCTAGCTTCAGCATACCTCAACTCAACAGTAGTTTGACAAAAATCCCAGGTATCAAGTCATTTCATTGCTAAATGCCTCCACTTCCCCTTAATGTTTTCCATGCTGCATTGATGTCTGCCAGCTGGCTCTGGCCTGTTGGGCATCTGTAACCTTGCTGTGGCAGCCCCTGGGGAACTTGGCCTTCATAGCCTCACCACGGCCTTATCCTGGGGTGGAACTGGCTCCTGGTGGGAGCCCCAGGCTTCTCTCCAGCACCTCCCCAGGGCAACTGCACCTGTTCCCAGCAGCACTTTCAAAGTCCTTCCAGCTCTTCCGTCAAAGCTTTGTAGTCACAGCTTCTCTTTTCTCTTCTCCTTTTATCCTCCTATCTCTGTGATGCTAGTATGAAAAAGTTATGTTTATTGAGACTTTTCATTTAATGCTCCCATCTCCCTCTGTGTTTTTCTAAAGATCTGACCTTTTTCCTGTTCTGAGCAGGATTACACCTCCGTCCCTCACGCTAAGCACTGGCAGAGAGAAACACAAGACATACTAGAGCTTCCCCACTCATGCAAGCACTGCCAAGGCCTCCATCCTCCAGGACTGCTGCTAGTCATCTGGGCAAAGCTGCAGATCCCCATAGCACAGGGTCTGCAGGGCTAGTGTTTGAATTACAGTGGGTAAAACACAGATAAATATTCCCCACCTTGCTTGCCCACTTGGTAAAGTGGATAAGGGACATATGGCAGTGAGCTTAGGAAGCCCAGCCCAAAGTGACAGCATCAGACTTGGCTGTGAATGCCATTTGACTATTTACCCAAATGGAACCCACCCCCAAATAAAAATTATTAGCCACCATTGATGTACTACCTTCAACAGACTAGTGAGTTCTGGAAGTTGGATATTCAGTCAATATTGATTCATTCCTGCATTAATGAGTGAATAAGGAAGGAAGGAATGGACAAATTATGGACAACTGAAGGCATGTCCCAAAGAGGCAGCTGTTCTGGAAATACTCTTTAAGTAGTGATAGCACGTGGAATAAGTGTATAGTCAACACACCCTCCCATCCCCAGATAAATGCTTGCAAGTATAAGATTTTTATTTTAACTTTCTAGTTTCCTCCCCCTACTGACCCTCCCTCCATTTCTCTAAGCTGCCCTCCCTTCTCTCCTCAAGTCCTCCCCTTGGTTACCCCCCCAGTCTCTGGTCCCCAACACTCCCAGGTGCCCCGGGACTTGCTAGTGACAGAGTGGAAGCCTGGAGAGCCAGCATCAGCTCCCCAGGGCCCTCTGTATCACCCTTTCTCCCTCTTCCTGCCAGCCTAACTGTTTGCCTCTTCAGGAAACTCTGAGCGTCTCCATCTCTGCTTCTGCCCTTTGTGGAGCTCTAACCAGGACTTTCCCAGACTAGCAGAGGAGATGGAAGGATTAGGGTATCAGAGGGAAAAAGGCATGGACTTTGACTTCAGACCAGGATTCAAATCACAGTTCTCTCTAATACCTTCTGTGTCACTTTGGAAACATTACTTAACCTCTCTGAGCCTCAATTTCCTTATCTCTAAAATGGGGATAATATCATCCCCAAGAGTGTTGAGAAGTGAACAAGAGACAGCCACACTCAGCTACATTCCACCCCAAGGATTATCAGAGTGGCAAATTTCTTACAGCATAGATACTCAGAATGAATGGCTCAGGCTGCGATCCCATCCTCCTTCCCTTTTCTTAATTCCATTCTATTGACAATTCACCTCCCAACAGAAGCAAACTTGAACTTGACACAAGACCATTTTAGGTCATTTTTTTGTGAAGTCCAGTCAGCATATGCCACTCCCAGAGAATTCCTGTCATGCCGAGGTGCACACACCTCTGCCTCTCACTGCTCTTTTCCAGGGACCCCAATTAGCTGACACTCCTGCGCCCCTGCTGCTCTCTTTGCCCTTTCCTTTCGCAAGAGCATTCCCAATGCAACTGTGACTGCTGCTGTCTGCAGCCTTCCTCCTCTGGGCTCACATGGCCTCAGGCTGCATACTAATTTGGTCTTTGCATTTTAAAAATTTTTATCTATTTTTTTGAATAATGTATTCATATATTTCAAAATTCAAAACACAGGAAAAAGGAAACAATGAAGTTCTTCCCACCCCTGAATCCAGTCATCCATTTCTCTCCCTAGCAGCAGCCTGTGTTGCCAGTTCTTGTTTACCCTGCTCTTTAAGTGTGTGGGCATGGAGTGTGTAGGTGGAAGGAACTCAGCTGTCATCCTCATTTTCAGTGAGGAGACCCAGAGCCAGGCAGTGATGTGCCTAGGCTCCTGTAGCTGCCCCATGTGACTCCCAAGAGGTGAGCCCAGGCCTTGGGATGCTCGGGACCCACTGACTGAGCAGAGGCATCAGGGCCATCCAGTTCCACTCTTATCATTTGGGCATCATTCATTGAGGCACGGGTGTAGCTGTCATTTATGGGGTGCTGCTCTGTACTAGCCACTGCATTAAGAACTGCTTAGTTATAATCTCATCGAATTCTCACAATAATTCTATGATGCAGATGATATTACCCTACTTTACAGATGCAAAAACTGAGGCTCAGAGAGGTTAAGTCCCTCACCTAAATTACCCAGAATCAGCATTCAAGTCCAGGTCTAGCTGCATGGCTGTGCCCTTGATCTCTACATCACATCTCCCTCAGTTATAAACTCTCTGCACAGTTACTCCCCTCCAGCCCTTCTCTCATGTCTCCTACTCCCTTCTTTCTTCTGATTTTTTTTCTCAACAACCCCAATTTCACCTTTAAGAAATGACAGCATCTATATTGATCTAGGTACCAATCCTTTTCTTCCCTTCTCTCCTTGATTACCTTCTCTCCTTGATAGAGCTGGAGTTCTTAAAGGTGAGTGAGTAACAAGTTAGTAAACGTGTTGCTAATGGGTGCATAAGTCCCCCTCCTTGGTAGCACTTGCTGGTTGTAGGGACAGATAGGAGCTTTTATTATTAACAAGGAGAGAAAATTAAATTGTAATAAATATAATATTTATTAACATTTTATGGAGCTATCTGAAGTTCAAAAGCCTTTTGAGCTGTGTCAGCCATTTCCCCCAGTACACTTAACACTGGAGAAAATGATAAGCAAATTCTTAAGATCAGTGCAAACTGGAGGTGCTCAACTGAGTTTGCATTGATTTTAAGAATTTGCTTATAAAAAAATTAAGCTTATTGCTGGGGGTGGTGGCTCATGCCTGTAATCCCAGCACTTTGGGAGGCCGAGGTGGGAGGATCACGAGGTCAGGAGATCGAGACCATCCTGGCCAACGTGGTGAAACCCCGTCTCTACTAAAATACAAAAAATTAGCCGGT
Organism: Pan troglodytes; assembly: GCF_028858775.2. NCBI lineage: Eukaryota > Metazoa > Chordata > Mammalia > Primates > Hominidae > Pan > Pan troglodytes. The sequence goes on along the minus strand of NC_072415.2, from coordinate 47,044,656 downwards.
CGTGGTGGCGCATGCCAGTAGTCCCAGCTACTCGGGAGGCTGAGGCAGGAGAATCGATTGAACCTGGGAGGCGGAGCTTGCAGTGAGCCGAGATTGCGCCACTGCACTCCAGCCTGGCGACAGAGTGAGACTCCGTCTCAAAAAATAAATAAATAAATAAATAAATAAATAAAATTAAGCTTTTTAAAATAAAGGGGAAAATTCAGCCATTTGTGAAGGCCCCATACTTCACTAATTGAGGCACAAAGATGCCTCTTGTCTTCAGGGTCTCCAACATGATTCATTGTTGCTGTTGCCTCTCTGTCCTTACCTATTCCTGGGGCCCAGCTCAGGGAGCCATGGGCATTGGGATGGCAGGAAGTCCAGAGGGCCCAGGAGCTGTCAACCTTGTTTCCCTTCCATTTCCTGCTCTCCTCATGGGAACCAAGGAGGGGCTTCAGGATCAGGACAACTGTGGGTCATTTTCACCCTGCATGGGCAGGATGTGGGCTTCTACTAAGGAGATCCAACACACATGCCCCAAGCTTCTCACTGTACTCCAGTCCTACACAGGGTCTCAGATCCCATTGTTAGGCCTTTTTCTTTGGGTTAGACCTGGGCCTCATTAGTTCTGCTTTTAAAATGAAAACTACCTGGGCATGGGGAGTAATTTGTTCCCTACCCTGCTGAACCAGTATTTATAGTGTACCTACTGAGCACAGCACTGCACTAAGGATTAGAGGTGAAGAGATGAAGATAGCACACACTGGGTACTTTCCAGGCCCAATGTGAGGTATGTTATGGGTATTATCTCTAATCCTGTAATTCTGCAAGGTGCTATCACCTTACCTTACAGATGAACAAACAGGCTTGGATAAGGTAGGTAACTTGCCCCAAACCACACTGTAAGAAAGTAATGGAGCCAGGATTCGAAATCAGCTGCACTAATTCCCCCATGAGGTTCCTTGACAAGCAAAAGACAACTGCACACTAGCCTGTGGGAACTGTGTTGGGGGCCCAGGACAGCCCAGAGGAGGGAAGGCAAGTGGCCCTGTCTGGGAAAGTGGAGACACCTGGGTCAGGTTTTGTAGGGTGAGCGGGTGTTACACGGACTCCATGGGAGGGGTCATGAAGGAACAAAGGACCCCAGACCGTCTGAAGAACTGCAAGATGTTTTAGGTAGGCTGGGAATATGCTGGGGGAAGACACAGGCCTTGTTTCAAAACAATCTACCTACTTATCATCTGGACACTGTCCTGGCTACTTCAGGGACACCATTCCAGTTAACCTTCGCAGCAATCCTGGGCCCTATTTTACAGATGAGCTTATATGCTGTATGAAAGTCACGTGAACCCCAGAACTAGGATTTGAACCCAGGTCTGCCCTATGGCAGACGCCGTGTATGTAATCTTCATATTACACTGGAAAAAGCTACCTATTCAAGGCACATATTCAAGGCATAATGGCTCCTGCCTCAAAAGCCTCCTTGCTGACTGTGCTTCCAAGCCTCAAACAGAGACACACAGCCTATCCACAGGGCAGAAAAGTGAAGTCAGGCCAGTCCTGGAAAGGCTCAGATCTCTCTGGCCTCAGATCCCTGCTCTGCAAAGTGAGCAGGCAGCCTGGGTCTCAGGGATTTGGCCCAGTGTCAGTGTCCCTGAAGCTCTCTGCCAAGTGCTGGGAAAGGGCACTGGAGAAGAGAGGTCAGAGGAGATGCATGACTGTGAGTACCCTCATCCTTGCTCTGGGTATGACAGTCACCCTGGAATGAGGGAGCTTGGCAAAGGGTTTTATCCTCCACTGTATTTTGCTCTTGATTCTGGGCAGGATCCAGCTCCTGCCTTGCCCTCAGTGCTGAGTGACCTTAAGAATCTCTGGGCTCAAAGCATCCCCTTTGAGAGTATTATGTGTCTTCAGCATTGACTTCAATATCTGGCATGGAGTAGGTGCTCACCAGTGTTTGCTGAATGCATGAGAAGAGGTGGGGAGTGGAAGCGGGGATGCCTTCCACAGGCCTCTTCTGAAGCACCCTGGGCCTGGCCCACTCTTTGCAGGGCCCCTCTGCCCCATGTTGCCCTAACTCTGAACAGGGATCAAAAGAAAGCCTGGTGGTTCAGGTCTTCCCAGTACTCTGGGAGCTCCTGGGATGACAAGCATTCGGGGCAGGGTCTCACTGGGGCCCTCAAATATGGCATATGGACACAGATTCTCATGCCATTCCAGATTTCTGGCCATCCAAATTCTCCCTGTCCTTAAGTCCTAGTCCAGGGTCCACCTACTCCAGGGGGTCTACTGGAAACAGAGCACCTGTTTTCTGACTTTCTAGTGCCCTGAGTGGGAACCACTTCACTGGGCTCTTGTTCCCATGCTGTTGTGTGTTGCTTTGTATGTAGTTCTTGGCCTACCTAATGGCCCTGAGGATCAGAAGTAAATGGTCTCTGTTTCCAATCTGTCTCCTAGGAGTGGACTGGTCAAAGAGAGTAGGCAGGGGCAAAGTAGAAGACTAAGGATTTAAACGCAATGTGCTGAAACATCAATGGATGATAAAACAAGTGGGTAAAAAAAAAAGGTATGAGAAACAATATTTACATAGCCTCAAAGTATACCCCCACAAAATACTTATACATTACAAAGGGAAAGTTAGTAATTTTATTATACAAGGAGAAACCTGGCAGATACCACCTTAACCAGGTGATCAAAGTAAGTATCATCTGGAATGTAATATGTAACAAATGCTATCATGGGCCTCCTGGTCAGATGTGTTCAAAAGGAGACAGTGTCACTTATTCTTGCTGAGAATGCATAACCAGAATCTAATCATAAGGAAACAAGACAAACCCAAAATGTTCTATGAAGTAAATGGCTTGTGCTCATTTAAAGAGACAAGACAACTAAGTGTAACTTGTGATCCTTGGCCAGAATTTCTTTCTTTTTTTTGTTTTTGTTTTTGGTTACAAAGGATATTAGTTCAACAACTGGCAACACTTAAATAAGATCAGGTACTGTGTCAGCATTGATTTCTTAATTTTGATACCTGTACTGTGGTTATATAAGAGGCTGTCCTTGTTTAGGAAATATATACTGAACTTTTTGGGGAAATAAGGATATTAGGTCAGCAATTTACTCTCAAATGTTTCCAGAAAAAAGTAGTAATACAGTGTTTATATGTGTGTGAGAGAGTGTATGATAAAGCAAACAAGTTAAATGTTAACACTTGGGGAATATGAGTAAAGGGTATAAAAGTATTCCTTGTGTTATTTCTAAAACTTCTCTGTATGTCTGACTTCAAAATAAAATGTATGAAAAAAATGGCTTGTTTGAACATTAGCTGGGTTAGCTTGGGGAGAGCGGTCAGTCACGTGGACCGGGCATTGCAGAGACCAATCCCCACCCGCTTCCTTCCTCAGACAATGCGCTGGGTAACATGAAAGGAGAGACCCCCAAACATAGACATGGAAAGCTTGCAACCTCGGCAGTCGCAGCAGCATGATCAGGCCACCATGGTTTCTTCTCCAGCCCATTAAAAACACACTAGCCATGGCTCAGAAACAATTGGGGATGCCCTTCCCACCCCATCCCCAGGGGCAGCCTGACTGGCAAAACAAGAAAATAATATCACTAATTGTTCAGTTCTGAAGAAAGGGACAGATTTGGAAATACTAGACGTGGAGGATGGAGGCTGGGGTGGGGAGTACGAGAAAGAAGGGCAGGAGTTACCCATAGGCACCCCTCATGGAGGCAGATGGCCATGTGGACCACAACTGAGGTCCCAACCCTGGAACGGCTCTCAGCTCTGCCTGATGCTGACACTCCTCAAGGCTGAGATCTGGAGAGCCAGGGCCATTGAGGCAGAGGCATCTTAAGAAGCCAGGACCTTGTATGAGGGACGAAGTTCTAGGCTGATGGGAGAAACAGAGGTAAATGACATTCTCAAACCAGGGCAAGTGTGGCAGTGGGGTGCCCTGCTGGAGGCACTGCCTGAGGTGGTGACATGCACGGGAGGCAGCGATGGTTGGGAGCTGGCAGGCCCAGCTTCCCAGCTCTGTCTGGCTATCATGGAATCCCCCACTCTCCATGCTTCAGAGGGGCCCACTGCCCCTTGCCAGCCTCCAGATAAATTATAGACACCTGATATGTATAAAGAGGTTTGCAGTTGTTTACTCAGCAGGTGCATGAGCATCCTTTCATCAGATCCCTACAGATACTGTGCCAGGCAAGGCAGGCATGCATACATGTGCTATCTATGTTTTGCAGACAGGCACTGAGTGGTGAAGGGACTTGTGCAATGTCACACAGCTACAGAGCAAGAACTTAAACCCAAGCCTCTGATGGAACACTAAGTAAACTGTTGCCAAGGACTGCAGTCTATGCAGGTCTCATGGGCCTATGCAAGCATGAGCCTTGCTGCTCCTCCAAGTTTAAATGCCAAGCCTAGCATTCAAGGCTGTCCATGAGCTCACTACCTTGGGGTTCTTTTCTCCATGCTTTTGAACACAGTGCTCCTCTGCCTGGGAAAATTCTGATTGAAGACCCTGACCCAGAGGTTACTGTTCAGGGCTCTGTGACTGCACTGACCTCAAGGAACTCTTAATTGCAGCTCAACTTGACCTTCTGCCTCACTGCCCTGTCCTCTGCTGGAAGTCTGGAGCTATGTTGCTGAACTTTGGTTAGCACATAGTGGACAATCAGAAAATGCTTCAGAATTCACCCAAGACCAGTGATTCCTGAATTTTTTTGGGTCACAGATCCCTTTGAGAATCTGGTGGAAGGTATGAATCTTCTGATCCAGGTGAGCTCTCAGGTGAAGAGTGAGGTGAGGAGAGGGTGCTATATGCAGGGCAGCTCTCTGCCCAGACTGATGTTCCTGGCAGGGCTTTGATATCATGAGGAAAGACCGCTTCTCTTTCTAACACAGTCTCACTCCCACACCTGCCCCTGGACAGGACAGCGCAGAGGGCAACTAGGGTGCCCCATTTCTGTGCACAAAGGCTGTCCCTAAGCTCAGGTGGGAGATTGAGGGGATGCAACCCCTCAATGCCTGTTCCTTCCATCTGGCTAAGCAAGCGGAGAGGCAGGGAGAAGTTCTGCTTGTGATCACTGCTCCAAAGTCCTTTCTCAGACTCATCCCTGCTCAACTGCTTTTTTTCCCCTCCAACACAGTAAATCTCCTTCTATTATTCTCCAACTTGTAGTAAGCTGTGTCATTTTGAGAAGAAATACATAATGGTATATTAGAAGAATCATGGATCTTCTCATTCATGCTTAGAAAAAATTTATTACAATGTAAGAAAGTCTGAATAGCATGAATTTATTATAATGATTTAACACTTCTAGCACTCGAGTTAAAAATGCCCTTCCATAAATAACTGTCCCTGGAAAACATAGCAAATTTACACAGTTTACCATTTCCCAATGTTATATAAATCCAACAAGCTTAAATCACCTGCAGCTGAGAGAAGAACAGAGGAAACCAGAGCTGTGAAGTTCATCCCATCCCAATGGGCAGCAATGAGGAGTGAGAGCCAGTCTCCCCTCCTCCAGCTCCCTCATCTCAGCACGGGACTGGCCAATCTCAGCACTCAAAGAATGGGGAGAAGAACAAGGTGGGGCAGTACCTGGAAGAATCAAGGAGGGCAAACACCACAGTCTTACAGCTGCAGAACAGGTGAAGGGCACGGGCCTAGGGCATCCTGGAAGACGTCAGGCCATGTGCCATTGTTTGTGTGCTGGTGCCAAGGAGGTGTCAGTTAAGGCTGCTCAGCTGTGGCCTGCAAGGAAGAAGGGAGGGAGAGGCCAGCTCTGATGTCCTGGTCAGATCTTGAACAGGGCCTGTCCTCTGGCCAACCACCTCTTCTACTTTCTTACAAACGCCAACACTGCTTTCTACTCCTGGGCCTTCTGGATCCTCCGTGTTCCAAGGACCTCCCTCTTGGCACTCCCTCTGGCTCCACTGGACACCCTGCCTCACCCTACTTTCATGGACACTGTGGCCTCATCATTCTTGTTTTCATCTGGGCTAGTTTCCAGATCTAGGTCAGCATTCCAGGCACCAAACCTGTAAGGCAGAAATGGTCACTTCTCATCTTAACAAATATTTTTATGCATTATTATATTCGAGGCTTAGAGAATATAGGCAACTTGCCTAAATCTACACAGCTCACAAGTGGTAAGGCTGGGTTCTCCAAAGTGAATATATGGTTTCTTTGAACACTTTACATTCTAATAGGGCAGACAGTGCACAGAGCAATATGGGACAGATTGAGGTGGGCTATAACAAAGGCTCTACAGAGTACTATGGGAGCCAAGAGTATATAATGATGCCTGAGAGATTAGGAAACCTCCATGGAAGTGATGATAACTGAGCAAGGTCTTGAAAGATTCATCCAAGATAGAGGGACCTGGAAAAGTCACATAGGCAGGAAACAGCAGCGTGTCCTTGGGAGACGGCCAAGAGTTGTGAGCTGCAGAGGGGAGAAGGGAGGGGCAAGATGCTGACAGTTCCGGTGTGCCACTCTAAGGGGTGCACTCCTTTCCTGTAAGCAGTGGGGAACTTGTGTATTTTAAGCACTGAAGTTACAAATCTTAGATTTGTAAGAAAGAAAATGCTAGTGAATGTGGAAGATAGGACTGAAGAGGGAGGAAAGGAGGTGTCTTCTAGCCCCACCCTCCCCAGTCCTCTGAGTATGGCACTTACTTTCTACTTGCTTTAGAGAGCTGCAAGAAGGCTGGAGTAGTCCAAAGGGTACTGGACTTTGGGGCCACAGAACTGTTAAATTTTCTTCCTCCCTCCTATGTGCCTACCCATCCACCTATTTGATAAATAATGTTTGGGAGCCTATAACGTGCCAGGAACCATGCTGAATTCTGAGGAATTAGTGATGAATAAGACTGATATCTTTTTCTGGCCATCCTGGGCTTACGGACTAAAGGAGAAATCAGAAAAGTAAATAGGCCATTCCAGCACAGTAAGTATTGTGATAAAAGATGTACAGAGGGCTGAGAAAGCTCCTAAGGTCAGGAAAAGGATATTACAGTGCCTTTAGAAACTACTGGAAGCTCAGTGTGGCTGAAGCATGGAAGTCAAGAGGAATAGAGTGGGAAAAGAAGGGGCTGGAGGTCTAAAGGCTGCAGTGGGCCATATCACCAAGAGCCTTGTGCAGTATGTGCAGAAGTACAAACACAGAGGGCAGTGGGAAACTAACTAATGCTTTAAGCCAGGTTGTGACATGATATAATGACCTGGTAGCTTTATGGAGAATAATAGGTTACCCTTGCTGAGTGTTTATTATATTCTATGCTGAACACTCTACCTGCGTTAGCTCATTTAACCTTCACAATAACTTCATGAGGTAGGTTCTGCAATGATCCCCATTTAAAGATGAGTGAGGCAGAGAGAGTTACATGTTCTAGCATGAATCCAGGCCATAGGGCAGGAAGACCAATAAAGAAACTGTCGTACTAGAGAAGCATCAGCAAAGAGAGAGAGAAGTGGGTAAGTTTGAAAATAGGAAGTGGACTTGATACTTTTTTTTTTTTTTTTTTTGAGATGGAGTCTTGTTCTGTCGCCCAGGCTGGAGTGCAGCGGCATGATCTTGGCTCACTGCAACCTCCGCCTCCCGGGTTCAAGTGATTCTCCTGCCTCAGCCTCCTGAGTAGCCGGGACTACAGGTGCGTGCCACCACGCTCAGGTAATTTTTTGTATTTTTACAAATACAAAATACAGAGATGGGGTTACACCGTGTTAGCCAGGATGGTCTCGATCTCCTGACCTCATGATCCGGCTGCCTCGGCCTCCCAAAGTCTGGGATTACAGGTGTAAGCCACCGCGCCTGGACGGACTTGATACTTCTTGAAGATTGACTAGAAATAGGAAAGAGAAGGGAAGAAGTAAAAAATGACCCTCCCACCCCAGTTTCTGAGTTTGAATTCTATTTCTGACTAGTTGATGACCTTGGCAAGTTTTGCTAAACTTCATTTTCATTATTGGTGCAAAAAATCACCCTCAAGTTTTAGGTGTGCATAGATGTATACCTGGCCTCATTACATAAAGGATATGATGTAGCTTACAAGAATAACCCATATAATGGAATGATTTTGAAAACTATGAAAAAAGGCCTCATCTCATAAGGATTGAATAAGATGGTGCACAGGGCCCAGCCGAGGGTGTGGCGCACAGTTAAGTGCTTCAGGAGTTTTCGATGCTTGCCTGGCACCCACCGGCCTCCACTCTACATGCCCAACATTCTGGATTCCTCTCCTCCTCCCACACGGTCTGGGTTTTCATCCTTCTTTCCTAACTCTATCACTTCCAGGTCATTACCCCACAAAGACATACAGGCATACCTCAGAGATACTGTGGGGCTAGTTCCAGATCGCCACTATAAAGCATATATCACAACAAAGGGAGTCACACAAATTTTTTGTTTCCCAGTGCATATAAAAGTTATGTTCACACAACTGTAGTCCACTGTAGTGTGCTGTAGTCCACTAAGTGTGCAACTGTATCATGACTAAAAACAATCAACACATATTAACTTAAAATCCTTTATTGCTAAGGATCATCTGAGCCTTCAGTGGGTTGTAATCTTTTTTTTTTCTGAGATGGAATCTTGCTCTGTCTCCCAGGCTGGAGTGCAATGGCGCAATCTCAGCTCACTGCCACCTCCGCCTCCCAGGTTCAAGAGATTTTCCTGCCTCAGCCTCCTGAGTAGCTAGGATTACAGGTGCCTGCCACCATGCCCAGCTGATTTTTATATTTTTTAGTAGAGACGGGGTTTCGCCATGTTGGTCAGGCTGGTCTTGAACTCCTGACCTCAGGTGATCCACCCGCCTCAGACTCACAAAGTGTGGGATTACAGGCGTGAGCCACCATGCCGGGCTGGGGGTTGTAATCTTTTTTTGCTCATGGAGGGTCTTGCCTTGATGTTGATGGCTACTGACTGATCAGTGTGGGTTGCTGATCAGTGTGGCTGTAGCAATTTCTTAAAATAAGACAACAATGAAGTTTGGCACATAATTGATCCTTCCTCTCATGAAAATTTCTCTGTAGCATGTGATGCTATTGGATAGCATTTTACCCACTGTAGAACATCTTTCAAAATTGGAGTCAATTCCCTCAAACCCCAGTGCTGCTTTATTAAATTTATACAATATTCTAAGTCTTTTGTTGTCATTTCAATTATGTTCATAGCATCTTCATCAGAAGTAGATTCCATCTCAAGAAACCACTTTCTTTGCTCATCCAGAAGAACCAGCTCCTCATCTGTTCAAGTTTTATCATGAGATTGCAGCAATTCAGTCACATCTTTAGCTTCACTTCTAATTCTAGTTCTCTTGCTATTTCCGCCACATCTGCAGTGACTTCCTTCATTAAAGTCTTGAATCCCTCAAAGTCATCCATGAGGGTTAGAATCAACTTCTTCCAAACTCCTGTTAATCTTGATATTTTGACCTTCTCCCATGAATCACAAATGTTCTTAATGGCATCTAGGATGGTGAATCCTTTCCAGAAGGTTTTCAATTTACTTGGCACAAATCCATCAAATAAATCATTATCTATGGTAGCAATAGCCTCAAAAATGTATTTCTCAAACAATAAGATGTGGAAAGTTGAAATTACTCCTTGATCCATGGGCTGCAGAATGGTTGCTGTGTTAGGAGGCATGAAAACAACATTCTTCTTGTAAATATTAATCAAAGGTCTTGGGTGACCAAGTATATTGTAACAGTTATATTTTGAAAGAAATCTTTTTCTCTGAGCAGTAGGTCTCAACAGTGTGCTTAAAATATTCAGTAAACCATGCTGTAAACAGATGTGCTGCTATGCAAGCTTTGTTATTCCTTTTATAGAGCATGGGCAGAGTAGATTTAGCATCATTCTGAATAGCCTTTGGATTTTCGGAATTGTAAATGGGCATTGGCTTTAACTTAAAGTCACTAACTACATTAGCCCCTAAAAAGAGAGTCAGCCTGTCCTCTGAAGCTTTGAAGCCAGGCATTGACTTCTCCTCTCTAGTTACGGAAGTCCTCAATGGCATCTTCTTCCAATAGAAGGCTGTTTAATTTACATTGAAAATCCATTGTTTAGTGTAGCTACCTTCATCAATGATCCTAGGTAGATCTTCCAGATAAATAACTTGCCGTAGCTTCTATATCAGCACTTGCTGTTTCACATTATACTTTTACATTATGGAGATGGTCTCTTTCCTTAAACCTCTGCTAGCTGCAAGCTTTTCATCTACAACTTCATCTCTCTTAGCCTTCATAGAATTGAAAAGAGCCAGGGCTTTGCTCTGGATTAGGCTTTGGTTTAAGGGAGTGTCCATACAAAAAGTTTTGCATGGGCCTGGGCGCGGTGGCTCACACCCGTAATCCCAGCGCTTTGAGAGGCCGAGGCAGGCGGATCACCTGAGGTCGGGAGTTCAAGACCAGCCTGACCAACATGGGGAAACCCCGTCTCTACCGAAAATACAAAATTAGTTGGGCGTGGTGGCGAATGCCTGTAATACCAGCTACTGGGGAGGCTGAGGCAGAAGAATTGCTTGAACCCGGGAGGTGGAGGTTGCAGTGAGCTGAGATTGCGCCATTGCACTCCAGCCTAGGCAACAAGAACGAAACTCTGTCAAAAAAAAAAAAAATGTTTTGCATGGATCTTCATGGCAGCATTCTTCATAATAACAAAAAAAAAAAAAAAAAAAAAGGGGAACAACCCAAATGTCCATCAACTGATGAATGGATAAACAAAAATGTCATATATTCATATGATACAGTATTATTTGGCAATCAAAAGGAACCATGTATATGTGACAGCATAAATAAACCTTGAAAACATTATGCTGTGAAAGCCAGTTACAGAAGACCACATAGAATATGATTTCATTAATATGACATGTCCAGATATGCAAATGTATAGAGATAGCAAGTCAATTAATGGTAGGCTAGGGCTGGCAGTATGGAGGGTGACTGCTAAAGGGTATGGGTTTCTCTTCGGAGTGATGAAAATGTTCTAAAATTGATTGTGGTGATGGAGGCAACTCTGTGAATATACTAAAGACTACTGAACTGTACACTTTAAATAGGTAGACTGTACAGTATTTGAGTAATATCTCATAAAGCTATTACCAAAAAAATAAAATTTAAAAAGGGCTTTCGTTGCTGATTGGCCAGGAGTGCTGAAAAGTCAAGAGTGAAAACTTGACTTTGACTCGTCTCTCTTTAAACTGGGCTTGGGTGAAAGCCAGTTTGTGAGGTGTTAAGGGGCAATGAATCCAAGACTGCTCCCTTTAGAAGTCTTGCTGCAAAAGGAAAGAGAGAACCACAGTGGTGGAAAGAAGGGATGATAAAGTTAGCTGAAAATCTGGGCTATTCACAGGGTATTTTTTTCAAATTAGGGGGGATCTTACACTTGATTGAAGTCCCTTGATTCCCAGACTGGGTCTCCAGATTCCTAAACACCCAAATGGTGTTACCAGTAGTCCATGAGCAATTTTCATTTTCAGTTTGGGAGCTGTTTGAGTAATGATTCTGTTCCTGCTACCTGTGCCTCTGAGGGGCAGGTGCGAAGTCTCCATATTCAGGTGCAGGTGCCAGCCTGGGTTGGGGAACAGGGGGCAGGACAGGGTCTCTGTCTGAGTTGAATCCACAGGTGTGATCTCAGAATTGAGCACTTTAGGCACTGAAGCCCTCACATACATTCTTCCAGCAACTAAAGGCAACTAGGCAGGGCCATTTTTCTTGTCTTAAAGTGCTGTGATACTTCTTCCTTGCTGAGCAGCTATGGGGGTAGGCACAGAGGAGGGACTTACAGGTGCAGAGAGACTGAATGTTCTGTTCCAACAAGCACAAAATCTAGAGGCGGCTTGGTGTTCACGTGATGTGAGTGAGCAGGAGCCACAGCAGAAAAACCTACTGGGATGTGACAAACCATTTCCTTTCTCTCAGTCAACGACAGGCTCCTGCTGTTTTAACAAGTACTGAGGAAAATAACATTTTGATAACCTGCAGGTCTGCACTTGCTTTCAAGCTATGCCTCACTGATCTGATGAGGGATGTTCAAGGGACAATTCAATATCAAACCCACATGGGGAAAATAGCCATAGAGATGATTTATTAACTTGAAATCTCATACGTACATAAACATTTGCTCATATTCAAAATACACTCTGAGCTGAGGATAAATCGTGAGTTGGAAGGAGTCCGCCACAGCCTCCATCTCTCTTAGCAGACTTCGTCCAGCTCTGCCCCATCAGGCCTCTCCTCTCCCCTGATTCTCTGGCCAGAAGATCTCTATTATGAACTTGGTGCCGGAAGCAGGGACAAGTGAAGAGTAGCTCTGAGGGAGCAGAAAGAGTCCCTCTCTCCCCATGACATTTGGGGTGCTCTAGAAAAGTCCCCATCATGGGGATCAGGTTTGGATAAACACAAGTTTGCCTCCTGGAAAGCGGACTGTTAGCAAAAGCTTTTCTATGATTCACTTTGGTTCTCTACATCAAGAACTGTGGGCCTTACTTAGGGAGTTCAAAGGACATGCTGTGTCCTTTTCCATTTTGTAAACATTGATTGGTTTTTCTCTCACAGGAGTTGGGCAGCAGGGTGGGCAATGGTGAGGCACTATCCGCAATGCCCTCGGCATGTGTCCAGTCTCGCTTTGGGAAGTGTCTAGAGGCTGGACGAGCAAATCCCAACCAGTCAAGGGTGGGAGACTTGAGAGGGAGGAAAGGCAGATTCCTTTGTGCCAGATCCTTTCTCTTGGGATAGTCTGCAACAGCTTTGAGGCTCTGTAACAACCTTTCATTCATATGTATGTACATATTTCAAAGTAAATTTAAATAGATTAAAATGTTAACATGTACTATTCAATTAATAATGAAGACATTAGATTATATACAAATTTACATCCTATTGCCCTTGCACCAACACCAACAAAATGTCCATTAAGTTAGAAAAAGGCAACTGGTGATGAGTTTTGCATGTGAAAAATGTATTGGTTGATATTCTGCTGAAAGCCCATCTCTGCTTTTCCAAATTGGCCATTCATGGAGAGGCAAAGAAGCAATAAAACTCCACTCTGTGGCTGTGACCCCTAAAAAGCCTTTAGTTTAGACTCTGTTTACGATTCTTCTAAAGGCAAACAAGCTTCTTCAAGAAACTGTGATCCTTTTCTTGATCCTCTGGCATCCTCTCACTCCAGAGTTTTAAGGACACTGGAGTCTGGAATGGGTGACTGTGGGCATGGGAGTAGTCTATGGGAGTCAAGTACACTTAAAGTAGTCATGACACAGGGGGCAAGAAAAGAAAGTTCTGGCAACCTAACTTTAACTGAAAAAATGGCTGAGGGCTCTTAGTTTGCCATCCACCCATTTTTGCCATACCACAGAAAGCTCCACACTCCAAAGGCTTTTTGATATGGGATGAAGCCGATTTGGTTACTCTCAGAGGTGAACTTTATAAAGAAATTTTAATCTGTAATGATTTTCCAACTTTTTAAGGGAATGATTATAACTAGTTAGTCTTGACTTTATATTTATTTCAGAAGAAAAATATAATATTGGTGGGCTCCATTCTTTTCTACTCCAAAGAATAAAAAACCCCAAGTGAAAGAAGGCTGGGTGGAGGTGACAGCGCCAGGCTCAGCTTGAAGAGACATGAGCTTTGGATCTATCTGGATAAGGAGGCTGCTCAACAAGGCTTTTCTAGATTGAAATAATCTAGTTTTAATTAAAAGAGTAATTCAGGGAAGCCACGCAGACTCGCTGCATGCAGGCTGCCCTGGGTGGTATGACTTTGTCTACCAACACTGACTAAGTCTTACTCCCAGTTTAGTTGGGGTTGGTAAAAAGGAGAGAAAAAAAGCCACACCCTCCAGATCAAATAAAATTCCCAAGTAATACACATCTGGGAACACACCCTCCCCTTGCTTTCAATGACTGGAGAGTTTTGAACTCTGGCTAAACCAGGATCATCATCCCCATTAGCTTGAGAGGCTACTAGGGACCACTGCAAGCTGAAGGACCCATCTCAAGAGCTCTGTGGGAGAAAAGACAGCAGACAGGATGAGGTCTGCACTGCATAACTTCCATAGGCTTTCTCTGGGTCAAAACGAGGCCCAGTGAGAAAAAGTAGGGAGACCCTGCTTGGGTGGTGGAACATACTCTGGCAAGTAGAGATGGTTCTTTGGGGCCACGAGCAGAGCACCTGTGAGGCCTGGTCAGCTCGTATCCTTTAATCCTCGTGGAGGAAAAGGGAGGGCCAGAGGAAGCCCATCAGCTTGCAGCAGCTTGCATCACTCTCTCTCTAGTGGCATTTTCCGTAGACATAACCATGGGAAGTTCACAGGAGCACGTGTGATGGGGGGTGGGGGGTGGGGTGAATAAGCTGAACACTTGGGTAAATAAAAATACCTAGAGATTGTTCTTATTCATTCTGGGATATTGGAGGGGTGGTCACCCAAACATTGGTAGAAGAGTGCTTCAGGCTTGTGCCTCCACTGAATTTCCCCAGGGCTAATCACTCCCTGATGTGATTTAGTGCTGCTTGCTCCCAAGGATTGGCTGGGTCTCACCCTCCAGCCCACTGAGCTCTTTGGTTATGGGATGGGCAGCTGCCAGGCTGATGGCTACTGAGACTGACTCACAATTGGCTCTCGTGTTGTTTGTGATGGCAGGGGCACCAACTCCAACTTCAGAATTAAAGGACCACTTACAGAAATGTAGTAGTGAGAGAACAGGATGAGAAAGATGAGAGAGTCTGCCTTTCTGAAACTGCTTATGTTTCAAAGGGGTTACTTTTAAATTAGAGGGATTTTTCAGTGGAACGGTTTTTCTTGTATATAAAAGTGAGTCAGCCTTTTCTAGCAGAAGTTTGAGAAGGAAACACTCTTGAAATGAGGCTGAATATGCAATGGTTTCCACCACGCAGAAAGTATCCTATGTTAATTTTCTAATCTGTTTAGCATATAAAAGATACCATCTTCCATTCCTACCCCCTTAGTGTGTTATCGAATGCCTGGTCTGATTGAAAATAACCTGGGTTGTTAGAATGATTTCTATATTCAATACGTAACAGGATGCTAGTGAGACAGGTCCCCGTGAAAGGAGAGACACAATTACTTTGTGATGAAATAATTTAAAATCCTAGATCAGTATGTGAGGAAACCCACAAATTTCCTAAGAAAATTTTGCAATATGTCAAATGAAAAATATATCTTCCAGAATCTGATTCTCCTCCAGCTCTTCAGGGGTTCTGTGCATCCCCATCTTCTTCCGGGTTGATTTTAGAGGACTGAGTCGGAAAGTACCATGATTCCAGGCCCCAGCTTCTCTGGAGGGATAGCGCTGAGGTTTGGGCGCAGAGTTTGGGCTCAGAGACTGAACCAAATCCAACAAAGATGTCTCATACCTGTAAGACATATAACCCAGACAGGAAAGGATCAGATTATTAGAAAATGAGAATTCAAGAAGCCCAGCAGAAATGGGCTGTCCAGGGCAAGAATTAGATTACAGATCACATCATGCGTAAGATGCTGCTTAAGGGAATTTTTGTGAAGGTAAACACCAGAAGGACTTGAAGAACCTAGGCCCTGCTGTCTGTCCATAAGCTCTTCTCTTTTGCTGACCTCTAACATTCCTTTACAACTTATGAAGAGAGATTGTAGAGTGGGAAGAGTAATCATGATAACAGTAATGATATTAACAGTGACATTTACTGCAGGCTTACTGTCAGGCACTGTTCCTAACACTACAAATATTTAACCTTCCTATAATCCTCTAATGAACCCTAGGAAGTAGGTACTATACTACTCTCATCTCCATTATAAACATGCGGAAATTAAAGCTCAGGGAAGTAACTCATCTAACAGAAAGCAATTACACAGCAGAGTCTAGAATTGAACCCAGGTGGTTTGTCTCCAGCACTCTCATCCAGGACACTAAAGCTGCCTGTCGAAATCTTCACAGACAGACACGCTTGGTTCAAATCTCTGTTCTACCATTTGCAAGCTGTGTAATATTGGGGAAGTTATTCAGTGTCTCAGTTCAGTCTTTTCATGTGTAAGAGGCTAGCAAAACTCCAGTTAGGATTAAATGAATTCATTGATATAAATGAATACATAATAGGCACTGAATAAATGTTAGTTCCTTCCTGTTAACCCCCTTCCACTTTTTCTAGAAGTTTGGGAAAAGATTCTAAATCTATAAAGACATCCCTCCAAAGAAAAACTGCCTTGTGTCCAGCATTCTTTTCAGAAAGGTTAAGTGCAGAGCAGCTTAGAGGTAAAAAAACATTCTGGGGGCCGGGTGAGGTGGTTCATGCCTGTAATCCCAGCACTTTGGGAGGCCGAGGTGGGTGGACCACTTGAGGTCAGGAGTTCAAGACCAGCCTGGACAACATGGTGAAACTCTGTCTCTACTAAAAATACAAAAATTAGGTGGGCATGGTGGCGTGTGCCTGTAGCCCCAGCTACTCAGGAGGCTGAGGCAGGAGAATCGCTTGAACCTGGAAAGTGGAGGCTGCAGTGAGCCGAGATCGTGCCACTGCACTCCAGCCTGGGCAATAGAGCAAACAAACAAACAAACAAAAAACCAACCAACCAACCAAACAAACAAACAAAAACAGTTTGGAGTACCACATAGGGCCCTAAGGGGATAGCTGGGGCCAGAACCTAGCTCCAAATTAATGGTGGTGACAATGGCAGAAGCAGCAGTGGTGAGAGACCGGGTTGTCTGTTTCCCAAGCCCATCCCTGTGGCAAAAATGTCATCTTTCTGGCCTGAGAACTGGGATAGGAACTGCTAGCATTAAGGCTATAAATGCCAGTAAATTATTAGAAAATAAAAACATACACGTGGACATTACAATGAAGCATATCAGAGATATATTAGAAGCCTTCAAAGAGTTTAGAATCTCTGGTTTTAAAAACTGCTACAACACTGCAAAGCGAATATCCACAGGTTTGGAAATAAAAATGAAAGACTGTTGCATTTGATAGGAAAAAACCCACTATTCTCATATGCAATTTCTAATGAACCAATTATTAATGAGGAATACAATTTTTAAATTTAATTTTTCTTTGTAACTGAAGATGCTGCTATAGAAAGCATAAACAAGCACTGTGAATTATAGACAAATCATTAAGTGATTTTTGGTTTCTTATATGATCTTTATATTTTACAGAACATGCTAGAGAAAACATTAAAATGACATCATAGAGATTTGTATTTAAAATTAAATTCCAACATGTATGAAACTAATGTGTATGAAGAGTTAAATCTTTTTAGAAAATCTGATCCCCAAGAATAATCACCTCTATATAAACTAAAATTCATATTTGGAAATACTTTATTAGAAATCTATGCAAATGTTGGCACAGCCTACAAAATACTCTTAGCAGCTCCACTGTCAGTTGCATCAACAGAAAGATCCTCCTCAAAATTAAAAATTAGAAAAAATTGAGGGATACAGTTCCAAGATGGCTGAATAGGAACAGCACCAGTCTGCAGCTCCCAGTGTGATCGACAAAGAAGATGGGTGATTTCTGCATTTCCAGCTGAGGTACCTGGTTCATCTCATTGGGACTGGATGGACAGTGGGTGCAGCCCACAGAGGGCAAGCCGAAGCAAGGCGGGGCATCACCTCACCCAGGAAGCGCAAGGGGTCGGGGGACTTCCCTTTCCTAGCCAAGGGAAGCCATGACAGACAGTACCTGGAAAATAGGGACACTGCCACCCAAACACTGCGCTTTTCCAACAGTCTTAGCAAATGGCACACCAGAAGATTATAAACCACACCTGGCTCAGTAGGTCCCATGCCCACGGAGCCTTGCTCACTGTTAGTGCAGCAGTCTGAGATCGACCCGCGAGACAGCAGCCTGGCAGGGGTAGGGGCATCTGCCATTGCTGAGGCTTCAGTAGGTAAACAAAGCAGCCTGGAAGCTCAAACTGGGTGGAGCCCACCGCAGGTCAACGAGGCCTGCCTGCCTCTGTAGACTCCACCTCTGGGGGAAGGGCAGAGCTGAACAGAAGGCAGCAGGAACTTCTGCAGACTTAAACATCCCTGACAGCTCTGAAGAGAGCAGTGGTTTTCCCAGCATGGTGTTTGACCTCTGAGAACGGACAGACTGCCTCAAGTGGGTCCCTGACCCCTGTGTAGCCTAACTGGGAGACACCTCCCAGTAGGGGCCGACTGACACCTCATACAGCTGGGTGCCCCTTGAGATGAAGCTTCCAGAGGAAGGATCAGGCAGCAATATTGCAGTTCTGCAATATTTGCGGTTCTGCAGCCATCTGCTGGTGACACCCAGGCAAACAGGGTCTGGAGTGGACCTCCAGCAAACTCTAACAGACCTGCAGCTGAGACACCTGACTGTTAGAAGGAAAACTAACAAACAGAAAGGAATAGCATCAACATCAACAAAAAGGACATCAACACCAAAACCCCATCTGTAGGTCACCATCATCAGAGATCAAAGGTAGATAAAACCACAAAGATGGGGAGAAACCAGAGCAGAAAAGCTGACAATTCTAAAAACCAGAGTGCCTCTTCTCCAAAGGATCACAGCTCCTCGCCAGCAATGGAACAAAGCTGGACAGAGAATAACTTTGACAAGTTGACAGAAGTAGGCTTCAGAAGGTTGGTAATAACAAACATCTCCAAGCTAAAGGAGGATGTATGAACCCATCGCAAGGAAGCTAAAAACCTTGAAAAAAGATTAGACGAATGGCTAACTAGAATAAACAGTGTAGAGAAGACCTTAAATGACCTGATGGAGCTGAAAACCATGGCAGGAGAACTACGTGACGCATGCACAAGCTTCAGAAGCTGATTCCATCGAGTGGAAGAAAGGGTATCAGTGACTGAAGATCAAATGAATGTGTAACGCCTAACCTTGTTTTTTACTCTAGCTCACTACTTTAAATTTTCCTTTTTTTGTCTCCTTAATTGCCAGCCATGTTTCCCATATGAATACACTCTCCCTGGCTGGGAAAGCCAGACAAACTCCATTTGACCTCTTGATTTACAAGACATTAAGGGCTCCTTACCCAACCCCCTTCCTTAAGGAGTTAACCTGTGTAAGCAGATCCTCAGCATTTCAAAGGAGCCCAATTAACTGATAAGATACTGGAGCAAACAATGTACGAAGTTCCCAGGGTTTTGCTCAAAGAGATAACAACACAAAGCCTTGAGTTCCTGTCCGGCATAGCATTTATATCTAACTATAACGAAGGATTTAGAGCCTTGCACCTGGTACCCTTGCTCTTTTTGTAACCATTTGTCTTTTAAATTGTTCATTTCTCTGTAACCATTTGCTTCTTTTGATTCTTGCATGTTTTTACTTCTGTAGAGTTATTGCATTTAAGTCCCCCTCCCCTTCCTAAACCTAGGTATAAAAGTTAAGCCCCTTCATCGGGGCCAAAAGAATTTTGAGCGTTAGCCATCTCTTTGGCCGCTGGCTTAAATAAAGGACTCTTAATTTGTCTCAAAGTGTGGCATTTTCTCTAACTCCTGTGGCTATAACAAATGAAATGAAGCAAGAAGTTTAGAGAAAAAAGAGTAAAAAGAAACGAACAAAGCCTCCAAGAAATATGAGACTATGTGAAAAGACCAAATCTACGTTTGATTGGTGTACCTGAAAGTGACGGGGAGAATGGAACCAAGCTGGAAAACACTCTTCAGGATATTATGCAGGTGAATTTCCCCAATCTAGCAAGGCAGGCCAACATTCAAATTCAGGAAATAGAGAGAACACCACAAAGATACTCCTTGAGAAGAGCAACCCCAAGACACATAATTGTCAGATTCACCAAGGTTGAAATGAAGCAAAAAATGTTAAGGGCAGCCAGAGAGAAAGGTCAGGTTACCCACAAAGGGAAGCCCATTGGACTAACAGCTGATCTCTCTGCAGAAACTCTACAAGCCAGAAGAGAGTGGGGGCCAATATTCAACATTCTTAAAGAAAAGAATTTTCAACCCAGAATTTCATATCCAGCCAAACTAAGCTTCATTAGTAAAGGCGAAATAAAATCCTTTATAGACAAGCAAATGCTGAGAGATTTTGTCACCACCAGGCCTGCCTTACAAGAGCTCCTGAAGGAAGCACTAAACATGGAAAGGAACAACCGGTACCAGCCACCGCAAAAACATGCCAAATTGTAAAGACCATCGATGCTAGGAGGAAACTGCATCAACTACGAGCAAAATAACCAGCTAACATCATAATGACAGGATTGAATTCACACATAACAATATTAACCTTAAATGTAAATGGGCTAAATGCCCCAATTAAAAGACACAGACTGGCAAATTGGATAAAGAATCAAGACCCATCAGTGTGCTGTATTCAGGAGAC
The DNA here is from genome assembly GCF_028858775.2 of Pan troglodytes. Lineage (NCBI taxonomy): Eukaryota > Metazoa > Chordata > Mammalia > Primates > Hominidae > Pan > Pan troglodytes. The sequence goes on along the minus strand of NC_072415.2, from coordinate 47,024,337 downwards.
TCATCTCACGTGCAGAGACACACACAGGCTCAAAATAAAGGGATGGAGGAAGATCTACCAAGCAAATGGAAAGCAAAAAAAAAAAAAAACAAAAAACAAACAAAAAAAAACCACACAAAAAAGCAGGGGTTGCAATCCTAGTCTCTGATAAAACAGACTTTAAACCAACAAAGACAAAAAAAAAAAAAAAAGAGACAAAGAAGGCAATCAAAGAATGGTAAAGGGATCAATTCAACAGGAAGAGCTAACTATCCTAAATATATATGCACCCAATACAGGAGCACCCAGATTCATAAAGCAAGTCCTCAGAGAGTACAAGGAGACATAGACTCCCACAAAATAATAATGGGAGATTTTAACACCCCACTGTCAATATTAGATAGATCAACGAGACAGAAGGTTAACAAGGATATCCAGGACTTTAACTCAGCTATGCACCAAGCGGACCTAACAGATGTCTACAGAACTCTCCACCCCAAATCAACAGAATATACACTCTTCTCAGCACCGCATCACATTTATTCCAAAACTGACCACATAGGTAGAAGTAAAGCACTCCTCAGCAAATGTAAAAGAGCAGAAATCACAACCACGGTGCAATCAAATTCAAACTCAGGGTTAAGAAACTCACTCAAAACTGCACAGCTACATGGAAACTGAACAACCTGCTCCTGAATGACTACTGAGTAAATAACAAAATGAAGGCAGAAAGAAAGATGTTCTTTGAAACCAACGAGAACAAAGACATGACGTACCAGAATATCTGGGACATATTTAAAGCAGTGTGTAGAGGGAAATTTATAGCACTAAATGCCCACAAGAGAAAGCAGGAAAGATCTAAAATCAACACCCTAACATCACAATTAAAAGAACTAGAAAAGCAAGAGCAAACAAATTCAAAACCTAGCAGAAAGCAAGAAACAACTAAGATCAGAGGACAACTGAAGGAGATAGAGACACAAAAAACCTTCAAAAAATCAATGAATCCAGGAGCTGGTTTTTTGAAAAGATAAACAAAATTGATAGACCAATAGCAAGATTAATAAGGAAGAAAAGGGAGAAGAGTCAAAGAGATGCGATAAAAAATGATAAAGGGGATATCACCACCGATTCCACAGAAGTACAAACTACCATCAGAGAATACTATAAACACTTCTAAGCAAATAAACTAGAAAATCTACAAGAAATGGATAAATTCCTCGACACATACACCCTCCCGAGACTAAACCAGGAAGAAGTTGAATCCCTGAATAGACCAATAACAGGCTCTGAAATTGAGGCAATAATTAATAGCCTGCCAACCAAAAAATGTCCAGGACCAGAAGGATTCACAGCCGAATTCTATCAGAGGTACAAAGAGGAGCTGGTACCATTCCTTCTGAAACTATTCCAATCAATAGAAAAAGAGGGAATCCTCCCTAACTCATTTTATGATGCCAGCATCATCCTGATACCAAAGCCTGGCAGAGACACAACAAAAAAAGAGAATTTTAGACCAATATCCCTGATGAACATCGATGCAAAAATCTGCAATAAAATACTGGCAAACCAAATCCAGCAGCGCATCAAAAAGCTTATCCACCATGATCAAGTTGGCTTCATCCCTGGGATGCAAGGCTGGTTCGACATATGCAAATCAATAAATGTAATCCATCACAAAACAGAACTAAAGACAAAAACCACATGATTATCTCAATAGATGCAGACAATGCCTTCAACAAAATTCAACAGCCCTTCATACTAAAAACTCTCAATAAACTAGGTACTGATGGAATGTATCCTGAAATAATAAGAGCTATTTATGACAAACCCACAGCCAATATCATACTGAATGGGCAAAAACTGGAAGCATTCCCTTTGAAAACTGGCACAAGACAGGGATGCCCTCTCTCACCACTCCTATTCAACATAGTGTTGGAAGTTCTGGCCAGGGTAATCAGGTAGAGAAAGAAATAAAGGGTATTCAATTAGGAAAAGAGGAAGTCAAATTGTCCAGGTTTGCAGATGACATGACGGTATATTTAGAAAACCCCATCATCTCAGCCCCAAATCTCCTTAAGCTGATAAGCAACTTCAGCAAAGTCTCAGGATACAAAATCAATGTGCAAAAATCACAAGCATTCCTATACAGCAATAACAGACAAACAGAGAGCCAAATCATGAGTGAACTCCCATTCACAATTGCTACAAAGAGAATAAAATACCTAAGAATACAACTTACAAGGGATGTGAAGGACCTCTTCAAGGAGAACTACAAACCACTGCTCAACGAAATAAAAAAGGACACAAACAAATGGAAGAACCATTCCATGCTCATGGATAGGAAGAATCAATATTGTGAAAATGGCCATACTGCCCAAGGTAATTTATAGATTCAATGCCATCCCCATCAAGCTACCAATGACTTTCTTCACAGAACTGGAATAAACTACTTTAAAGTTCATATAGAACCAAAAAAGAGCCCGTATTGCCAAGACAATCCTAAGCAAAAAGAACAAAGCTGGAGGCATCACGATACCTGACTTCAAACTATACTACAAGGCTACAATAACCAAAACAGCATGGTACTGGTACCAAAACAGAAATATAGAACAATGGAACAGAACAGAGGCCTCAGAAATAATGCCACACATCTACAACCATCTGATCTTTGACAAACCTGACAAAAACAAGAAATGGGGAAAGGATTCCCTATTTAATAAATGGTGCTGGGAAAACTGGCTAGCCATATGTAGAAAGCTGAAACTGGATCCCTTCTTTACACCTTACACAAAAATTAATTCAAAAAGGATTAAAGACTTAAATGTTAGACCTAAAACCATAAAAACCCTAGAAGAAAACCTAGGCAATACCATACAGGACATAGGCATTCGCAAGGACTTCATGACTAAAACACCAAAAGCAATGGCAACAAAAGCCAAAATAGACAAATGGGATCTAATTAAACTGAAGAGCTTCTGCACAGCAAAAGAAACTACCATCAGAGTGAACAGGCAACTTACAGAATGGGAGAAAATTTTTGCAATCTACCCATCTGACAAAGGGCTAATATCCAGAATCTACAAAGAACTTAAACAAATTTATAAGAAAAAATCAAACAACCCTATCAAAAAGTGGGCAAAGGATATGAACAGACACTTCTCTAAAGAAGACATTTATGCAGCCAACAGACACATGAAAAAATGCTCATCATCACTGGTTATCAGATAAATGCAAATCAAAATCACAATGAGATACCATCTCACACCACTTAGAATGGTGATCATTAAAAAGTCAGGAAATAACAGGTGCTGGAAAGGATGTGGAGAAATAGGAACACTTTTACACTGTTGGTGGGAGTGTCAACTAGTTCAACCATTGTGGAAGACAGTGTGGCAATTCCTCAAGGATGTAGAACTAGAAATACCATTTGACCCAGCGATCCCATTACTGGGTATATACCCAAAGGAGTATAAATCATGTTACTATAAAGACACATGCACATGCATGTTTATTGCAGCACTATTCACAATAGCAAAGACTTAGAAAAAACCCAAATGTCCATCAATGATAGACATGATTAAGGAAATGTGGCACATATACACCATGGAATACTATGCAGCCATAAAAAAGGATGAGTTCATCTCCTTTGTAGGGACATGGATGAAGCTGGAAACCATCATTCTGAGCAAACTATCACAAATGCAGAAAACCAAACACCGCATATTCTCACTCATAGGTGGGAACTGAACAATGAGAACACTTGGACACAGAGCGGGGAACATCACACACTCGGGCCTGTTGTGGGGTGGGGAGAGTGGGGAGGGATAGCATTAGGAGAAATACCTAATGTAAATGACAAGTTAATGGGTGCAGCAAACAAACACAGCACATGTATACATATGTCACAAACTTGCACGTTGTGCACATGTACCCTAGAACTTAAAGTATAAAAATAAAAAAAATTACAAAAAATTTTTGTAATCTCATTTGCTAAGAGTGACTGATGTTGCTTTTAATTATATCACCTAAAGTTGTTAAAAGTGTAAATTCTGATGACTTAATAAATGAATTTGGGCTGGGCACAGTGGCTCATGCAGTGTGTGCAGTGGCGCACGCCTGTAATCCCAGCACTTTGGGAGGCCGAGGCAGGTGGATCACTTGATGTCAGGAGTTTGAGACCATCCTGGCCAACATGGTGAAAAACCCCATCTCTACAAAAATACAACAATTAGCTGGGTGTGGTGGCTCGTGCCTGTAGTCCCAGCTACTTGGGAGGCTGAGGCAGCAGAATCGTTTGAACCCAGGAGGTGGAGGTTGCAGTGAGCCAAGATTGTGCCAGTGCGCTCCAGCCTGGGCGACAGAGTGAAACTCCACCTCAGAAAATAATAAATAAATAAAATAAATAAATTTGAAGGAAAGTGAGCCAGAAAAACTTAAGGTTAATCAAGTTATCACATTAATAAAGTATTATTATTTTATCATATAAAATTATGATACCCAAAATACAATTTTTTGCTATCTGTAGTTTTTAATCATCCATATATTACTATTACCCTTCATGCTTTATCGGTGTCCTTTTAAAGGAAAAAGCTTTATATTCTAGCACCTTTAATTGCACTTTTTCCTTCTTCTTTCTGAACAAGGGGCCCCACATTTTCATTTTACACTGGTCTGGCAAGTTATGTTATTGGCCCTGCCCTCAAGTCCTAGGCAAGATTCGACTACTGTCTCAGGCATGGAAATGTCATGACATTTTCTATGGTATGAAAATCTGTAAATTCAAATCCTTTCTGGCAGATTTTTCTTTTGCAGCTTTTATTGTCACAGAATGAAGGCAATATTTCAATACAGTTATCTGTCATTCAAAACAATGGTTTCTGTGTTCAATCAACACATTCTTTGTTTAAGGTGTAAACCAATGACTGGAGTACTGCTTCTAGGAAATTTTGCTTATAAGCAGGACAGACCTACTTCATGCTCAAGGAATGAGCTTTGTTTGAACTTTCCTTTGACACATATGAAAATCTTGTGGTATATCCATCTCTTAATATATAGATCATTAAATGTTTTTTAAAATCAAACAATGGAAAATCTACACTTTTCTATCCAATTTCATGCTTAAAATAGCTAGGGGGGGATACTCTGAGTGAGAAAATAATCTGCTGCTTTCTCTATTAAAAAATAGAGCCAAAATAATTGGGAAACAGTAAATATATCAGAAATAAACCTTTTAGAGGTGCAAACTGAAATCAAGAGCAACAATAAGAATTTGTGTTTAGTTTAAAGACTGATACAATAGGCACCAACATATTCAATCATTTGAAAGAGAACTGTGGGCTTCAAATTCTTTCCGAGTACTCATTACTATGAAATATAGTAAAAAAATTTATAACATGGAAATAATGACCCACCAAACTATAGAAAACTAGATCTGACATATTAGGATAAGTTATACAATAGCAAATTACCTTCAGAATTCCAATGGCTTAATACTGTTCAATTATTTTTCATGCTCATGCTGTACACTTAAACTAGGTCCAGGCAGACAGTGGTTCCATCGCCTAGAATGTGGGCTTCTCAATTGTCTTGGCAGGAAAAGAGACTGAAGAACTGTGCACAGGCTTTCCATAGCATGCAAGTGACAAAATATTTCTTATATCTGACTGGCCAGAACCCAGTTACGTCTCTCCAGAAGGAAAGGAGAACTGGATATTGGCAAACACTACTAATGCCTGCCCATGGAGGAATGAGTCTTAGACATAATTTGGAATAATTTTCTTATTTTATTGATGAGGAAACTGAGGTCCAGAGAGGTATAAGTGAACTAAATGGAGTCACAGAGCAAGTGAGTGGCAGAGCCAAGTGGTTTTTAACCCAGGCCCCTTGACTTCCCAGACTAGAATGTCTTCAATCTTTCCATCAAGAAAAGTAAGAGGTGACACTAAAGTAAAAGCAAAAGAAGGTTACTGTTACCAACTACATTTTATTTTAAAAGTATAGCGTAACTAGTTGTAACTGAGCTATCTTTTCCTCCAACAAATTAATCTACTCAAGTACAAATGTTTATCTTTATGATTATGCTGTTATCTTAAAAATTCCACTTCTCTCTCTAGGAGCCACATTCAATCATAGATTAGACTGTGGCAGAAGAATCAGAAAGTGTGTGGTAAGCAGGGCTCAGATTTCAGTTGTACCTCATTGCTAATTTTGTTCAATAAGTTTATTGACAGTACTTTTGCTATCAGGAAAGACTAAAGGATTTGGCAATTAAGAAGCAACAGAATACCCAAGATTATTCCAAAAAGCAAAGCTTGAGAAATGACCCAATTTAATACAAGAATTATATATGCAATAAAGAAAAATAAAAAATGAATTCCTATGGGATTTTACACTAAATGTCAGAAAAGAGCAGTGCATTTATCAGGTGTCTTCTGTGAGCAGTGTGTTTTACTCTGCTAAGGAGACATGTGATAGGAGACTATAAAGTTGATTAGCTTGGCCTGATCCTGCTGGGGCTGTGTGGTAGTCAAATAATTTAAAGGGACACACAACTTATCCAGACCCATAAAGTACCATCCCTTGAAAAACCCAAATGATAGGATCAACAAAATTGATAGACCGCTAGCAAGACTAATAAAGAAAAAAAGAGAGAAGAATCAAATAGACGCAAGAAAAAATGATAAAGGGGATATCACCACCGATCCCACAGAAATACAAACTACCATCAGAGAATACTACAAACACCTCTACGCAAATAAACTAGAAAATCTAGAAGAAATGGATACATTCCTCGACACATACACTCTCCCAAGACTAAACCAGGAAGAAGTTGAATCTCTGAATAGACCAATAACAGGAGCTGAAATTGTGGCAATAATCAATAGTTTACCAACCAAAAAGAGTCCAGGACCAGATGGATTCACAGCCGAATTCTACAAGAGGTACAAGGAGGAACTGGTACCATTCCTTCTGAAACTATTCCAATCAATAGAAAAAGAGGGAATCCTCCCTAACTCATTTTATGAGGCCAGCATCATTCTGATACCAAAGCCTGGCAGAGACACAACCAAAAAAGAGAATTTTAGACCAATATCCTTGATGAACATTGATGCAAAAATCCTCAATAAAATACTGGCAAACCGAATCCAGCAGCACATCAAAAAGCTTATCCACCATGATCAAGTGGGCTTCATCCCTGGGATGCAAGGCTGGTTCAACATACGCAAATCAATAAATGTAATCCAGCATATAAACAGAGCCAAAGACAAAAAACACATGATTATCTCAATAGATGCAGAAAAAGCCTTTGACAAAATTCAACAACCCTTCATGCTAAAAACTCTCAATAAATTAGGTATTGATGGGACATATTTCAAAATAATAAGAGCTATCTATGACAAACCCACAGCCAATATCATACTGAATGGGCAAAAACTGGAAGCATTCCCTTTGAAAACTGGCACAAGACAGGGATGCCCTCTCTCACCGCTCCTATTCAACATAGTGTTGGAAGTTCTGGCCAGGGCAATTAGGCAGGAGAAGGAAATAAAGGGTATTCAATTAGGAAAAGAGGAAGTCAAATTGTCCCTGTTTGCAGACGACATGATTGTTTATCTAGAAAACCCCATTGTCTCAGCCCAAAATCTCCTTAAGGTGATAAGCAACTTCAGCAAAGTCTCAGGATACAAAATCAATGTACAAAAATCACAAGCATTCTTATACACCAACAACAGACAAACAGAGAGCCAAATCATGAGTGAACTCCCATTCACAATTGCTTCAAAGAGAATAAAATACCTAGGAATCCAACTTACAAGGGATGTGAAGCACCTCTTCAAGGAGAACTACAAACCACTGCTCAAGGAAATAAAAGAGGATACAAACAAATGGAAGAACATTCCTTGCTCATGGGTAGGAAGAATCAATATCGTGAAAATGGCCATACTGCCCAAGGTAATTTACAGATTCAATGCCATCCCCATCAAGCTACCAATGACTTTCTTCACAGAATTGGAAAAAACTACTTCAAAGTTCATATGGAACCAAAAGAGAGCCCGCATCGCCAAGTCAATCCTAAGCCAAAAGAACAAAGCTGGAGGCATCACACTACCTGACTTCAAACTATACTACAAGGCTACAGTAACCAAAACAGCATGGTACTGGTACCAAAACAGAAATATAGATCAATGGAACAGAACAGAGCCCTCAGAAATAACGCCGCTTACCTACAACTATCTGATCTTTGACAAACCTGAAAAAAACAAGCAATGGGGAAAGGATTCCCTATTTAATAAATGGTGCTGGGAAAACTGGCTAGCCATATGTAGAAAGCTGAAACTGGATCCCTTCCTTACACCTTATACAAAAATCAATTCAAGATGGATTAAAGATTTAAACGTTAGACCTAAAACCATAAAAACCCTAGAAGAAAACCTAGGCATTACCATTCAGGACATAGGCGTGGGCAAGGACTTCATGTCCAAAACACCAAAAGCAATGGCAACAAAAGCCAAAATTGACAAATGGGATCTAATTAAACTAAAGAGCTTCTGCACAGCAAAAGAAACTACCATCAGAGTGAATAGGCAACCTACAACATGGGAGAAAATTTTCGCAACCTACTCATCTGACAAAGGGCTAATATCCAGAATCTACAGTGAACTCAAACAAATTTACAAGAAAAAAACAAAGAACCCCATCAAAAAGTGGGCGAAGGACATGAACAGGCACTTCTCAAAAGAAGACATTTACGCAGCCAAAAAACACATGAAAAAATGCTCATCATCACTGGCCATCAGAGAAATGCAAATCAAAACCACTATGAGATATCATCTCACACCAGTTAGAATGGCAATCATTAAAAAGTCAGGAAACAACAGGTGCTGGAGAGGATGTGGAGAAATAGGAACACTTTTACACTGTTGGTGGGACTGTAAACTAGTTCAACCATTGTGGAAGTCAGTGTGGCGATTCCTCAGGGATCTAGAACTAGAAATACCATTTGACCCAGCCATCCCATTACTGGGTATATACCCAAATGACTATAAATCATGCTGCTATAAAGACACATGCACACGTATGTTTATTGCGGCATTATTCACAATAGCAAAGACTTGGAACCAACCCAAATGTCCAACAATGATAGACTGGATTAAGAAAATGTGGCACATATACACCATGGAATACTATGCAGCCATAAAAAATGATGAGTTCATATCCTTTGTAGGGACATGGATGAAATTGGAAACCATCATTCTCAGTAAACTATCGCAAGAACAAAAAACCAAACACCACATATTCTCACTCATAGGTGGGAATTGAACAATGAGATCACATGGACACAGGAAGGGGAATATCATACTCTGGGGACTGTGGTGGGGAGGGGGGAGGGGGGAGGGATAGCATTGGGAGATATACCTAATGCTAGATGACGAGTTGGTGGGTGCAGCGCACCAGCATGGCACATGTATACATATGTAACTAACCTGCACAATGTGCACATGTACCCTAAAACTTAAAGTATAATAAAAAATAAAAAAAATAAAAAATAAAATAAAAACCCAAATGATGTTTTAGCCATAGGTATTAACTATATTGGCCTGTCTTACCTCTGTACTTCACAGAGCCAGTACGCATGAGTTACCTAGGCACACAGGCTGAATTTAATAGCCTCATTAAGGAGAAGTGATAAACAAAAGGCTTATCTGATCTGCTATGCCAGTCCCATCCTGGAGGTAATTTGGACCAAGCTGGAGTGGCATTAATTCTGTCTTCCTAGAGCTCTCTTTCTAGTTTCGTTTACCTCTGAACTAGCAAGATAACAAGACAAAATCCAGAGGAGGACGTAGCCTCTGCTGATTTGACTTGACTCCACGTTACCAACTCAAGAAAGGCCAGTCTGACATGGTGTCCAAGAACATTAGCACATGGCCTAGAAACAAACTGATTTCAGGGTCCATCCATGGACTGCAGCTGATGAGAAACTAACGATGTTACTGGACCTTTCCCCTCCCATTTCCTTTTTTGATTTTTTGTGATTTCAGTAGACATCTCCTGATTTTCCTTCCATACCACCAACATCCTCTTCCTCTCTTGTCTTTTAAATGAAAGAATGCCCCAGGGCTCAGTCCTTTGCTCTCCTATCTTAGGTGATGCTGTCCATTCTCATGGGATTTAATAACATCTATATGTTAATGATGGCTAAATGAATAGCTCCAATATCAACCTTGCCCATGAGTTCCACACTCATATTCCCAACTGCTACCTGATATCTTTACTTGGAAGTGTAATGGGCATCTCAAACTATCCAAAACAGAACTCTTTTTTTTTTTTTTTCTCTGAATCCCACTCCTCTCAATCAACCCAGTGGCTCAGGCCAAAAACCTGCTGTTATTCTCAATTCTTACCTCTAGGCCTTTGCATGTGTTTCACCCTCTGTGTAGGATGCCTTCTTTCAGATCTTTGCTTGCTCTCTCCATTCAACAACGTCTTTGTTTAAATGTCACCTCCTCAAAGAGGCCTTCTTTAGCCACTCCATCCAAAATAGCCATCAATCCACAGTCACCTTATTGCTTTATGGTTTTTATTTTCTTTGTATCACTCAATACACACACACACACATACACACATTATATATATATATAGCCTATTGCCCCAACGGTATGGGCTCCATAAGGGTAGGGTCGTTATTTATTTATTGCTGTTATCTCCATGCAAAACATGGTATCTGGCACAAGGTAGGTGCTCAGTATTTGTTGAAAAACAAAAACGAACAAACAAACAAAAAACACAGGTCTTACGGCTTAAGGCTCAGCACTTTCCGTGGGCAACTTTTTAAAAATCTTTAGACAGCTCATCAATTTATTTCAAAGATTCTGAAAAGTATTACCCATCCATCAATTCTTCTTTTTACAAAAAAAGGATGCTTACACATATGATGTGTGCAAATTACTTTTTTTACTTAATATATTGGGACCATTTTTCCATATGATATTTTTACATTATCTTTAATGACTTCAGATTACTTCACCTCCTGGATGTGCTCTGATTTACATTAATACAACCAATACCCTGTTAAAGAGTACTTAGGTTAGGTCCACAAGTCCTTCAAGACTAAACCAACTGTCTCTTGTTCCTTCAGCCAATACCCAGAAGGTACTTCCCATTCCAGTCCATCATAGGTTAGCAAGCTACTGCTAGTCCCATGATGTTCTGTAATATCTCTCCCTTTATTCCCAGCCTTCCTCCTCACTCCCATTGCTTCTGGAGCTTTTGCTTCACAATATACACTGCTATATTGTGCATTCTTTTTAGATTATACCTTCTATCTCCTAGTTTTAATTGAAACCTGGCTCTTTCTTCAGGTCAATGCTTCCTTTACATCCGTCTGAGTGGAAATCATTTATATTAAACATGTGCTATATATTTCAGGGTCAAGAGGTAGGACTGGAATCATTTCTTTTGGCCAGTCTGTCATTATACTACTATTTCCTTGAGGATCCTGTCATCTGCTCTGTCATCCTCAACTTCTCTTCATCTGTGAACACACTTTCTCCCAATTACTGAAGATGTTAACACCTGATTCACAATATTCGCCTCCAATTCAACCCTGACCATCATCCCTGCTAATGTCAGCATCACAAGAATGACACTCAGTCAATATTCTGACATCTTAGTTTTTTGACCTTCTCTCAATTCAAAAGACTTTAGTGGCAAGCCTTTCCCATAGTCCTATCCTAGAACTTGTCATAAATTAAAACTACATCTCTTCTGAATTCAGCAACTCAAATATCCCAAGTACTTTCTGATGCCCATAGATTATCCTTCAAGCTTGGTTTTTCAGCCATTCCTACTATCTCTGCCTGCTGGTCTCACCAGACCAATGTAGGGGGAGGAGGGAAGGTGGTAAAAAGAAGAGAAAGTTTTATCTGAGGAATGTGAGCTCCTTTAAATTTAAATTTTAAAAAGGTGAATTCTGGCCAGGCGCAGTGGCTCACATCTGTAATCCTAGCACTTTGGGAGGCTGAGGCAGGAGAATCACCTGAGGTCGGCAGTTCGAGACCAGCCTGGCCAACATGGTGAAACCCCATCTCTACTGCAAATACAGAATTAGCTAGGCATGGTGGCACATGCCTGTAATCCCAGCTACTCGGGAGACTGAGGCAGGAGAATCGCTTGAACCCAGGAGGCGGAGGTTGTGGTGAGGTGAGATCACGCCATTGCACTCCAGCCTGGGCAATGAGCGAAACTCCATCTCAATAAATAAATGAATTTATGAATGAATGAATGAATGAATGATGAGTTCTCTTGCACCACAGGCAATTGCTCCCTCTGACCCATTCACGTGCTCCAGGTGACTGGAGAGTTTGCAGAGATGTTTGGGCTGTAGCCTAAGATGTGAAGTGGCCTCACAGGGCATTCCTCACCAAAAGAACATTTTTAGGGACTCCTCCCTTTAGGGACTCTGGACCCTCATACCTCTGAGCATTCTGTTGCCACCTGGCAGTTAAAGAAAACCCAAGACACATAAGAGAGCGATTTACAACTATTGGGTGACACCTAGAGGAGTGATACTCCTAAGCAGGACACTTTGACCTAAAACATATACATGACCTTGGTCACTTTTGAAAAATTCCTAAATTATGGGAAATCAAGCTTCAAAATCTGAGCACTCTTTTTAGAAACACTAGCTGGGTTTATATATAACACTTATGGGATGTCATGTTGTAAATATCTAGGAAAGTCAGGAACGACCTAACCAGGGGTGGTCATAAGCTGCAATAGCCAAAATGGGGATCTTTTGAAATGGCTAAAACAATTTATTTGCATGCACAATTGGAAAAAAGGCTAGTTTTAGAACCAGACAAATTGATGGGGGACGTACTTCCAATGTCATCTAGAAACTTCTCAAAGAAGTTTTGAGAAAATTGACTCAGGGTAAACAAAGGATACCTGAAACTATTTCTGAATTAAAACAGACTTCAGAGGCTTTCTCCTTTTTACCTCCAACTACTCTTTCTTTTTCTACCTTTTTGCCATCATATTCTCTCTTATCTGAACTCCCCTGTTCTGATTTGCCTTTCCACTTATCACCACTGCCTAAGGAAACTCTCCAGGTCTTTTCTAAAAATGTAGCTTGGAAAAGAATTCAGCATTGTACTCAAAGGTCAGATGAATCTGTACTTTATTATTTTCAAAGGTTTGAAAAAACCTTTAAGCAATATTCTAGATGGCTGGTGCTTGCCTCCAAGATCACCAGAATGATTTCTTTATAAATTCTATTTTCCTCAATGGTTTAAATGAGGACTTGGTTATCTTAGTTAAAAGACACCAGCTTTATTGGGTGAATATATAAATACCCATGAGTTTTTAAGCTTGGCAGATCAACTTTCTAAAACTATTCAGAAAGAAGAAAACACTAAGGCCCCAGAGATCATGAATTTGCAACTACAACAACTGCCTAGTCAAACGAGGCCTTTTAAGAAAAGATAGGTGCCTCTTTCTAATGATCAAAAAGGTGTTTGCTTCTATTACAAAATGCCTGGCCATTTCAAACAAGATTGTAGAAAACTTAAATGACAGCAGGAACAAAAAGACAGGACCCCCACAAGATGAATAGGGTTGCTCTCTGAGGATCCAAAGGGGGCTTTTTGCATTTCTGACTAATACCTAGGAGAAACAGAAATTGTTATAAACAGAGAACAGATATGTTCCTCATAGATACTACCATAGGGCTACTACCATAGGGCTACTCTTTCTGTCCTCAACCCTACCACCTTAAACCGTCCTTTTCCTCAGAGTAATGAAATTATACAAATGGCAGGGGTATCTACTCAATGTATGAGTGCATACAAATCCCAAACCTTAGAATTCCAGGTAGGCTCACTCAGTGGTCTTCTTTCCTTTCTGCTTGTTCCCTTGGCTCCCAGATGTCTCTTAGAGATTTGTTTTGGAATTTCACAATGTATACATTTCCTTCTCTCAAAAGGGGGAATATATTTAAATTAGGAATAGAAGGAGCAAACAGAACAACTACAGAATGAGAATGAAGTTACTGAGAAATACAGATCCAACAAATATTCTTCTAAGCAAGGACTAAGGAATGATACCAATGATTTACTGCAAGCTTTGCCAGACCATTTATGGTCTCAATATTCCACTGAAATTGGTAACATACATTCAACCACCCCCATTAAAGTAGAAGTAAACCTGAGTAAACCTTTACCCAATATTAGACAATACCCTTTTAATGCCCTGCTGGACCTCATGGTCCCCTACAGATGTAAATCTTAGCATGTGCTTGAAACATTAACATTTGGGGAATTAGTTAAGCAGCATTCCAGCTGAAATCAGATGGAAAACCGAATTAAAATTATTTAGGCCACCACAACATTCCTTCTCTCAGTGGATATCTTTAGTTTAAGAGAGAAACATTTATAAGAATTAACTTGCATTATTTGTTTTAAATTATTTGCATGACTTTTGACCTTTTGGAGTACCTATTTGTGTCCTTTCTACTGAAGAAAACCGAACTGTTCCTCTCTAAAATATGGGGGATTATTGAGCTAAAAATGTTGAAAATGCATGGGAACATTCTGTCCCCTCCCTTGTTTGTCTGATGGCAGGACAGAAATTTAGAAAGAAATAGGTTTTGTTCCCTGTCTTTTCCCACCTAAAGAGAGACCCCTTTATAAGGCTTGCTTATTAGCTTAGAGACAGCCCCAGAGAATCTAGGAGCAGACTTTACTCTTCCCATAAACTTACCTTCTCACATTTTCCCACCTTTGGCACTATCCCCACGGCAGCTTTTGTTCTCCTGTTTTACTGCCTCTTTCAGTCCTCCTTCTGGCCTTAATGTGTAGTCAGTCAGCTGAGGAGCTGAGATCCCAGATGATATGGTTGGACAGAAATGTGGGTTGTACCCCATTTTTGGCTAGTGAGACTTTGCTTTCTTTCAGCTGTCTTTGGGACTGTTTCTGGATCTATTGAGGACTGCACTGCACCTCTTTGGAGATGACTTGTGCGTCCTTGGTAAAGGCATAACCTTGGTTAAGGCTTATTGGTTTTGTTGAGTCTCTTGAGAAGGTGCCTTTGGTTTAAAACAACAGCAACAACAACAACAAGGTCAAAAGCCATAAATAGTGGTTGTTTGTCCTGGCTGAATTCTGATAAAGAGATTTTAAAAGAATTTTAAAAAAAGCTCTATGCTCAGAAGTCAGCTTAATTAAAAGCTGATATTCAGGGTATACTTTTTTTTAAAGGCCTTTCTGCATTTTCTCTTTTGGATCCTGTTTCTTAAGAGGTGTTTTTTTTTTTTTTTTTTTGACTGAAACTCCTTTTTAATTATGTGTTTGGTCTCTGCTTCCTTTCATATTGATATGATTTTAGTGAAAAAAATATAAAACTTCACTGGCCTTTTGGAAAGCTTAAACTCTTTCTCTGTGCTTTGAAATATAAATTTACTACCTTATGCTCTAAAACTCAGTAAGGGCTTTGGCCATGTGAGACTTTAGCCTGTTCCATTTACAAGTGCACAGTTTGAATCCAACTATCCTTTTAAACTGGGGAGTTTTAATGGTTTTATGACTAAAAACTTAAAATCAAAGCTATAAAGTCTTTGTATTTTTATGTATACCTGTGTACATGTCTGTTTGTATATTGTCTATGATACCAAATTGACTTATAAATAAATGAGCATTCATAAATAAGCCCAAATACTTTTCAAGTTCACGTGACTTAGTAATCTTTGGTAAATAAAACCAGTTTAAAAATTGTTAGAATAAAATAGGAATGTTTTCTGAATTGTCAGTATTAAATATAATTCAGACATTTTGCCTGAGTCTACTGGTTTGACAGGTTTAGGTTGTCTCTGCTAGATGTTTTAAGGTCATAAAACTCTTGCTTCTCTGATATTTTTAGATACATCCTTGTCTGTGAGCTTATGTCTTAAAGCTCTCTTAGAATCTAGGTTCACCGGCCAGGCGTGGTGGCTCACGCCTGTAATCCCAGCACTTTGGGAGGCCGAGGCGGGCAGATCACGAGGTCAGGAGATCGAGACTATCCTGGCTAACATGGTGAAACCCCATCTCTACTAAACATACAAAAAAATTAGCTGGGTGTGGTGGCGGGCACCTGTAGTCCCAGCTGCTGGGGAGGCTGAGGCAGGAGAATGGCATGAACCCGGGAGGCGGAGCTTGCAGTGAGCTGAGATGGCGCCACTGCACTCCAGCCTGGGCGACAGAGCGAGACTCCGTCTCCAAAAAAAAAAAGAATCTGGGTTCTAGGTAGGTAGCCATGGAAAGGCCTGAGGGCATATGTATGACCACAGCACCTAGGCCAACAGCTGCAGGGCAAAGCCAAACCAGTATGCCCTCCCTGGCCTGGCTGTGCCTCCTGGCCATGCTGGGAAGGGTCAGATATACCAGATGTTATCCTCACAGACCTATCTTTTGTCTTGGGCTCTGTACCTGGTACTTAACATTAAAATTGCATACGTCCTAGGCTTTTCACTGAAAATTAGGGTTACTAGGAGTTAACCTTATAATTAATATATGTAATTAAAACTACTGAAAAATAGAAACATTCTATATACAGAATATATAAGAAAAGTCAGATGTGTTTTTGGTAAGAAAGGTTATAAGAAAGACATGAGGATTTTTTTTGTAATTTATAAGTTATTTAAAGGTTACTTTAAGTTGAAGCAATAAAAAAGGAATGATAGATAAAACCAAATGGATATAGAAAGTTGGGAAAAGAGAATGGGAAAAACTATAAAAGTTTATAAAATGTTTATGAAATGGAAAAAACTATAAAAGGTTTATGAAAATCTTATCTTGTGTGGTCAGAGCTGACTGAGATTGGGTGGATCTGTTTATAAGGTTTTGTTAAAATTAGTTTTAATATTAACAATACATTGATATAAAGGTAGAATTTAGTTTTCTTTTGAATATGATTTTCATACAGCATTAATAAGATATAATAAAAGATTTTGGTTTACCTTTTGAGTAAACTTTAAAAAAAAAAGGAAAAGGGGGAGAAATAGATTCTGTTTGTGTCATGCTGTATTTATTAGGTCTCTTTGATTGTTGGGAAAACTGAGTCTCTTCTCTGTCCAAGAGTAAAGGTTTTTGCTTTTTGAAATCTTTGAATTATCGCTTTGGCTAAATGAATAATCATTAATTTATAATGACCTGTGATCTTACTTTTGATATCAAATGTTTTAAACCTTTGCTATTTGACATACTTCCCCAAATCAAATTTACGTTAAAATCATGCAAGACACATTGTCAAATAATAATGGTGTTTAATCTTGAGTCATATTTATATAAATATGTTATTAATATGCATTCCAAAATTGTATGACATTCTTAAATTCTGATATGTCTTGGTATATGTCATCAATCATATTGGTGATGATTATATTAAACTGTTGTTTGCCACAGAAATCACCAAATTTCCTTGTTAATTGTGTCTTTAACCACGGCTACTCTAAGTCTTTCATCATCCAGTGACAATTATTGTTTTACTATGATTCTTCCCAAAAAGTGGTTTACAGTTAGCTACAGTCCAAAATTTGCTTTTTCTTCAAGGAAATTCATGGAAAAGACACTGACAAGTACTCTTGAATACAAGTTTGTGATAACTTTGGAGATCATACCATTGGACCAGGTAAAACCCTTCAGAACTCTAAATAAAACAAACAAACAATAACTACAACAAACTGATGGGTTTACAAAGATTACCAACCCAATATAAAGCAGAGCAGGAATTAATTACATAGGACTGAACTGATAGAGGACTGAAATAATTTTGTTATAACCTTTCATTTGAAACACTTCTGATTCTTTTTATATTTGTTTTTTTGGAATCAAGAAAATTTTCTTTTGAGCCATTCATAGCTTAAAGCAACTGGGTAAAGTATGCTTTTGTTAAAAAAAAATGGAAACATTTACCTTTCTCTAGGCCTGATTTCTCCAGAATTTGGAAATTATTCATGAGTATTCTTATTTTATGGCAATATAGTTGTTCACATAAGTTCAGTAAGAATGTGTTCTCTATTGTAACAGGTCACAATTGGAAATGCTGGTTATTTCACCAAGGCGTTGACGAATATCATATTTTTAAATGTGACCAGACTGTTTTGAGGAAATGAGGTTGCTTTTAGAAAGCCAACAGACTTGGTAAAAGACTGGTCCAGTACCTTGTCAATACAGTTCCCTGATACAATACAGAATCCCTACAAGGTTCCTGACCTTGAGATAAGTAAATAATGCCACTTTCTGATAGGCCAGGAATCTCAAGATATTCTGGGGACCTCAAGAAGAGTTCACCTATTTTGTACATGTATTACAGGCACAGTCTGATGGTGAATCCTTGGCTTTGCTTCTTAGCCTTGAGAGGTTTTTAAAAGTCTAATCTAAAATTCCTTATTAAAAAGTTCCAGTAAAGCCAACTTAAAAGAATACTATACGGCCAACCACTATTCTTACTGCCCTTTATGCAAACAATCATACCAGGTATAGTAAGACTAAAACTTATTTTGCAAATAAGCTGGCCTTACTATGACTTCTCTTTGGTAAAAAAGGGGAACTGGAGAGAGAAAAATTATATTTCAGAAGAAAACTATAACATACCTGTTATAGATTCCAGCCCTGCTTTTATTATTTTTCTACAATTTAGACTGAATCCTGAATTATTTCCTGGCTACAAGTCTCTAGAAAAAAAAGAACCTGATTTAAATTTTCTTTATGATGTTTTTTCATTGGCACCCTAGTAGAATAGATTATTTTTCCATTTTAGCATACAGGTTTTCTTTTTGATTGTAACCTTGTGTGCAATGTACTTCTACCATTCAAATTACTAATGTTATGTATCTCTCATTGTTTTACTTTTGAGAAAATTATAATCATGGAATTATAAAGACTAAAGATGTTTCAACAAGCAAGAGCAGTGATATAGATCAAAGATTTCACTAAGATCTTTTTGCCACTCTGTGATGTCATCCCAATTTAGATTTTGGGTGCTCCTAAAAATTCCTCACTGAGACATCTCCCCTTCCCCCTTGACTTGGGATGGGACTAATCAGAAATGAACCCTCCTGGCTATAAGAGACACCTTGATACTAATATTTTGACAATCAATGCTTTCAAGAAGAAAGATTTTTGATCAAAAGGGGGAACTGTAGGTTGGGGGAGGGAGAGGGAAAGAAGACAAGAAATTTTTATCTGAGAAATGACAGCTCCTTTTAATTATCAGGCCCAGAGAGGCACTGGAATGAAAGAGAAGTCATGTGACCCTTGGGCTAAATAATCATCTCTTAAAGCCACTTGCTAGGTGGACTCTAAATTAACAGACACCAAGAAGCCATAAAATGCTATACACTGGATACCATAACTAACACTCTACAGTTCAACAATGTATAGTCAATCACTATTCGATGTTATCAATGAGAATGTAAACCAATGAGAATTCCTGTCAAACAACTTTGTATCAGCCCGCTCATTGTTTCTTTTGCCTTTAAAAACCTTCTGGTAACAACTAATAATGGAGCACTCCCCAAGGCAACTTGGAGTTGTGTCCTGGGCAGCTGTCCTCACTTGGCTCAAGTAAACTCTTCAAATTGTATGTTGTGCCTCAGGCTCTTCCTTTTAGGTTGGCAGCATTAATTCAAACAGAGATTGTTCTAAAAACTGGGAATAAACTGGTGAACAGGATAGCCAAAATCTCTCCCACTGGGACATACTTTCTTCTCAACACTTCATCCAACTTATACCTTATCTAACTTAAATTTCACGGTTCAGCATTCCAGTCATTCTTTTTTAAAATGTTCTTAAAAACATGTCCTCCATGAAAAGACACTTCTCAAAAGAAGACATACCTGTGGCCAAGAATCATATGAAAAAAAGCTCAACATCATTGATCATTAAAGAAATGCAAAATCAAAACCACAATGAGATGCCATCTCATACCAGTCAGAATGGCAATTATTAAAAAGTCAAAAAATAATAGATGCTGGTGAGGTTGTGGAGAAAAAGGAATGCTTTTACCCTGTTGGTGGAAGTGTAAATTAGTTCAACTATTGTGGAAGACAGTGAGGCAATTCCTCAAAGACCTAGAAACAGAAATATCATTTGACCCAGCAATGCCATTACTGGGTATATACCCAAAAGAATATAAATAAGTCTATTATAAAAACACATGCACATGTTGTTCATTGCAGCACTATTCACAATAGCAAAGACATGGAATCAACCAAATGCTCCTCAATGACAGATTGGAAAAAGAAAATGTGGTACATAAACACCATGGAATACTATGCAACCATAAAAAGGAATGAGATAATGTCCTTTGCAGGAACATGGATGAAGCTGGAGGCCATTATCCTTGGCAAACTAATGCACGAACAGAAAACTAAATTCTTCATGTTCTCACTTATAAGTGGGAGCTAAACGGTAACACATGGACACATAGAGGGGAACAACACACACTAGGGCCTACCAGATGGCAGAAGGTGGGAGGAGGGAGAGGATTAGGAAAAATAGCTAATGGATACTAGGCTTCATACCGAGGGGATAAAATAATCTGTACAATAAACCCCCATGACACACGTTTACCTGTGTAACAAACCTGTACATCCTGCATATGTACCCTTGAACTTAAAAGTTAAAAAACAAAAAACATGTCCTCTGTCTTCTTGATCTCTCCCCCCAATTATGGCAAAGACACAACACTGGAGAAATCCAAATATCTTTCTTTTCTGTGAATTATAGTTGTGTAAGTTAGTGCAGATAAAATGAAAACAAAAACAAAACAAGCAAACAAAATCAGGTCCAATATAGACACAAAGTCACCAATCTTATGTGTGTGTATTAAACAGTTTCAGACAAAGTGACTAAATTTCTTGAATCAGCTGTTTTGCTCTCCTCATTTCCCCATTTCACTATTTACCCTAAACAGATGGCCTTGCTTCCCACTTCAGAGAAAGCAGAGGTCATCAAACAGAAATTGCCGTTACACTATCAAATTTACAAGTCTTTCATTTTGGCACTCATCATTTCTTCCTTTTACATTGAAGGACATGATCCTTCTCTTAGATAAGGGCAACCACTTTCTTTGTGCTTCTTAGGAATCTTTTAGTAATGCATATCTGCTCTAGAACTTTCAATATTTTATTGCTTACTGGATAACCAAGAGCACTTAAGAAGTACTCTCCTTTCCATAACCAAACCATTTCTCAGTTGATTCCAATCTGGCTTCTACCTTCTACCACTCCAATAAAACTGAAATGATCAAACTCACCAATGACCTCCCTGCTGCTAAATCCAATAGATTTTTTATAGTCCTTATCTTACATAATGACACTGCAGCATACAATGTGGCTGCATCACTTCTTTATCTTATGAACTTTAAACTGTTTTGTTGAAGTAAAACATAGAGAAAAGTATATCTATTTAAAGTATGCAGCTTGGTGATTTTTAGTTTATTTAGAGTTGTGCAACTATCACCATAATCTAATTTTAGAACATTTTCATTGCCCCCAAAAAGACACGTTGTACCCATCAACAGTCACTCCTTACTCTCAAGCCCCTCTCAGCCCTAGACAGTTACTAAACTACTAACTGTCTCCACAGATTGGCCTGGACATTTCATATAAATAAAATCATATACTATATGGCCTTTTGTGACTGGCTTCTTTCACTCAAGGTTTATCCATGTTGTAGTATGTATCATTACTTCATTCCTTTTTGTTGCCAAATAATATCCCACAGTATGAACACACCACATTTTATTATCCATTCATCACATGATGGACATTAAGTTGTGTCCACCTTTTTTCTACTATGAATTGTGCTGTTATGAACATTCACATATAAGTTTCAGCATGGACATCTATTTTCATTTCTCTTGGGTAGACATCTTGGGGTGGGATTGCTGGGCTACATTGTAACTGTATGTTTAGCCTTTTAAGGAGCTTCCAGAGTGTTTTCCAAAGTGGCAGTACCACTTTACATTCTCATCAGTAGTGTATGAGGGACCTATAAATATCAGTATGTGGAAATGTTTTTCTTGGGGCCATTAAGCTTTAGAAAAGAATCCTTCAGTATTCTGCAGAGAGGAAGATGTGGTCTAGTTCTGCAACAGGGAAGGAAGCTAAACTTTCAATTTATAGACTTTGCATTAATCTCATTTTCAGCCCTCTCATCTTCCAAAGTACACAACATTCCTGAGTCTTTTCTTCTCTGTTTCTCCAGAAAATTAATATTCTGCCTGGGACTAATATCCCATATATGGAATGGAAAATGGCCATAGTGGCAACAGGATTGGATTTTTTTATTCTTGCTTTAAATTTCCACTTCATACCATTTTTGCTTCTACCCCACACTTTCCATTGTTCATGTTGCTCCTAAGTAGAAGGAAATAAATAATAAGGTCCAAGCAGAAATAAATGAAATTGAGACAAAAAATTTTTAAAGATCAACAAAACAAAAAGTAGGTTTTTAAAAAAGATAAACAAAATCAACAAACTTTTAGCTAGATTAAGACAAAAAGAGAAAAGACCTAAATAAATAAAAGCAGAGATGAAAAAAGAAACATTTTGCATCCCAGCAGGGCTCTGGGGGAAAAAACCAAACAGACGACTGACACCACAGAAATATAAAAGACCATTACAAACAATTATGAATAACTATAGGCCAATAAACTAGAAAACCTAGAAGAAATAGAGAGGTTCCTGGACACATACAACATGCCAAGATTAAACCATTTATAGAAAACCTGAACAGATCAATAATAATTAATGAGATTGAAGCCATATTTATATGGCTTTTTGTAAGTCTCCCATCAAAGAAAAGCCAATAATCTGATGGATTCACTGCTGAATTCTACCAAACATTTAAAGAAGAACTAATATCAATTCTACTCAAACTATTTCAAAACATTGAAGATGAGAAAATATTTACAGTAATTCTGCAAGACCAGCATTACTCTGATACCAAAACCAGACAAAGACACAACAAAAAAAGAATACTACAGGCCAATATCCCTGATAAACATAGAAGCAAAACTCCTCAACAAATACTAGCAAACAGAATTCATTAAAAATATCATTCACCATGATCAAGTGAAATTCATCCCAGGGGTGCAAGGATGGTTCAACATACTTAATTCAATAAATGTGATATATCACATCAACAGAATCAAGGATAAGAACTGTATGATTATTTCAATAGATGCTGAAAAGGCATTCAATAAAATTCAACATTTCTTCATGGTAAAAACCCTCAACATATTAGGTGTCAAACATACCTCAAACTAATAAAGGGCATATATGACAAGCCCACAGCTAATATCACTAATATACTGAATGGGAAAAACTGAAAGCTTTTCCACTAAGATCTGGAACAAGACAAGAATGCTCACTTTCACCAGTTTTATTCAACATAGTATTGGAAGTCTTAGCCAGAGCAATTAGACAAGAGAAATAAAGGGCATCCAAATTGAAAAGGAAGAAATTAAATTCGCCTAGTTCACTGATGAAATGTTCTTATATTTAGAAAAACCCAGAGACTTCACCAAAAACTCTTAGAATTGACAAACAAATTTAGTCAAGTTGCAGGATACAAATTCAACATTCAAAAATCAGTAGTGTTTCCATACTATAATAGCGATCAATCTGAAAAAGAAACTAAGAAAGAAATCCCATTTACAATAGCTACAAAAAAATAGGAATAAATTTAACCAAAAAAAGAAAGATCTCTATAAGGAAAACTATAAAATACTGATGAAAGAAATTGAAGAGAACATTAATAAATGGAAAGATATCCCATGCTCATGGATTGAAAGAATTAATATTGTTAAAATGTCTACACTACTAAATGTGATTTACAGATTCAATGCCATCCCTATCAAAGTATCAATGATGTTCCTCACAGAAATTTTTAAAAATCCCAAAATTCATATGGAACCACAGAAGATCCCAAATAGCTAAAGAAAGCCTGAGCAAAACAAAAAGCTGGAGGGATCACAACTAGCCAGTATCTAACTTTGAATCGTACTAAAAAGCTATAGTTACCAAAACAGCATGGTACTGGCATAAAAACAGACACATAGACTAATGGAACAGAATAGCAAACCAGAAATAAATCCACACACTTACAGCCACTCATTTTAGACAAGGGCATCAAGAATACATACTGGGGAAAGGACAGTCTCTTTAATAAATGGTGTTGGGAAAACTGGATATTCATGGGATCTCCATCTTTCACCATATACAAACATCAACTCAAAATAGATTAAATACTTAACTGTAAGACCTGAGACTTGAAACTATTAGAAGAAAACATTAAGGAGATGCTACAGGACATGGGTTTGGGTAAAAATTTTTTGGGCAAAACCTCAAAAGCATAAAGCAATAAAAGCAAAAATAGACAAATGTAATTATATAACACTAAAGAGCTTCTGCACAGCAAAGGAAACAACAAAGTGAAGGCTAGGAAGGGAAGAGGGTGGAGTAGGATGAAGAGAAGTTTATTAATGGATACAAAATTGCAGTTAGATAGAGGAATAAGTTCTAGTATTCAATAGCACAGTAGGGAAGTTATAGTTAACAATAATATAGTTCAAACTAGCTAGAAGAAAAGAATTGGGAATTCTTTCCCACCACAAAGAAGAGATAAATGTTTGAGGTAATGGATATCCCAGTGACGCTGATTTGATCCTTATACATTGTATATATGTACCAAAATACCACATGTACCACCCAAATATGTACAACTATGATATATCAATAAAAAAGCAACCATAGGCTGGGCGCAGTGGCTCATGCTATAATCCCAGCACTTTGGGAGGCCAAGGTGTGTGGATCATGAGGTCAGGAGTTTGAGACCAGCCTGACCAACAGGGTGAAATCCCATCTCTACTAAAAATACAAAAATTAGCTGGGCGTGGTGGTGCACACCTGTCATCTCAGCTACTCAGGAGGCTGAGGCAGGAAAATCGCTTGAACCCGGGAGGTGGAGGTTGCAGTGAGCCGAGATCCCGCCACTGCACTCCAGCCTGGGCGACAGAGACTTTGTCTCAAAAAACAAAACAAAAACAAAACAAAACAAAGCAACCATAACAAACTATTATAGGAATAGATGCAGAGTGAAATAATTAAAGATAAATCTATAACCAGTTGAAAGACCAAAAAAATCATTTGTATGGGAGAATTTTCTGCCTGGAAAAAATGCTACACATCCTATGTTAAAAGACTAAAAACAAGCTGGGAAAAACATTTTGACATACTACAAAAAGGATTACTTTCTTCATATGTAACAAGCACCTATAAATAAAAAAGAAAAAGACTAATAACAGTGGAAAGTGGACAAAAAATAGAATACTTTGCAGAAAATATAAATGACTGAAACATAAAAGTTTATTCTTTGCAATTGTAACAAGATACTATTTTCACTTTTCAGACTGGCAAAGTACCAAACTTTTTGATTACATTGTAAAAGGTGTCAGAAAATAGACACTTTCAAATATTGTAGATGATACATGAGTTGTACGGCCTCTATTAAAACAAACTGGCAATATCTATCAAAATTTAAAATGTACTTATCTATGACCCACAATTCCATTTCTAGGAATTTATCCTACAGATATCCTCACACATGTATAAATGATATATATAGGAATATTCATTGCAGCAGTGTTTGCAATCACAAAAGAGTGGAAATAACTCAAATATCCATTCTAGTCGACTGGTTAACTGCATTGTGGTACGTGCGTATAATGGAACACTGTGCGGCAACTTAAAAGAATGAGGTACATGCATTCATCTATACAGCTAAGACTGTATATGCATAATTATCCCTGAAAGGACATGCGGGAAACTAGGAGTAGCTATATCCAAGAAGGGTAGAAGGGTACTTGGTTGAGAGACTGAGATGTGAGGAAACCCACTATTCAGAAAATATACCCTATGAATTTGTTCTTTTAAAATAAGGCAATAATTTTCAAAACAATTCAGTTTTCTGTTTCTCACAAGTGAGTATTTAACCCAGCTGGACATGAAATACCTTAATAGGTTCCTTCCATAATCCGTGTAGCCTAGCATTTTGTCTAGGAGAACAATATGAAGAAATGATTTGAAAGGAAGCAGATCTTTGTGGAGATTCCTGGGCTAGGAATAAATAAATTAAAATGTCCATGAGTGGTTCAAGGATTAAATAGGTTGTTAATATTCATCTGAAATTCTGAAACTGTAAAAGTTTTTCCTGAGTCTCAAAGTTTTTTCTTAACCTTTTTGGTAGCAACATTTGACCTAACTCTAATTTACATGGTAACAAAATCTGACCCAAACTGATGAGACTATACTCTTTGTTTATTCCATTTAATATGAATAATCACACATTATGCTGTAACCCATACGGTTTATGTATATGCTACCTTTTAAAAATTGAATTCTGAAATATATTTCAAAATTAGACTAGAGACTAGAACTGATTGGCTCCAAGAGTTTTGGATGAGGGACTGTAGGCCTGTATCGTTTTTCGCCCCGGCTATTAGTCCCAAGTTAAGTCTTCATACATATTATCATTAATATAAATAACTTTCCAAAAGTTACTCTATCCTCTTCTTCAACAATGCCCACCAATCAAGGTTCATGGCATGCTTGCTCTTGGCTTTTTTGTTGTTCTTTGGGAGGTTTGGTGAAAGACTATCACTGTGCAACAATGAACTTGATCTCAGAGATTTTGATATGAAAAGCAAATTTGGGCAAATTTGATAATTTGTGCAACTATAAAAATAAAATTATTTAAGAAGAATTTCTTTTCTTCCTTTCATTTATTTCTTTTCTTCCTGTGTGCAGACAAAGCTACAGATATATTTTTAAAAATTACCTCCTTTGATCCCCATGCCTGTACTTCCAAATACTGGGAAACTTAAGATATCTTAATCATTTTGTAGCATCTTAATCATTTTGTGAAATTATGATGTTAGATAATGGCCATTTAATATAAGATGTTCTATGGAATTGTAACTTCCTACTAATTGTTAATTAAAGCCTAATTAGTATGGCTGGAAGGCAGTATGATAAGTGAAACTTACAGACCCTAACCTTGATTGTACTGAGAGACAAGCACTGTTGGACAGCTTGGAGTCAGAGAATATTACTTGCTAGGCTCCAGTAGGAAAAGCCGTAAGCTGACTGCTGGAGAATATAGTGTAGAAACCAAAACCATGAGAAAGAAGTGCCTGCTTTGTAAATTCTACGAGGTCAAAATGATGCTAGTTACTCTGTTCATCAGTGTGCACTTTAGAGAGTTCAGGGTGCATATGGATATACATCCATTCCATTTTATGCTACACATTATTGAAAGCACATTCCATAACATAAATAATTCATCAGTGCAGTTTGAAGTTTAAGATTACAAAATAGAATGGTAGTGTTCTATTTTACAATTTTTTACACTTTCAAAGACAAAGACAATATGGATAGATGGACTTTATAACCTTTAATACAAACCTATCACAGAGAACAACCCAGCAGACAAGAAACACCCTTGCCCCTCCACACACGCAACACACATACACACATACACACATACACACACACACACACACACACACAATTTCTTGACTTACCTTTAGATGTAAGTAAAACTAGATGTTCAGGGCTGTTTCAGTGGGGACAGGATGAGCTGGAGGTTAAGGTGTTTTGCTCGGACTTAGTGCCACAGTTGAAGCTGGGAGACTAGAACTGATTTGTGAGCAAGCTGAAACCAGAGTTCTTTGGAAGAGACCTGAGATTCGTCCAGTTTAACACAGCAGATTATACCACTCTGCCCTCTGGTCACAAGGAAGCTGACAGAGGGTGCCAAAGGGCAAAATCATGAAAGAGACACTAGTGAATATACAAAGACCTCACCCCCTTTGTTGATAAGTATAGATGGCTCCCAGAAGAGCCATTATTTAAATAGATGGTCAGGATTGTGAACTCAACAACTGTTTCCCTAATTCTTGATACACCTGTACGTTTGGGTTAATACAGTTAATGATTCCACTTCGTACATCAGATGAAAATTAGAGATGGGGGAACATGCAGCCTTTTGAGATAGATAAGATCAACCATATACGAGTCAATCATATCAGTGTGTTTCCTGGAAAAGGCAGACACCCAACTTCCCTGTTCAATGAAAAATGGAAGACCGTGAGTGAAGCAGCTGATATACTATGAATGCAAGCCATGATGGATTGGCTTTACAGTAACCAGGATGTTCTCCCAAGGAATATACCTCTGACTCAAATATGATAGAAGATGTGACTAGACTGTACCTAAAGTTACTCCCAGGATACTTTAAGGCTAGGAGAGAATAAGAATTAGTGCAGGCACATGTAAAAGAAGACTCTAAAGTGCTACTTGCTTGCCACTTTGAGAACAGTAGTATTTCAGTGAATGGATATGGTAAACACAATGTAACGTATGTAATGAAATCTTTAAATGCACATGTATAAAAGAAGTTAAATTTAAAAAAAGAAGAAATAGTGCAAGAAACTAGACCTGATTTATTGTCCCTATTTCCTTTCATAGGCTTTACTGATGCTAAGAAAATTAGAATGATTCCGCAGACAGGGAGGAAGGGAACGGGAGTCAACAGAGAAACCAAGTGTAGCCACATAGGTAGAGATATATTGATTGTTGTTAAACAAGAAATGAATAAAGCAGGAATGGATGGGAAAGAAACCAGAGTTTTAATGGACCGTTACCAAGATTGGGGACCAACTAGGGTTTCTCCCAAGTGCTCTAGCAGTAAAAAGACCCAGACAGACTCACTATCTATCCCACTTTGAAAGAATTTAGAAATTTTCATAACAAGGAAAAGCCCAATGAATTTGTTATTGAAACACAAGAGATGTCACTAGGAAGGAGTGAATTTGATGAAGATCGATGGGGAGGCCAGGGTCTCCTGGTTCATTATAGTTGGCATTGGGCCAGCATAGTAATTAAACCTCACATCCCTTGTTTGGGTCAAAATCAATGATAAATTGAAGGAAAGAGATAAAGAATGAATAAATGGGGTATGCTGAGATAAAAATCCAACATTATTTTGGTGTCTCACAAGAGGCTCAGAGAAATAATAATAACTTTCTCTCTTTCTTAGCTCAAACTCTGGATCCCAGAAGGGTGAAGAAATGTGGTTTGCCAAAGCTGTCCGTGCTTCTGGAAACTGACAAAGTAGAACGACAACCAGAAAACTCGAGCAGCATCCTCCAGGAAATGCCTTTGTTCTGCATTACTCCTAACCAGAAAGATTCCATTTAACCATTTCTTCCTCTACAAAGAAATTCATTCTAATTGCTTGATTTAACTTTAATATATATTTTTCTCACCTCGAAAATACAGGTAGGAGTCATTTTTAGAATATAGCACATATTTTATAGCAGTGATTTTTAATATAGACTAAATTTCTGTATAGATCCAATTGGAAATATATTCATATTGCAGCATTCCTAGAGTAAGTTATGAGAGAAACATGTACATTCTCATTCCAACAATTCAACCCTGGGGGACCAACTACGGTTTCTCCCAAGTGCTCTGGCAGTAAAAAGACCCAGACAGATCCAGCTAAAAGGCCAATCCAGGCAATTTTATTTAGCATACTGATTTCCCACCTACCTCTTTCTTATTTATTCATAGAATGGCGAACATAAGGAAGAGTTTTTGCTTTTTTAGTTTCCAGATATTTCACAACTTAGGAAAACTTTATCTAAAGAAAGAGAAGTGCATAAAAAGTGAAAGAAAAAATAACTGGAAGGAAATATACTAAATACTAAATTATTAACAGTGGTATATACAGTGGATACAGTATATACAGTGGGTAGAGTAGGATTATAGGTAACTGAAATGTTATTTTAAAAAAATCTATAGTACCACTGCAATTGTCCCAAAGAAATATAAGTGCTTAAGTGATTGCTAACAAATCACTGGTATCAGTTTCCTTAAAAACTCATTAGCAAACAGATTCTTGAATAAACCCTCCCTAACCCATATAAATAGCCCTCTAAAGAGAGATTATAGTTGGTTTTATGAGGTGAATGCTGGGTGCCCATGCCTCAGCTAATTAATCTTATTCAGCACTTTAAACCTGACTTGGGGACCATGGGCTGAAGTTGGTGGCAATAAAGTAAACTTGAAATAGTTTGTAATAGGCCATACAGTATTTCATAATTTTTGCAAAGGCTACATGAATATATTTCTTAGAAATTAATGTTAAATAGCTTATGGTATTAAGTTATAATTTGAATTCTATACTATCTTCATCTTAAACCTCTGATATGAAAATTCTGAATACAGGCATTTGATTTCATTTTTAAAATAATTTATTTTAACCAAATATCCAATGTAAATAATAAGGTCTGACTTTTTTTCCCACCATGTTTGCTATTAACCTTTTCTAGACTTGTCCTTATACTGATAGCTTTCCCTACTACATTTGCTTCTCTCTTCCAAATAAATAGTTGTGTGAAGGAGAGATTGCTTTTTATACCTAAATACTTGAGGATATCTTGTGTTACAATCAAGAAATGTATGATAATCTGTGCTAATGAAACAGTCCTAGTAACCAGGGTTAACAGAGAAATGTCTTCTTCTTTTGAGCCTTGGGACTATCCTCACCCATATGGAAAGCCATATTAGCTGAAAAGAATTCGTTTTTTTTCCTCCTTTAATAGCAGCTTTTGCCAACAGATTTTTACTCAACTCTAGAGATCTCAATGGATCAAATTTACTTTCTTTCAATCTGAAATGAATGTGATACAGGGATTTACTCTTCATGCAACAACAGGAGCAGAGAGAGCATAAAAGAATGTGAAGTCTGCAAGGCGTGAAATTAAAATTTTCACATTGATACAAAAGATACTGCTGAAGTAATGATATAATGTTATAATCCTGCTATGAAATCTTCCAGTTTGAATAAAAGTCAATGCCATGTGACCTAACATTGATACAGCAGTAGAAACATTTTGCTGTTCACAAAAATATTTCTATCCAAAGGAAAAAGACAAAAGAATTAGGGAAACCTGTGGCGAGGACTGTGGTGAGGCATAAACTTACTGAAGGACACAGTTCTGGAAAAGCAATGAAGCTCTAGCAGCGCTGAAGCAGGAACAAAGGGAAACTGTAATCCTGGCTGAGGAGGCCCCTCTAGGAGCAACACAGCAATTCCCAGCAACTCCTAACCCTCCCATTGGCCACAGAGGTTCCACTGTTCTAGTGGTTTCAGGCCAGTTCCAGTCTTTGTTCTGCCACTAATTATCTTGTTCATTTGTATATCGGTGGTTTGTATTACCATTATGATCCACTCCTGAGATGATGCATCACTTCAGCTTTTACTAGAATCTGGTTCTTCCCCCACTATTCTATTTCACCCAGAAGACAGGAGCTGGCTGTGGGGTATTATCAACTGGTCTAGAGAGAATTTTTATTTTAGAGGCAGCACATTTCTCAGTCATGAGCCAGACTGTGAAGACAGCAGGCACAGGCTGGATGGAATGAAGGGACGCTGACTAAGGACTCCCCTCTGAGCTATCTGGCACAGCACTTATGCCTATCTGTGCCAAGACAGCATCACTTCATTAATGGAGAACACTTAAATGCATTCGAGTGAAAGTCCATACTTTCATTTGAAGCTCAAGGCCAATTGCTCTTGAGCTTCAAAATCAACTGGGCATCTTTCTTTCATGGGTAATCTATCTTACTTTCATTAGGATTTGTATACCAAGGAGCTCATTTATATTCTATAAACACCATTTGTGGTGAGTCCATTCAGTATCTGGTAGGTCATGTGTCCCAGGCAGATGTTTCCAGACTCCATTAGGTTACACCAGGCACTAAGTACATGACTGTGGTGACTTCTGTAAGGTAGACATCTTCCAGGACATTGGAAAGAGACAGCCCTCGGTAAGAAACAAGTTGAACATCCCTTTCCTAGGCAGGGAGTGGCTTCCATCTTGGCTCTTAAAAATGCTTCATCAGGGTTGCTCAGAGCCCAAGTGGGGGGAAAAAACCCTGAGGTACAATTCCTAGCATCCTTTTATTTATTCAAAGTAAAACATTAAAGAAAATCCTCCTAGCTAAGGAAGGCTTTTATCTTATCTTCTTTATTATATATTACTATTTAATATGAGCATTAATCCAGGATATCTTTCAACTGTCAAAATGTAGAAAGGATGGATTATTCATGTATGTTAAGAAACACAACTGTACACAAGGCTTGTACAAGACATGCAACTGTATACAATTTTGTCTGCTTTCTATCTTGCTATGCAGATATTTGGCTTGAAATTTTCTTTTTCACTCTAATTATTGGCTCTGGGTTTCAAGTAGCCCATGTGGTGAGAAGAGCTTGATGCAGGGTCCCTATTCTAATACAAATCCCAACGCACCTCAGAATCTCCCAGCTTTCCCATCGGAAGAAACAGCCTCTCACGTACAACATTAATCACTCTTCCCTTGTCTGCTAAGAGGCTTATGTTCCAACCAAGTTGATCATTTATTAGGATTTGGGGGTGGGTTCCAAGCAACATGATAACAAACTTTTTTTTTTTTTTTGAGATGGAGTCTCACTCTGTCACCCAGGCTGGAGTATAGTGGTATGATCTCAGCTCACTGCAACCTCTGCTTCCCAGGCTCAAGCGATTCTCCTGCCTCAGCCTCCTGAATAGCTAAAACTACAGGTGCCCACCACCATACCCGGCTAATTTAGTAGAGATGGGGTTTTGCCATGTTGGCCAGAGTGGTCTCAAATTCCTGGCCTCAGGTGATCTGCCAACCTTGGCCTCCCAAAGTGCTGGGATTACAGGTGTCAGCCACCATGCCTGGCCAATGATAGGCTTTTAATCTCAGTAATAGTCATACTTTTTTCAGTATGCACCCATGACAACAAGAAAATCAATGAAAGCCTTAATAAGCAAATAGAAAATGTGTTGGCCAATTGCTGTTGAGCTTCAAAACCAACTTGGAATCTTTCTTTCATGGTAAATCATTCTTTCTTTCATTAGGATTTGTACACCAAAAAGTTAATTTATATCCTCTAAAAAGGCATAGTAAAGATGATTTGGTGAGAACATAGATCCAGAAATCTTAAGCCTAATGAAAATAACAATGTTCATGCATTTCCCTTCATGGTTTTTTTTTTTTTTCGATAGGGTTTCACTCTGTCACCCAGGCTGGAGTGCAGTGGTGTGATCATGGCTCACTGCAGCCTCTAACTCCTGGGCTCAAGTGATCCTCCCACCTCAGCCTCCCGAGTAGCTGGGGCTACAGGTGCACACTACCATGCCTGGCTAATTTTTTAAATTTTTAGTAGCAACAAGGTCTCACTATGTTGCCCAGGCTGGTCTCAAACTCCTGAGCTCAAGTGATCCGCCCTCCTTGGCCTCCCAAAGTGTTGGGAGAGTGAGCCACTGCACTCAGCCTCCTTTTATGCTTACAAAGACAAAAATTAGCTGGGCATAGTGGTGCAAGCCTGTAATCCCAGCTACTCGGGAGGCTGAGGCAGGAGAATCCCTTGTACCTGGGAGGTGGAGGTTTCAGTGAGATTATGCCACTGCACTCCAGCCTGGGGGACACAGTGAGTACCTGCCTCACAAAAAAAAAAAAAAAAAAAAAAGACACCCTTGAAGCCCAAATTGAGGTCATCAGTCACACTGAAAAATGTAACTGTATATCAATGTCAGCTACATGCTTTGCCTTGGGGAAAGAATGTTCAGAATTGTGCCTAATAGTACCAAGAATGCCACTAAACAAATAACTTTCAAATATAACTGTTTAACGATAATTTTTATGGTTAAACTCATAAACAGTTACAATATAAAATGCTAAAATGAATTTCCCCACAAGAAATAAAGAAAAAGTAAGCTGAAGGAGAAAAACAGACAGTCTTTTTTTTGGGGGGGGGGAGGGCATAGCCCATCAAGATGAAAATGTTAAATATATTAAAAGTGGTATGTGTGTGTGTGTGTATGTGTGTGTGTGTGTGTATATATATCAGTAGGTATATATGTATATATATATTTAAATATATCAACAGTGTATACAAAAATGTCCAGCTGAGCTGAAGATACATTAGCCAATTACCATTAACTACTTTATTCTATGTCTTCTCCATTATAAGTAGTCTTGCTGATAGTCTTTGATTTACACAGTGGCATTCTTGGGTACTATTAGGCACAGTTCTGAATATTCTTTCCCCAAGGCAAAGCATGTAGCCTACATTAATACACAGTCATGTTTTTCTATGTGACTGAAACCTCAATTTGAACTTCAAGGGTATTATCTTTTTTTCTATGTCTTTCGGTTGGTGTCCTCCCTATGATATAGTAAGATTTGATGTTTTCCAGACATGATTTTGTTTAAAATTTAAAAAGTAAACCTTCAGTATGTTCACAGAGCATAATCTCAAGACCTGTAAACTGTACCGGGTCCCTTGTCAACGGGGTGGTGCTTCCCACGGAATTGCTCTGTGCCATGCTGTGAATGACATGGTGTCTCTAAACTACTGACCAGCACAAAACCCAAACTTCTTTTTTTTTTTTTTTTTGAGATGGAGTCTCACTCTGTCGCCCAGGCTGGAGTGCAGTGGCACGATCACGGCTCACTGCAAGCTCTGCCTCCCAGGTTCACGCCATTCTCCTGCCTCAGCCTCCCAAGTAGCTGAGACTACAGGTACCCGCCACCACGCCCAGCTAATTTTTTTTTGTATTTTTAGTAGAGATGAGGTTTCACCGTGTTAGCCAGGATGGTCTTGATCTCCTGACCTCGTGATCCGCCCGTCTCAGCCTCCCAAAGTGCTGGGATTACAGGCATGAGCCACCACGCCTGGCCAACCCAAACATTTTTAATGGGAAGTTTAAACCATGTTATTCTGAAATCAATTATTTAATTATTTTTAGAAATGTTCATTTCTTCATACTTTATTCTCCAAATGTGTAAATTACTCTGAAATCAAGAGACAGATGTACCAGTTTTTGTGTTGATTTTTACCTCTAAACAAAGGGTAAGGTTCAGACAGATAGGACAGAAACCTGGAAAACTTAGGTTCCATGTGAAGGGACTTTTTCAAAGTTTTGCTGCTAGCGAGCTGTGGAGGCAGGATAAATCCAGATCTTCGGCCTTTAACTCTAATGCCCTTTCCTCTAAGCTCTGCTCCCTGTCAACATGCAATGATTTTAACTTGAGAAAACCCAAACAATAAACTAGCTGCAGACCAAAGCAGAGGTTTAGGAAAAGGTCTGTGATAGGGCTGAACATAAGATAATGGAATGGCTAAGCAAAGCATATCTGATATCCTCATTGATACCGACATTGTCTATGCAATTAACTCCCAGTGCAAACAACATGTTGACACTGCTCACACTCGGGAATCTGCTATTATCTTGTCTGGAAATACCCTGAAAGCCAAGATGTTTTCTAATCCTTACAAAATGGAAAAACCTTAAAATAGGAGAAAATACAAGGAAGTTCTGGGATATAAAAGAAGTACAACTAGATGTATAAGCTGGGCAGAAACAATGGATTTTTTGGAGATGTGGTGAAGACATAAAGCAAAATAGATGTCTACTGGAATTTCATGAACTGGTAAGTTAAAAAGAAATATTCACTTTGTTTATGACCATTCACTAATTCATTCACCCAACAAATATTTATTTAATGTCTATTATGAGCCAGGCTCTGCTCTAGTGCAGGAATGAAAAGAATAGAAAATAACAGAAAAAGTACTCATGCTCATAACGTCCACACCCTTTGTGGGGCAGGAGAGGAAGGGGGAGAGACAAACAATAAATAAAACACACTAGTAAATTACATGGCATATTAGAAGGTGATTAAGTACTGTGGGGAAAGATGAAGCACAGATGAGAAAGAGAGGTAGAAAGTATCAGGAATGTTTCCTTAGGAAATTTTCTCTTAAAACTTGCTGAGAGTTCCCTCACAGAAGATGGGTCCATACAAGCTTTTCATAGAGAAGACTGACACCAACAATATGTCTTAGTAATTAATCCCCAATTTCAACAATTTAAATTGATAAGTCAAGTTCTTTAAGGGCTTCTTAGTTTTTTCACTGCAGGCTTATTGATATATTTTGATAATCCCTTGGGAGGAGGATAATGATGACTAATAAAAATTGCTAATGGAAAGAAGAGGCCCTGGGCTTGGGTAGGGGACAGAAAAAAGAAAGGCAGAATGTTGGTGTGCTGGGGTTAAGAAGCAAGGAGATGTGCAGCTCCAGAGCAGGGGCTTCCAAATATGTGTCTTTAGACAAAGTGCATCAGAGTCTTTTTGAAAAATCAAAAATACACATCACTGGGGCCCATCATGGGCAATTCTGATTCAATGAATCTAGGATGAAGCCTAGAAATAGGTATTTTTTAAAGAGTCCTAAGTGATTCCAATATGCAGGCAGATTTTAGAACCACTGCTCTGAAGGGAATTAAATCCTTTCAGAATCTTATGAAATGGCTAATTATGAGGACAAAATCAATTATCAGTAACTTTGGTCAGTCCTTGAGTGACCCTAGAAACAGATATCCTAAAAAAACCACACACAATATCTTAATCCTATCATCTAGACAAGAATCTTACTTCCTACCCTCTTCTATTTAGAAGAAAAACAAATGGAGGGGAAGTCTCAAAACACTGGAAAATTTGCCAACATTGCATAAGGAAAATCCTTTGAATGCAGGGTCATTCATAAACATGTGGCTTGCTTCTAAGCCACATTTTGGCAGAGGCACTGTCACTCAGGGCATTTGGCAGAGGGGCCAGTATCATATCACATGTATTGTTTTAGATGCCCAAAGAAGTCTTGTTTCCCAGAGCACAGAAGAAAGCTAACACTGAGTGCCCAATATGGACAAGCATCAAGTTAAAGGCTTTGCACACATAGTTGAATTTAATCCTATGAGCAAATTTATACAATAGCTATTAATATTCATATTTTCACATAAGGAATTGGGCAAATGGAGGTAAAGTAACAGGCATATTTGCAAGGTCAATATAAAAAATATAATCAAACTGCCCACCTCTGAGATGAACCTAACCCTATTCCTAACTCTTTGTTAGGGGATACACTTATAGTTTGGAATCACAAGAGCAAGGTCCAAATCCTAGCTTGTTCCTGATTGCTTGAGTGACCCTGGGAAGTTCTATAATGACAACTACTATTTATGGAGCACTTAGCCATGCACCAGGCCTGTGCTACGTACTTTACATAAACTATCCTACTTAATCATCATGACATACCTATGAGGGAGATATTATTACTCCCATTTTATAGATTAAATTAAATGATTTGTTCAAAGCCACATAGCTAGCATTCAAACCTAGGCCTATAAACCACAGAGTTATAATTATTATACCTGGGCTCTTAATTGTTCTGTAATTGTCTCTTGGAGCTTTACTTTCTTATGATTGTAAGGATTACATTAGGTAACATATAAAGTAATTTTTATAAAAGCATTAAAGTGCCTAAGGAAGAGACATTAAAAATATTTCTTAAAGTTGAAGTTAAGGGAATTTGATAACCTTGGACCAAATGAACAACTCTAAAATGGCAGTTCATGAGGCTAAAAGCTGTGAAATGACAGCAGGAACTGGCAATACTGAACAGATGTCACCATTCATAGCAGTTTTCAGAGTTCAGCACCCTGGAGAAGACACAACAAGGAAGGATAATCCTCATCTATTGCTGGGTTGACAAAGGAAATAAGATATTTATGTCATATGGGCCAAGAGTAACTTTAGGGTTTTTGCAACTACTTGGAACTACTGAGTGTAAAATTTTGAAATGGGTTGGTCCCCTATAAATGTGTTCCCTTTGTCTTCTTTTTAAACATTGTTTCTAAAATTATGGAATATAACATTGTTGTAGAACATTTGAAAAATCATGTGAAAAGTAAAACAGCTCTTACAACCTCCTCACCCAGAACTTAGGTCTTTAGAAAGATTTCCTGAAGCCAAGGAGTAGAATTCTATCTCAGTGAGTAGTAAATATAAGCTGTTGTAATGTACATTTTCCCAAGTACAATATATTCTTTCTATAGTAAGAATGTCTTGACAAGCTTCTTCAAGCTGAATTCACTTCTTGGAATTTGCTACATCGTTATTATTTCTGCCTAGCCTATTTGTCTTTATTTTCCTAACTTACACACTATAATCCAGTGTGTATAAGAGGAATGGATTCTTATATTAATGGCTTTTAACAGTGGGAATTACAGTATTAGCCCAACATCATGACTTAACTAAAAGCAGTATCTTTTCATCAAACACCTAAGAATTTCCATGCATTCTATTGTTCTTGGTGGTACTGCAGTGGCCTGGAATTCCAAGTTATCAACCCAACTAAATGAAAATCCTTTTGAATGGCTGGGCTTTTTACCCTCTTGGTTAAACATGGGAGACAGGCATGTTTATAGCTTCATATTTTCTTTTACATGCTCAATACATTATTTTCTGAAGTTTCCAGATTAGTCCGTTTTACTATAATCAATTTATGTGCATCGTTTCATTTGGTTTTAATTTTATTATTTACAAGATACTCAAAATGGAAAAGTTATGGTTAATGTTACTTTGTGTATAGTGAATAAACTGTTACTCTGAGGGCAAGGAAAGCTAAAATTACAGTTCTCAGCCTTACAGCTCATACTTTAAAAAGTGATTTTGGAAAAATGAGAATAAATTCTATCTGATATTTTGAAGCTGAGCTTTAACAGTCATTAAAAATCTTGACAATAATATGGAATTTGTATGAACATATATTATAAATGGATATATCTGTATATGCCCAATGTAATACCTGATACATAACTAGCATTTAACGAATAATAGCCACTATCATCACATAGGGTCATCACTCATATGCTCTATTATATACACGCAGCAAGGTTTGCTATTCAAACCTACTATGAAAACCCCAGCAGAGGTTTGTGATCTTAGTTTATCTTATCCCTCTCTCCTGCTGGGAGGATAATACATGATCATTTCCTCTGCTAGGAACATCAGAAAACCTGGTTGAGTGTTTAAAATATTTAGGTAAATGTATATGTGAGAAGATAGTCTCATTAAAAAAAAACGGTTTTGTTACTGTTAGGATTCTGGACACAAATGCAAGCAAATATTGCAATTTGACTGCTATGCATAATCGAACCACAACACCTCCACTTCTCTGTGTAACTAAGTTTCTTTCTATCAAGTTATAAAAACAAAACAAATTCCAATGTTAAAGTCAGTTTGTCTGATTCCTACCCAAAACCAGAATTTTATCAGCTCAGTGCTTACACATCAGAATCAAATCCAAGTTTCAGCCAGAATGGAAGAATGAAAAAACTTTGAAAGTTGCGATTAGAAAAGCTCGATTCATGTCTTCTTTTCTGCTTCCTACTATGTGACCTTGGTCAGTTACTCAGTCTCCTTTAGTTCTTATTTCCTCATTGTCAAATCGGATAATACTACTACTTACCTCACCTTACCTCACAGGATTGTGATGCAATTTAAATGAAATAACGTACCTAAAATCATTCTGCCAATGCTAAAGTACTATGCTAAGAATTGTGAACAGGCAATTATAAATTTCAGTATTATATTTTTGTTCCCAGTATAAAAATGTGTGTGTGTGTGTGTGTGTGTGTGTGTGTGTGTGTGTGTGTGTGTGGCTTTTGAATCCCATGGAAGCTGTCAATCCAGAATTCTGTAGCTGAGATAAAATAGATCACTGTTACAATCAAGCAGATCATATCTATGTGACTTTCCCTTCTCTTCAATTTGAATGGTTACTGGCGGTGTGATATGGGAAACGAAATAGTGTCTGACCTGCTCAATGGGCTAAAGCCTTGGTTTATAACCCACAGAGAATGAAGAGTAACATCCTCT
Organism: Pan troglodytes; assembly: GCF_028858775.2. Taxonomy (NCBI): domain Eukaryota; kingdom Metazoa; phylum Chordata; class Mammalia; order Primates; family Hominidae; genus Pan; species Pan troglodytes. Next base: position 46,984,445 of record NC_072415.2, on the reverse strand, counting down.
TTCTGGCCCAGCAAAGGAAAAAAACACCATCAGTTGTTCTGGTACTTTAAAGGCTGTGCCATCATATCTGGAGCTGGAAGCAATTGGATTTTCATGTTAAGTTACTTAAGATAACAATAAAGATAAATAAATACTGTATTCACAACAGAGAGAAGATTCCTTCCAGACTGGGATTGGTAGAGTATGGTCCCAGGTTTCAGATACTTCTGAGCCTAGTTCCTGGCTCTCAGTCTCAGTGGGCCAAAGATCACACAAGCCACCTTCTAGTCAGCTGTGTTTAAACAGCTGCCTTGTGAGCATGGCTGTGCACAGGCAACTGTACTATAGAAAGCTCAGCAAGGCATGAGCTTACAGCAAAATTTTCAGAACACATTAAGCATATGGTTGACAGCAAAGCAAGGTTTTAAAAAAACTCAAACTAAACTATTAACACAATAACATGGAAATAAATCTATGTACTTACAGCCAACTGATATTTGACAAAGGTGTGAAGAACATACAATGGAAAAAGGACAGTCTTTTCAATGCTGGGAAAACTGGATATCCACATGCAGACATGCAGAGAGTGAAACTAGACTCCCTATCTCTCATCAGATACAAAAATCAAATCAAAATGGATTAAAGGCTTAAATGTAAGTCCTGAAACTATGGAACTACTGGAAGAAAACAAAGAAGAAAAGCTCCATGACATTGGTCAGGAAAATGCTTTCCTGGATATAGCCTCAAAAGCACAGGCAACAAAAGCAAAAATAGACAAATGGGATTACATCAAAGCTTCTGCACAGCAAAGGACACAATTAACAGAGTGATGAGACAACCTGCAGAATGGGAGAAAACACTTGCAAACTATCCATCTGATAAGAAGTTACTATGCAAAATATATAAGGAACTCAAACAACTCAATAGCAAGAAAATAAAGTGACTAAAAAAATAGGTTAAAGACCTGAATAGACATTTCTCGAAGGAAAACATTAAAATGGCTAACGGGTACATGAAAAAATTCTCAAAATCAATAATCATCAGGAAAATACAAATCAAAACCACAATGAAATATCACTTTGCTCCTGTCAGAATGGCTGTTACCAAAAGGACAAGACAAGTGTTGGCAATGACTGGAGAAAGAAAACTCTCATATACTATTGGGTCGGAATGTAAATTAGTACAGCCATTATGAAAAATAGTATGGATGCTCCTCAAAAAATTACAAAAAGAACTACCATATGATCCAACAATCCCACTGCTGGGTATGTATCCAAAGGAAATGAAACCGGTATGTCAAAGAGATATCTACACTTCATGTTTACTGAAGCACTCATAATAGCCAAGATATGGAATCAACCTAAGTGTCCATAAATGGATGAATGGATAATGAAAATGTGGTATATATACACAGTGAATACTATTCAGCCATAAAAAAGAATGAAATCCTGTCATTTGTGGCAACATAGATGAACCTGAAGGATATTATGTCAAGTGAAATAAGCCGGGCACAAAAAACAAATACTGAACTGGTTGACTTGGCCTCAATTGCTTTCCAACAAGCAATCTCACTTGTATGTGGGATCTAGAAACGTTGATCTCATAGAAGCAGCGAGTACGATAGTGATACTAGAGGCTAGGAAGAGTGGGAGGTGGGGACATGGGGAGAGAGGGGTCATTGGGTACAAAGTTACAGTTAGGAGGAATAAGTTCTGATGTTCTATTGTGCAGTAGGGTGACTATGGTTAACAATATTGCATTGTATTAGGTTGGTGCAAAAGTAATTGCAGTTTTTGCCATTATTTTTAATAGAAAAAAAACCGCAATTACTTTTGCACTAACCTAATGTATTTCAAAATAACTAGAAGAGAGGATTTTGAATGTTCTCACCATAAAGAAATGATAAATGTATGAGGCGATGGATGTGCTAGATTCTCTGATTTGATCATTACACAATATATACATGTATTGGAACACCACAATGTACCTCATAAATATGTGTAATTATGATGTGTCAATTAATAAAAATAAACTATTTTTTAAAAGCCCCCAAATAATTTATCAAGTCCCTCAAAGTATGTACTCAAGTATTTCCCAAATCCTGTCAAGAAAAAAGAAGCTTCACAAAATCAACACCTCTCCCCACCAGTAACTCAAAAAGAAACAAAACAAAATAAAACAAAACAAAAACCTTTAACGCTTTTGTGTTGTCATTAAAAACTCATCTTTCTTAAAAAAAAAAAGCTAAAAAAGTGAACAGTACATCCTAGAAACAGGCTAATTCCAGTTCCAGTTCTGAAAATTCACTAGTTGGGCATGATTTGGTGAAATCTCCCTTTCTTTCTTCACATCTTACACACAGACACACAAAGGCACAGGGAGAGCACCAGCTGTAACTGTTTGTAGAAGTCATAGAAGAACAGAAAGAAGTGACCTTAGTAACCTTTTACTTCAGGGACTGAGAATCTAATCCTGCTACTGTAGGCCTGGTGTGCCTCTGTTTATCAGGGTCCAACAATCACTGTGTCACCATATGACTGAAAAATACAAACTCCACCAATATTTTTAAAGGTGACAAGATTTCTGTTGCATTGAGCAATCTCAGAAGATACTATCTTCATTTTAATATAAAATGTACCAGATCTACACGTCTGAATAGAAAAAGACACCAACATATCAAGGATATACAGCTGTAATAGGCCTTCCTTCCCAGTCAAATTTGAAATAAAAGACCTGAAGATCCAAGGCTACATTAATGCAAATTCTGCCTGTTGCAAGTATACTTTTTGATTAAATTGGCATACATCAAGTACAATTAGAAAGGCTATTTATAACGAAGAAATACATAATTCTGCATCTTAATATAGATGACAATTACAGCTGATGGTTGCTAATTATCATTACTTCTTTTGCTTTGAGTGTTAGATATTTCCTGTATGATCTTTATTGTTGACAATGGACACACCTAATTCTAGAAGGCACAAAATGGTTAATTATCAGTTATATCTGTGCTCATAACACATTCATTTGAGAAGCAAATGGTAACTTGCCCAGCTCTGGCTTCACGCTGGAGACTAAAGGATCAAGTAGACTTGGTAAACTCTGACTCATTCATTTGGTAGGAAAGGTATTTATTTAAGTTTCTTTTAGAGCCAAGGCTCACCTACCCTGAGGTGTTCAGAATGACAGGGAGAAAGCCCCTCAACTCCTCTTTCCAGGTGGAGTGGTCTGTGGGGCATTGCTTGTTCCATTCAAGCAGAAATGAATGGTACATTTAATTCAGCTTCACCACCCTCTTGTGCCAAGATGACCACTGTGCTTATTCTCTTACGCAGCTTAGGGGTGTGTGATCAGTGTGGAGAGCCAGAAGTGAAATGGAGAGAAAGAAACACTGCAGCTTTCAGCACAGAAAACTATAATGCCCCCTTTGCTTATGCTGTAAATTACATATTTATTTTGTTAGCATGAGATAGATGAATATTTCTACATACAAAGGTGCCCAGCTAAAATCAGGATAAGTGATATTGATGTCTTATGGTCAGTATTATTGAACCTTAAAAGCAATAAACTTTATGAGTCAATAAATATTATATTTGCAACATAGTTAACATTCCTTTACTGTCTCTAGCACTTATTACACATTGTAACTGCAAGTCTACAATACATTATTCATATTTGGGGTGTCACCAAGTGATGGATTGCTGTAGGAGAGGTTGTCCTTTAAATAAATCAACAAATAAAAATGCAAATGTTAACATTTTCAGCCACAACTTTTTCCATCTTGAATGGGGAATGAAAATTTTACATAATATTGACAGCCAGCAGTGAGAACAATTAACAACCAACACTGTGAATGAGAAAGATGACTCTGCCACACCTGTTTTTTTCACCTGCACATGGAATGAAATGGAACTCTTCTAGGTATTTTCAGAGAACAAAGGAAAACCTGTCTCCCACTGGCATCTGTCTCACCCCCATCCTTGTTTGCAGGTCTTGAAAATTCTTGGAATTTAAGGTGGACAGGGGAAGAGCTTTTACTCTTGTTCCCTTTGGTACTTTCAAAGGTTTGTTGAGATAAAGAACAATAGGCTCTTCTCTTACATTAAGAGTTTGCATGTGACTGATATGTAGTCTATTTAAAAAAATGCCTTTTCTACACTTTGAAATAAAAACAGTTCAAATAATCCTGATTCTGAAATCTGGAAAGCCACCACTATGCCTTCTTGGTAACTGATTTTCATAGTACTCTGATTTTTTTTTTTTAACTCTGCAATTCGTATAAGAGACCTGTATGATGTCATCATGCATTTCTAAAGATAAAATATGGTGTGCTACATGTTGTTTTATTAAGCCAAATGCTCGTTACATAGGAAGCTTCTGAGAATCTATATTTAGCTGATCTGCAGTATTAAGGACAAATAGATAATCCTTTTTTAAAGTCTGTAAATATGACTCTTCACAGCAGTTTTAACCTGGGCTTGTAAAACTCTACAATGTTGATATGATCCATTCCAAAAATATGTGCTGAGGATGTTTTATAAAACTCTTACTGGGGCAACATTTTATTCCATTTTTTCATACTTCCCTCTAAACTGAAATGCAACCATCAAAAACAATATATTAAAGTGGTGTTAAAGATCTCATTTTAATCTTTAACAATAGGAAAATTCACTAAGATTGAAAATCCAGATAATCTTCCTTCTTTACCTCTAATTCCTCCAAATGAATCCCTCAAGGTGAGCTAGGATGGAAACCCTCTGAGCACAAGCTTTCAGCCACAACGTTAAGTGATCCAAAGAGGAAGCCCCATCAACATTTCAGAAACACAACTTATTGTGGATCTTTGGAAGAACGCCAACAACAGTAGCATTAAAAATAAAAGAAAGCGGCAGGGCATGGTGGCTCACACCTGTAATCCCAGCACTTTGGGAGGCCAAGGCGGGCGGATCATGAGGGCAAGAGATCGAGACCATCCTGGCAAACATGGTAAAAGCCTGTCCCTATTAAAAATACCAAAAAAACAGATCACAAGGTCAGGAGATCAAGACCATCCTGGCTAACACAGTGAAACCCCATCTCTACTAAAAATACAAAAAATTAGCCAAGTGTGGTGGTGTGCGCCTGTAGTCCCAGCTACTCGGGAGGCTGAGGCAGGAGAATGGCGTGAACCCGGGAGGTGGAGATTGTAGTGAGCCAAGATCGCACCACTGCACTTCAGCCTGGGTGACAGAGCGAGACTCTGTCTCAAAAAATAAAATAAAATAAAATAAAATAAAATAAAATAAAATAAAAATAAAAATACAAAAAAAAATTAGCCGGGTGTGGTGGTGGGCGCCTGTAGTCCCAGCTACTTGGGAGGCTGAGGCAGAAGAATTGCTTGAACCCGGGAGGTGGAGGTTGCAGTGAGCTGAGATCGCACCACTGTACTCCAGCCTGGCGACAGAGTGAGACTCCATCTCAAAAAAAAAAAAAAAAAAAAAAAAAAAAAAGGAAGAAAGCAGCAACAGTGAAAGGATGCGGCAAACTAGTTAAATTCTCTTTTTGATTGTGTGTGGCCTCCAAAATAGAGAGGTTGTCATTGTCAACTGTTACAATATTTAAGATTACGAGGTTTGGAGTCTGAAATGCTGGCTTTGCCTGTTGTTAGCTATGTGATCTTAGACTGTTCTTCAATATCTCTGAACTTTAGTTTCCTAATTTTAAAAATGGGGATAATAGTACCACCTCATAAGGTTGTGAAGATTAAATTAGACAATGCATATAAAGGGCTTGGCAAGGTGCTAGGGACATGGCAGATACTTAATAGATGGTAGCTATTGTTATTATCTTTTGTGTTGGAGTCATTTCTCAAAAGTTCTTTAAGATGCTTACCTTTCTAGCTCCAGAATTAAAGGAATGACAAAAAGAGCCAAAATACGATGAACACACTGCTTCCTAGGTTTGGCTTCTGTGGAACAGCATATCTATAGGCACTGGACTGGAATACAACTTTTTAGAGGAGGAAGAAATAATCTTTCTCTTCCCTTTGAAATTACCTCAAACCAAAATAATAAATTTTAGAGTACATCTTTAAAATCATCAGACTTGAGACTTGTAATTTGGGCATTTCTACTTTGCAAAGCCAATGGACTTCAAATTAACTACAAATTAAGTGTTAACATTTATATTCAATTCATCGGATAAGCTGCTATGAATTTAAGTGCTCAAAACCAATCATATCCCTGAAGAAACATAAACCAAGCCCTTTTGGTACTGACGTTTACATATTCAGCCTTAATTGCATAATGTGGGAGTTGGTTCATTAGACATGGGAAATTTAAAATAAGATATTTCTTTCCCTGACTCCAGAAAAGGCTGATCAAATGCTTAACCCTTCAAATGTGTCTGATCTAAGTTAATGTTGGTATTCCTTTAACTAGTACAAAAGCCACTATAATGTTCAATAGCAATGATTTCAGCTAAACTTATAGTCTAAATGTATAACTTTTCTGTGATAAATTAGGAAAGCCCTGCTGCTAAACAGACTTTCTGGTGAAGGATAGGTTTAGCTTTAGGTTTCTATGGAAGCCCTTACCCATTACCATGATCAACTAAGAAAGTGCATGTATAAAGAAAAGGACTCCATGTGGTTCAAACTGGCCAAATCTAGATGCTTCAAAAGAAGGACCTCTCTTGAGAAAGAATTACTAAGAGTTGTCAAGATTTTTCCCTTCCTTATTAAATAAACTTCAAAAAAATGCTCTCATAGGGAGAATATTAAAAACTAAAGAATCTCTGAAGCTTACCGGGAGGTGGTGTGCTGTAATGATGGTGAGGCTGTGGTGACAAAATCCTTTAGGCTTCCTGTTGGCATAGGAGATGTAGACGCATCTTTTCTAACTCCTGTCACTGTCCCTATATGAAAAATAAAGAAAATAATTTGGGCATTCAATAAAAGAAAATGGAAAAGTTCACTCTTAGTAAATTTATAAGACATTATAGGAATGTCCAAGCTTCAAAGGTAAGCCACTTGTTTCCCTGAAATGTAACAATGGCATATGAAAAACTCACTTCAGTTTTGTAAACATGGGAAATCTATAATGCGCTTTAAGAAAATACATTTTTGCAGTGACAGAGTAACTAGAGATTTTGTTTTTAAACCTGATTGCCTAGCAAAGCCCTGCTGATCTTGGTTTACTGTGAAAATGCCCAAGGAGGTGGGATGTTTTATTTTGCTCCCTTTAACTTTCATAAGAAAGATTCCAGCACTTTGTAACTCTAAACCCTCCAAATTAAATTGATCCTCTTTAAAACACTTTCAAGATATATATAACTCTTGAAAGTTTCTTTTAGAGAACTCAACATTGGCTAAAACACATGTCTTAATTGGAAGAGATGCTCAACTAATATTCATTCGAGTGCCATGGGAAAGTTCCTAAGCAATAGTTTATCCTCCCAGGAACTGCCTGACTTGGCCTCAATTCCTTTCCAACAAGCAATGTTTAGTTTGTAATTACTTTTCTCTTCTGGAGTGCTAAATAAAAAGATGGTATGGACAGAAATATTGTTTTTATTTTATTTTTCAGTTATTATTAGTTTCTAAACAACATAAAATATTGCTATATTTATCTTGGAAGACTGTAAGAATCACATGCAGTTTTTCTTCTGGTTCTCTGAAAACTGTTATCCGGGATGCATGAAGTTATTTGGGAAGATCCACTCTTTGACGAAAAGGAGAGTATTCAAATAACAAAAAGCTTTGGAGTGCTGGGAATACCAGACCCTAAAATGCCAGGAGTGCAGTATGCTAACTTTGGGAATGGCAACAGGTTGCGTGCAACCTGAAATCATCAGGCATAGAGAAGGCTAGAGTCTTACAGCTATAGTGATTAGCATCAAAATGATCACCATTATCCTTGGCTTCAAAAACTATACTCTTTATGTCAACTATTCTCTACTCTGTTTGTTTGTTTGTTTATTGAGACAGGGTCTCACTCTATCACTAGGCTGGAGTGTAGTGGTGCAATCCCAGCTCACTGCAACCTCGACCTCCTGGGCCCAAGTGATCCTCTTGCCTCAGCCTCTTGAGTATTTAGGACTACAAATGTGTGCCACTATGCCAGGCTAATTCTTTATTTTTATTTTTGTAGAGACAGGGTCCCACTGATCTATTATGCGTAGATGTAAAAGACCAGCCTCTAAATGCACAATTCATTCTTCTTTATATATAGAAATCTGTGGTACCCTCAACCCAAACAAGTACATATTAATACTGGCCAGTGCCAGGATTAAGCTCAGGCTTAGTTTATGGGGAGGGAAAGGAAGGTATGAGAGTAAGGACACAAGACACTCTTGACTATCACATAAAGAGACATAGAGGATGGGCTCAGTGGCTCACACCTGTAATCTGAGCACGTTGGGAGGCCAAGGCAGGAGGATCAGGCCAGGAATTGAAGACCAGCCTGGGCAACATAGCAAGATCCTGTTTCTATAAAAAATAAAATTAGCCAGGTGTGGTGGCATGTGCCTGCAGTCCTAGTCCCAGCTACTCAGGAGGTTGAGGCAGGAGGATCCCTTGAGCCCAGGAGGTTGAGGCTGCAGTGAGCTATGGTCATACTACTGCACTCTAGCCTGGGCAACAGAGCAAGAATCTGTCTCAAGAAAAAAACAAAACCAAAACCACAGATAACACAAGGCAGTATAAGGTAGTAACTGCTAACACATACTATATGCTTAGTGTATATATAAATTTTATTGAGGTATAATTTGAGTATCATAAAATTTACTCATTTTAACTGTAGAGTTTGATAAATAGTAACTTTATATAGCTATGAAAGCATGGCTACAAGCCAGTTTTTATTTTAAATTTGCATGGTACTTAGATATTTCTTTTTAAAATCCAGTTTTAGAATATTTCCTTGTTCCAGAAGGTTCCCTCTTGCCCATTTGTAGGTAATACCTGCTCCCGGCCTTAGTCTGGTCCTAGCCCCCTCTCTATCTCTATTGTTTTACCTTTTTTAGAAATTATTTTTTATTTTCATAAAAACTCTTTGAAATGATATTTTTATAACAAATTTGCAGATAAGGAAAATAAGCCATAAAGAGCCTATGTGATCTGCCCAAGGTCACCGAGCTATAAGTGATGGAGCTAGTATCTATGTCCAAGATGACCTGAGAGCTTTGGCCATTATGCTATGCTGCTGTAATAAGTACTATGAAAAGTCTGAGGAATTAAGAAATGGGAGAGTTCACATTTGGCTATAGGATTTGGGGAACATTTGATGCAGGAGGTAGGATTCTTTGATAGGAAACAATGACAAGCATGAAATGGGAGACAGAGAGTTACATTAGCAAAAGCATTAAATTGAAAACCTCAAGGCTAAATATTTCATTTAGTCAGGAAATATTTATTGAACATCACTATGTCCTTGTACCCTGCTAATCACTTTAAATGTATCATCTCATTAATCCTTACAACAGTCTTTAAATTATATTAGTGTACTTATTTTATAGATAAGGAAGTGGAAATTGTAAAAAGATCAAGCAGCATGTCCAATATCACCCAGCTGGTAAGAGCAAAGCTGGATTTTGAATGCAATCAAGGTCTGTTTGGCTCTGTATGGCAAACTTGTAAGCATTATTTTAGAGGGACTCAAAAATAAAACAGTAACAACAATGATTAAAAAAATACCAAACTGGTCTTTGGAGAGATTAATTTTGAGGCAGAATTTAGAATAGAGTGGAACAGATAGAACAAAGGCAGGCAAAGCAGTTCACTACTAATACAATTGTCTGGGTAGAATCCTGGGTGATGTAAGAGGAAATTAAGACAGACAAATAGGAGTAGAAACAACTGAAAGGGATTTGTGAGTGAGGTGAAAGGGAAGAAGAAATGCTTGGTAGTGACCGAATATAAATATATTTTTGGTCACTATCACAGAATACCTGGGGACAATTTAAAGAAGGAATTTTAACAGATGGTCCAGGGATTTTTATAATTGAAGAATGTACTTCAGGAATGTACAGATACCTCATAATTGTAAGGCACAACAATGTATATATGTGTGCTCATTTATTTTTCTGAAGAAAGAAACCGTATCTTTTACCAAATTCTGAAAGGGTATGGGACCCTGAAAAGGATAAGAATGATTGCTGTAAAGCACAGACCAAGTTTAACTGTTCTTTTTTATTAATTCTCTAAGCTCTATTCCTTATTGCATTTCCAGAAAGCTATACATCAGCTTTTAATTGTATTTGTTCCATTTATAAATTTTATTTAATATTAAGTATACCAACAATTACAGTTATGCATATTCATGGAACTCTATATTCCTGTATATTTAAACACACACACACACACACACACAAACACAGACACACACACACAATAACAACATATGCTTAAAAATAAATAAAAATGCTGGCAGAGTGCCGTGGCTCAGGCCTGTAATCCCAGCACTTTGGGAGGCCGAGGCGGGTGAACAATGAGGTGAAGTGTTCTAGACCAGCCTGGCCAACATAGTGAAACCCCATATCTACTAAAAATACAAAAAATTAGCTGGGCCTGGTGGCAGGCACCTGTAATCCCAGTTACTCAGGAGTCTGAGGCTGAAGAATTGCTTGAACCCAGGAGGCAGAGGTTGCAGTGAGCCGAGATCGTGCCACTGCACTCCAGCCCGGGCGACAGTGCCAGACTCTGTCTCAAAAAATAAATAAATAAAAATAAATAAATAAATAAATAAATAAATAATATGCTGTTAAGAATATTACTAGGCTAATTGATTTCATACATAAATGTGTATGTTTATATACATGTAATATATGTGAATGCATTTACATAAACACGCACATATATTTTCACATGCACAGATGGAATTGATTATAATGGATCATGTCCTATTTAGATATAACTGGGTATATTTCACGGCAATTTTTTTTTCTTAGAGTTCAATGTTTAAGAAAACTCTGTTTCTGGGCCCTTTGTTTTATTTTATATTTTTTAAACGGCTGAGCCATATTATCTATTCAGTTTAAAGAATAAATTATAAAGACAAAACCAGTGTAACCCATTCCCAGCTCAAGAAAGCAAGCCCTGGCAGCACTACCACCCAGATACAATACCAATATCCATCCCCAGTCACAATTCCTTCTTGCCTCCAGGGGCCCCAACTATTCTAATAATTATTTCCTTCTATTCTTTATAGTTCTACCATTTATGTGTTTGGTTAAACATGTCATTTAGTTTTGTTGCTTTTGAACTTTAGAAATATGTATATTATTTTTGAGACTACCTGTGCTTAAATTGTCTGCAAAATTTACCTATGCTGATAATTTTTATGTACTGCAGTTTCTTTGTTTTCTTTGCTAAGTAGTATTCCATTGTATGCATTTATGACTTTTTATCCCTTCTGCTATTGAGGGACATTCGGAGTATTTCTGGTTTGGGGCTATTATGAAGAATGCTGCTGTGGCAGATGCTGTCAGTTATCCACCAAAATGTACTCCTTCCTTCTTCCTAGGTACACAGCTAGATTATATTCCCTAATCCTCCTTGTAATTATGTGTGGTAAGGTGGAAAGCCAGTGGACATTATATGTGCCACTTCTGTTCTGTCCTATAACAACTTTTCATGTGTATTCTTCCAATACCTCTCCTTGTCCTTGGTGACCTACTATGGCAGAGTCAACAAACAATTTCCTATAAAGTTGGGCAGATAGCATGAAAGAATGTTGGATTTTGTCAAATGCTTTTTCTGTGTAAACTGAGATGATCATGTGGTTATTCCTTCATTCTATTAATGTGTATTACATTGATTGATTTTTGTATGTTGAACTGCCTTTGTATTCCTGGGCTAAATCTCACTTAGTTATGATGTATAATCCTTTCAATATGCTGTATTCGGCTTGCTAGTATTTTGTTAAGTATATTTTCATCCATACTCATAAAGAATACTGGTCTATAGTTTGCTTTTCTTGTGACATCTGTCTCTGGCTTTGATATCAGGGAGGGGGGCAGGGAAGTGCAGGGATGAAAAGGGCAGGGTCCCTGGTGAGGGTTCCACCATTGGGCCTGTGCCCACAGACCAAGGTGAGGACAAGTACTCCTGCTTGGCACCCAAATGTTGCATTTTCCAAGACCACCCTGGCCTGCCACCCCCACATCCTGTGCCCATAAAAACCCCGAGACCCTAGCAGGAAGGGACAGAAGCTGCTGGATATCAAGAGGAACACACCGGCAGAAGAGCACACAAGCAGCTGGACATCCAGAGGAGCGGAAGAACATACCAACAGGCACCAGCAGACACTGGCAGGCCATTGACCGGTGGAACGATGCAGACAGCGAGGGGAATTTGGCCAAAGCGGTTGGAAGAGAGTCCAGCCGCTAAGCAGCCCAACTCCAGGGTAAAACTACCTTCCCACTCCATCCCCCTTCTGACTCCCCATCCATCTGCTGAGAGCTACTGCCACTATTAAATAAAACCTTGCATTCATTCTCCAAGCCCACGTGTGATCCAGTTTTTCCAGTACACTAAGGCAAGAACCCGGGATACAGAAAGCCCTCTGTCCTTGCAACAGGTAGAGGGTCTAATTGAGCTGGTTAACACAAGCCACCTATAGACGGCAAAACTAAAAGGGCACACGGCAGCAAATGCCCACTGGGGCTTCAGGAGCTGTAAACATCTACCCCTAGACACTGCCATGTGGTCAGAGCCCCACAACCTGCCCATCTGCATGCTCCCCCTAGAGGTTTGAGCAGCAGGGCACTGAAGAAGCGAGCCACTCCCCCATTACACACCCTGCGAGGGAGATAGGGGAACTTTTCCCATTTCATTAGGATATATTCTTTCCTCTTACATTTTTTGGAAGAGTCTGAGAAGAATTTGTGTTAATTCTTTAAATGTTTGGTAAAATTCATCAGTGAAGCCATCTGGTCCTGGGCTTGTTTTGTTGGGAGGTTTTGATTACTGATTCAATCTTTTTACTTGTTATATAGGTCTATTTAGATCTTCTATTTATTCTAGATCATCTGACTTTTTGATGTGTCTATTGTTTGCCTCATTGTTATTTATTTTTTTAAACCCCAGGTGCCAGTGGTGTGTTCATCTGATTTTCAGTGTTTTCAAGGAATGTCCTATATGTAGCCACTCTCTGCCCAGAGAAAGTTTAGTCAGACAAAACAAAGGCAGGCTCCATGTGTCAGCCCTTTAGGGAATCCACAGACAGGTTAAAACAGAGAATCCCTTGAGAACAGGGTCTGCTCTGCTTCCTCAGAGGGCAGATACTAAAACCTGGAACTCAGGCTGCCATCTTTTAGACTGCTGCCACGCTGGGAAGAGGGGAGGGCAGGGGCACCCAATCTTTTGGCTTCCCTAGGACACCTTGGGAGAACTGTCTTGGACTACACATAAAATACATTAATGATAGCTGATGAGCTTAAAAAAAATCGCAACAAAAAAATCTCATAATGTTTTAAGAAAGTTTACAAATTTGTGTTGGGCCACATTCAAAGCTGTCCTGGGCCACATATGGCCCACGGGCTGCGGGTTGGGAAAAGCTTGGGGTAGGGCAAGACTAAGTTAACACTAAAGTCCTCCTACAATGCTTCAGTAGCCTTTCTCCTGGCTAAGAATTGGTTTTGTTTCTGTAAATCTTTCACTATCCTCCAGAGTTCTGATAAGGTAGCTTCTGACAGTTTTTGCAAGATTTTTCAGTGTTTCTTGGGAGAGATGAGGCTCTGAAGGTACCTACCACACCATTTCCACTGATGTTTCCTGATGCATTTATGACACTAGCATAACTCTGATACCCAAAGATGACAAGGTCATTACCAAAAAAAAAAAAAAAAAATTACCACCCCAATATCTCCCAATCAGTGTAATCATTAAACTACCTTCTGAGAAGAAAAAACATAACATGATTGTAAGTACAGAAAAAAGGATTTGATGAAATTCAACACCCCTTTATGACAAAGACTTTCAGCAAACTAGGAGGAAACTTTCTCAGCCCGATAAAGAGCATTTTCAAAAAGCCTCCATCTGCCCTGGCCCGGTGCCTACCTGAGGTCAGGAGTTTGAGACCAGCCTGGCCAACATGGTGAAACCCTGTTGCTACTAAAAATACAAAAAATTAGCCGGGCGTGGTGGTGAGCGCCTGTAGTCCCAGCTACTCGGGACCCTGAGGCAGGATAATCACTTGAACCCGGGAGGCAGAGGTTGTGGTGAGCCGAGATCATGCCATTGCACTCCACCCTGGGAAACAAGAGCAAAAACTCTGTCTAAAAAAAAAAAAAAAAAAAAATTAGCCAGGCGTGGTGGCGCACACCTGTAATCCCAGCTACTCAGGAGGCTGAGGTGGGAGAACTGCTTGAACCTAGGAGGTGGAGGCTGCAGTGAACCGATATAGCACCATTGCACTCCAGTCTGGGCAACAAGGGCAAGACTGCTTCTCAAAAAAATAAGTAAATAAATAAATAAATAAATAAAAATAAAAAATAAAAATAAAAAAAACCCTTCAGCTAAAATCATACTTAATGGTGAAAGACTATCTTTTCCTTATAAGGTTGGGAACAAGGCATGGAAGTCTACTTTTCTCATCGTATTCTATATTGTAATAAAACCCCTAGATGGTCTAAGGCACAAAAATTAGAAAGAAAGTGGTTGTTATGGACTTAGTTGTGCCTTCCTTAATTAATCTGAAGTCCTAAAGACCAGGACACCTCAGAATATGACGATATTTGGAGACAAGACCTTTAAAGAGGTAGTTAAGTTGGATGAGGTCATAGGGGTGGGCCTGAGAGTGACTGGTGCCCTTATAAGAAGAGGATCCCTGGGATGCACACACAGAAGAGGCCATGTGAGGATGCAGTGAGAAGGCAGCCATCAGCAACCCAAGAGGAAAGGCTTCAGGAGGATTGACTAGAAAAGAGTATGAGGATTTACTGAAAATGGAAATGTACTATATCTTAATTGGGGTAGTGGTTACACGGGTGTACATAATTACAATTTAGTGTATATACATTAAACCTCAATTAGAATACAAGACAATAGAACCCTCCCCGTCCATATTTTCTTGACTCCTAAGGCAGCACTTTTTTATTTTGATTTTGATTTTTAAGACAGAATCTTGCTCTGTCACCCAGGCTGGAGTGCAGTGGAGCGATCTCGGCTCACTGAAACCTCTGCCTCCCAGGCTCAAGCAATTCTTCTGCGTCAGCCTCCCAAGTAGCTAGGACTACAGGTATGTGCCACCACACCCAGCTAACTCTTTCTATTTTTAGTAGAGACAGGATTTCACCATGTTGGCCAGGCTGGTCTCGAATTCCTGACCTCAGGTGATCCACCTGCCTCAGCCTCACAAAGTGCTGAGCTTACAGGCGTGAGCCACCACACCCAGCCAGTGCTATTTTTAAGAGCCCACTCTACTGATTTCTCTTTGACATTACCAATTGATCACCATAAGAACTCTGAAGAGACAAACATATATTTTGCTTAAATCACTAAATCACAGCAGGTACTGAGGTGAAAAAGTCTACCTGAGTAGGTCCCTATTTTGGGGAAGCAGGATAAGGGCATCGAAAGAAAAATCAATATATACAATGTTATGTTAATTCATTCAACAAATGTTTAATGAGTACCTACCACACCACATGTTAAGCAATGTTGTAGGAGATGGGGATACAACAGTGAACATATGGAACTTATATTCTGACGGAGAAGATACAAAACATATATAATAAAAAAGTAAACTATATAGTGTTTTGAGAAATTTTTTTCCATTTTAGAGAATGGGAAATGTAGACCCTCTGGTTTAGGTGACAATATTTCATATATATTAACATTAACTCTTAACACTAGTCTGTTATATTTGAATTCCTTTTTTCAGTGGACTAGCCAGGAGAATTTATTCTACATATCTGGGTTTATTCATAGCCTTCTACTACGCTTGCATTCTATGTGCTGTTGATAAAGACATCAACTTTTAGCATACCTTCAGCTGAGATTTCTGGGAATCAGAAGTAGTATCTTAAGGTACCCTTATGGATGAACAAATAATAATGCTCTTGATGGTAATAATAAAAGAAACATGAGAAATGCTCCTTAGAGGCAAGATAGAAATGATTTCTGTACTTTGGACACTCCAATTGTTCATTTCTTTAAGCATGTCACCTACTTTAATCCATCTGGAGTTATGAAGAGTGCTCACATCATTTTAAGCACAGGCTCACTTAGAGGAACAACTAGGAGCTTCTGAGATTATTCTTTACTTCAGATAAGTCTAGAATAATCATCTTCCAGTAAAAAAAAATATGTGTTTGGGAGTTACTAGGGGACCTCAACCAGTGGCAGCTGCTATATAAAATCATATAACCTAAGAAAACCCCAAAGACAAAATGAAGGGCACAATTTCTACCATCAGGTAAGTCAAAATTACCCTAGGTTCAGCCTCTGCCAACATTTTAAGGGAATTTAGAGATTCAAGAAGGAGGAACAAAAAGGAGGAAGGGAGCGGCCAAAGTCAGGTTTTACAGCCTGACTTAGGAATGGGCAGTGCCAAGGTCAGAGGTTTAACATTTCAGTTCTGAAAACTGCGCACTCAGTGGCTTCACAGCCTCTGCTAGCCCATCAACGTAACAAGAAAAAAATGCCCTCAGTTTTGAGGGCTCTCATAAAAGGGAATATCGATGATTGCTCAGGAAAGGGGGGTTCTAGGCAAGCTGGTGGAAAACGTTTTGAGGCTACAAGGGAGGAAAAAAGAGGAATGAAAATCAGGTGTTTCCAGATTTATGCCTTTTAAAAGTTCTTACTCAAGTTTAGATTTTCCCAAGTATTATCTCCCTGTTTGACATTGCTCAATAAAAGTAACTAAAACTGATGAACAAGTTTATATATCTTAAGTGTAATTTTGACAATACTGTACATATCTTTGCTATCGTAAGGTTGTTTCTTGAGACAATAGTCTGGTCTTTTTTTTTTTTTTTTTTTTTAACATGTTTAGCATCATAAAGCTGGCAGAATGGTGAGGAGGATAGGAGAGGTAAGGGAGTAAGATACTGGTAATAAAGATTAATGGTCCTGTAGTAAATGTCCTGTGTAGTACTTAATGAGTAAAGGATAACAGCAAAAGAAACAAAAGATGTAAGACAGAAGAAAAGTATATTAAAAAATTCAGACACACTAAAGAGGGTAAAGCAATTAAGAAGGTGATAAACCAAGCAGTGTAACTTAGGTGATTAGTGCTAGGTCATCAGCCTTATGATAAACAGGGTTTCCAAGTCTACTGTGCATCCATGGAAAGTTTATATCTCCCATTTGGTTGGGTGCCACAGCAAATGCCAATGCAATAACTTTGCCCTGTACTATAATCTGCATACACTAGCTGTGCAATGGGCAGAATGGCTCAAAGGGGCAACTTCAGCCTCTTTAATGGTCATATAGATAATAATTTTGCTAACAGCTCCATATTAGAATAAAAGAAAAGGAAAATACAAGGCGGTCTTTTTCATGAGTAGAA